>NC_082686.1:12096622-12405419 GCF_949987515.2 Delphinus delphis
GCCCCATGGCAACTTGGGGGGCAAGTCTTATTTTATCTGCTTAAGGAGGCAGGAAATGCCCCTGATTCCCTAAGCAGGGCAAATAGCCAACCAATAAAATCCATAATGACAATTTTTTTTTTTTTTTTTTTGCGGTACGCGGGTCTCTCACTGTTGTGGCCTCTCCCGTTGTGGAGCACAGGCTCCAGACGCGCAGGCTCAGCGGCCATGGCCCACGGGCCCAGCCGCTCCACGGCACATGGGATCTTCCCGGACCGGGGCACGAACCTGTGTCCCCTGCACCGGCAGGCGGACTCTCAACCACTGCATCACCAGGGAAGCCCCATAATAACAATTTTTGAAACAAACAAATATTGTGATAATTATTCCATTCACTTTAAAGAATTTTAAAGAACATTTTTTTCTTATTAGTAATAATAGTCATAATTGCCACCAATTACTGGGCATTTACTATGTGCCAGGCGCAGTACAAAGTGCTTCACATCCATTATCCCACGAACTCTTACAGCTCTATGAGGTGCATATGATTAGCCCCATTTTATACCTGAGAAAACTGAGGCTTAGAGAAGTTAAGTGACTCATCCAACGCCACATGCGAATAGAGTGGGGCATGATTTGAACCAGGTTTACCTGAAGGTGAGGCTCATGTTTCCGGCCACCAGGCTGCAGCTGTATAAAACAGTCAACTCAAAATGAAGACTGGGGAGGCCAAAGTCGTCACGCCTTCAAACACACAACTCTACATAAGCCTTCAGCACTGCTGCTTCTAAGCCCTCCAAACCAAGGTCCCACCCACTCACTTCTGCCACTCTCTTTCACCCCAGTGTTCAGCCTTCTTACTCTGACTCAAGAAAGACAAACCAACCAGTGAGAGCCTGGCCTCCAAGTTGTCCTCTTTGAACCAAACTCTTTCCTATTTATAAAATGCACTATTCATAATCCTACATCCTAATTTGTACTTTCTATATCACGTTCTTTTCCTATTGGTAAAATTCCAGCTGCCTTATCACCACCATCCTTTTTGTCCTTAGAGAAATTCCCTGTAGATATCATCAGCTCCATGCACAGGTGAGAACCAACTTTCTTCTAGAAACTTCGTAGTACCCATGACAATACCCCCAACCCTCAGTAGCTTAGGGGAGCCAGAAAGGTAGGGGCTTCATCTGAATCCCAGATACTTTTAATTGTGGCCAATGCATCATGAATAACCAGAATAAAGCTCTTAAAACATTCTTATTTCTTTTAATTCCAAAAGCATGCATATACCCTGACTTCTACTAATCATGTACTTTATTTTTATTCGAGCATAGTTGATTTACAATGTTGTGTTAGTTTCAGGTGTACAGCAAAGTGAATCCGTTATACATATACATATATCCACTCTTTTTTAGAATCTTTTCCCATATAGGTCATTACAGAGTACTGAGTAGAGTTCCCTATACTATACAGTAGGTCCTTATTAGTTATCTATTTTATATATAGTAGTGTAATGGTGTACTTTAAAAGTTATTTTTTGCTACTTCCCTGTTCAAATGCATGACATCCTCTCTAAAATATAGGTCACCTATTATTTACATTCTTTGGAATGTCCTCAAATAGATTTTTTTTTTTGATGGGGAAGAGCAATAATATTTTTTTCTTTTGTTTCATTCAAGTATAGTTGATATACAATATTGCATTAGGGAAGAAGAAGAATATTGATGTTAAGCCTTCCTCCCTGCAAAGTATATATTAAAGCACATATTTATCAAGATTTCTGCTCTTCTCATAACATACGAACGTGTCCCTGGCAGATATCTGACATTTTAATCCCCTAATTTTTCACAGGTTCTTAAAGCAGATGCAAAACAAATATTCACCCTAGGTTGCATATAGGTCATTAGGCTAGTCAACGGGGTATTAGATTAAGGCTGAATCGTCTCTTTCAGAAACTCCTTGTGTGTCCTTCGGAAAATCACACAACCTCTCTGGTGTTCTGTTCTGTTTTGTTTTGTTTTATTTGAGGCAGTCTGGATTAAATCATCTCTGAGGTCAATTTTGGCTTTAAGACTCTACCTCTATGATCACGGTCCTTTCCCTCTTATTCTGTGATACTGTGGACATTTGTAATCGGGACAGGTGTCCAGACAAGGTCCATGGGTGGAATGTAAACACATTCATAAGGAGACATAGAAGTGGTGACACTGGATTCTGTTGTGACCCAGGTCAGCAAATGGGTATTTGGTCCCCTCCCCTGCAATATTTGTTTTCATGGTAAAAATCTAGCTCCGAGAAACGATGCTGAATCCACAGATCTTGTCACTGGGACTCATCAGGGGGACAAAGACGGAGTTTCCCAGCGCTCATTAATCCACATGTAAAAGATTAAGCAGCACAGACACTGTGACCACTGGGAAAATTACAGAGATAAAGATCATTACATGCATCTGGTTTTCCAGGGGGAAGACATGGAGATAAAGCCTTAAGTCTTTAATAAGGCTAGAAATTAAAACTGGGATTAATGACAACAAGAAGCATTTATAAGAAGCTGTACCTGACACTCCTGCCTAAGTTTTGCTGGCCTGATTTCCGGAACATTTTCTATGTTGTTAATATTTATCACCAGCTTCTTTTCTGGTTGAAAACAACCGTCACTGCCCACTGGTTTCAGGTCCACAGCCTTCTCCTTAGACATACTTGTCCTGCTTCAGACTATACTTCTTAAAAAGCAATAATTCAACACTGGTCCCATGAGGTTTCTGTAGAGACGAGGGAGTATGAATCTCTGAATGTCAATGGAGCTTTGAGGTCTGGCCTTGTCGTGTGATACACCGAGAAAACAGCTCCCGTGACAGGTGACTGAGGGACATGCGCCCTGGGCTCAGAATGGGGAGGGGAGAATGGACTCCCTCCTTATTAAATAGCTCAGATACTCCTACAAGTGGAGACGCAGAAGCCTCTGTTAAAATGTAACTGTGCCACTCAGCTGACCAACTTTTATGGGTTGAATGGTGTGCCTCCAAAAAGATATGTTGACATCTTAACCCCCAGGACTTCGGATGTGACCTTACTTGGAAACAGCATCGTTATAAAGGTAATCGAGTTAAAATGGAGTCATTAGGGCAAGCCCTCATCCAATATGACCGACGTCCTTATAAAAAGGGGGAATTTAGACACACATATGCACACACACAAACACACACAGACACACACAGAGGAAAGAGACACAGGGAGAATGTGTGTGAAGGTGGAGGATTGGAGTGATGAGTCTACAAGTCTAAGAACACCAAAGACTGATGGCAAACCATCAGAATCTGGGAGAGCAGACTGGAGAAAATCCTTCTCTCATAGTCTCCAGAAGGAACCAACCCCACAGACACCTTGATCTCAGACTTCCAGCCTCCAGAAATATGAGAGAATAAATTTGTTGTTTAAGTCACCCCATTTATGATACTTTGTTAGGTCAGCCCCAGGAAATGAATACACCAACACTTCAACAGAGTAGAAAGTATGAGTGCCTCAGCTACTATCACCTGGCAAAGAACAGCATTTTAAAGGAATAGAAAATGTGTCCAAGTGGGAAAGCTTGGAAGATCCAGAGGAAAGGGTGGTGCAAGCAAAGGGCATATCAGAGGCCGCGTTGCCACGATGGCTATGGAAACCCGAGGGCTAACCTAAGAGCACCAGAAACCTTAGCGAGTTGAGGACAGATTCTAAACTGAAGGTCAGGAAGGTGTTGAAGATAAGCTCTCCCTACATCACAGTTTGCTGAGGCTAACTGTGGTTTTAACCATATTTGAATTTGCAGTTAATTATGGGGTTTCAAAATTGATTATACCTAGTAGCACAATCTACCAGATTATCTTAGCTCCTTTCACCCACGACCATTAACCGTGAACAAGAGCCGTGCCCACATTTCGTTACCTCTATGGCTTGTTCACAGGGCTGAGCTTATCAGGGCTGCCAGGGCTGGTCAGGTAGATGGATCCAACCTTAGCCACCAGGATGCTGGGGACATCTTTGCGACAGAGTGCTGGTGCGTAAAACATATGAAGAGTCTGGTTGTGGCCACTGGTCCGACTCCAGGACAAACCTAAGCAAGCCTGCAGAAAAAGATGAAGCTTAAATCCAACCCCTTCTTTCTCTTAGCCCATTTCCACGTTGACTTCTTGTGCTGTTGCCCACAATCCACCCAGACCTGCTCTGCTCCTTGCCAAGTTCAGCTCCTTCCAGAATGTAGCCCTAACCCATCATGGCATGGCAGATCTCAATAACTAGAACATTCCAGAGTGCAGAAGGAAGGTGCAAATAGTACACTGTACTAATTAGAATTAAGTTCAGCTGTAAGTAACAGGAAAAAAACCCATGAAATAATAGAAGACTAAGCAAGGTAGAGTGTTTCTGTTTAGTTTGAAGGAGTTTAAGGGAGGACATTTGAGAGCAGAAAGATGCTTCACAGTATCAGGAACCCTTTTTTCCTTCTTGCTCCACTTCAGATGGCTTCAAAGTCATCCTATTGTTCTAAGATGGCTGCCAGAGCTCCAGCCAACACAATCGCATTCCAGCCATGAGGAAGGACACAAGGGAAGGAGAAGAGCATGCTTTCTTTCTTCAAGGACAGTTCCCAGAAGTTGCTACATTAGCCTAAGTCTCGTTAGCCAGAACTTAGTCACATGGTCACACCAAACTACAAAACAGGCTGGGAAATATAGTCTTCAGTGTTGGCAGCCATGTGACCTAAAAATCAGTGATTCCAGTAAGATAGGACAGGGCTGTTCAACCTTGGCACAACTGCTGGGCCTGATGAGTCTTAGGTGCAGAAGCTACCCTGTGCACTGTGGAGCATTTAGCAGCATCCCTGGCCTCTACCTTCTAGATGCCAGTAGGAGCCCCCTCTGTGTGATGAACAAAAATGTCTCCAGCCATCGCCTAATGTCCCCTAGGGGCCAAAATCACCCCCAGTTAAGAATCACTGCTCCGGAAAAAGAGAAGACGTATTAGCCATTTCTGCCACCTCCACTTCACCTTGTATCCTGCCCCACTCTCATGCCTCGTCTGTCACCGAAGGCCACCTTTTCACTTTATGTTATTCCCTGATTCTGGTACACTAACCCACCACTTTCAACTCATACTCTGCTTCCTAGACAATATTGGGTACAACACCCCTGAATCAACCCTGACCTAAGATCTCCCAGTTTGGGGAGTAGTCCCTTACCCATGCATCGCAGGACATGGACTCGGAATTACAGTCAGAGAAAAGCAACGCAGAGAAACAAGCTTGTTTGAATTCATTATGGAATATTGAACATCCTGAAGAAGACGCAGCCTTTAAAAAGGTCAGTGGTGTACATATGTATATATCACAGGTAGCAGGGATTATATATATATATATTTTTTTTTTCGGTACGCGGGCCTCTCACTGTTGTGGCCTCTCCCGTTGAGGAGCACAGGACGCGCAGGCTCAGCGGCCATGGCTCACGGGCCCAGCCGCTCCGCGGCATGTGGGATCTTTCCGGACCGGGGCATGAACCCTTGTCCCCTGCATCGGCAGGCGGACTCTCAACCACTGCGCCACCAGGGAAGCCCAGGGATCATATTTTTTAAAATATTAAGACACGATTTGTTCCTACTGACTGGGTGACTATCAGCTTATTGAAGCTGAAAGATTCACCCTTTGCGAAGAGAATGGATACTGCTCAGGGGAGAATTCACCAATCTGTTGGATGCTTCAAACTAAATTTTTCAAGGTCCTTGGTGAGTCGTTGGGGGAAAAGGAAGGCAGTAGACTTGAAAGCCAAGTTTTCAAAAGAGAACGAAAAAGGATTTCTTAGAATTTCCAAAGTTGCAATTTATATATCAAGAACTAAAGCTTTGAGGACTTCCCTGGCCGTCCAGTGGTTAAGACTCTGCACTTCCAATGCAGGGGGCATGGGTTCGATCCCTGGTCAGGGAACTAAGATCCCACATGCCGCTTGGTGCAGCCAAAAAAAATAAAAAATAAAGCTGCAGAAAAAAAGAAAAGAGCCAAGTTAAAAAAAAAGAGAACTAAAGCTTTGAGGAAAGGCCACAGAGTAGGTCACAGTGTGTAGGCTATGACATGAGGGGAGCTCGCAGCCCATAGGAAGAAGACAGGCCCTTCCAGGGCCCTGGGGAGGAGCCTGGAAAGAATTCCGCAGGGATGAGAGAAGGAGCCTCAAGAAGCCCTTGGCACCCATATCCTGCTGAGTCCTGGGCAGCCAAGGGACAGGCAATGGCAGGAGCACCTGGACAGACCCAGTGGAACCTCGGTACCTTGGGAGAAAGGAGCGTCTGGGGGCAACATGATTCCCGGGCAGGAGATTAGCAGGGTCTGAGGAAGGAGGTGCAAAAGTGAGGACCTGAGCTAATCCTTCACACCCACCCCTGAGCGTGGCATGTGAGGAAGACATTCAGAAGCTGCACATACCCCTTTGGGCTTGCGGAAGTGCCAAGAGTATCTATGGGAGAAAAGAGAGTTGAGACCAGGACAGGGAGGCTTTGGCTTGTAGGAATCTTTGAAGCGGGGACGTTCCCACGGACCACAGGCTTTAGCAGCAAGAGCCAGCCAGCAGGCACACAGGTGGTAATAGACAAAGCTCTGTAGACTCGGCCGAAATGCCCATGAGCAGGAGGGGTGATCTGGGACTTAGAGAAGGCCAAAGAGCAGATGCCACCCGTCCTCTGCTGTGAGACAGGAAGCCATCTCTGACCATCAGTTACCGCTTTGGAAAAGGAGGAGGAAAAGGGAAGTAGGGAGAAATCCTGAAAGCACCGATTAGTTACCTGAAAGACACTGAGTCGTCAAAAGAAGCCATTTAAACCTGAAATTATCAAAAGATAATTTAAGTTATTGTATTAGCTCGAGCTGCCGTAACGAATAACCAGAGACTGGGTGGCTTACACAACAGAAATTTATTGTCTCACAGTTCTGGAGGCTGGGAAATCCAAGAGCAAAGCGCTGGAAAGGTTAAGTTTCATTCTGAGGCTTCTTCTCTTCGCATATAGACGGCGCCATCTCGCTATGTGCTCGCATGACCTCCTTGTGCGTTTGAGGGGACAGAGAAGCTGTCTGGTGTCTCTTCCTATAAGGACATCAGTCCAATCAGATCAAGGCGCGATCCTTATGACTTCACTTAACCTTAATACTTTCTTAGTCCAAATACAGTCACCCTGGAGGTCAAGGCTTTGACATATGAACTGGGCTGGGCGAGGGGTGGGCAGGGGTGATGGAGAGAGGGTGGAGAGGGACACAAAAAGTCAGTCCATAACAGGTAGCAAATTTAAGTGCTTTTTTCTACGCAGTTGGATTAGGGGCTCAAGATCAAGTTTATTTCCATCATAGAGAGGTGAACTAAGTTTCTCTGTTCACATCTACGTGTGTGACCTGCAAAAACATGTAAATATCTAAGTGTATACAGTTCAAATATAAACCACTTGAGGATTTGTACAAAATGTTGGCATTGGGTATCATTTGGAAATGGCGTTTTGGGTGATTCGTATTTTATTCTTTTCACGTACTTATATTTCCATATTTAACCTGCATTTCTTTTATAATAAGAAAAAACACACATAACACTAAAAAATGGTCACTATCATCCAACCATCAAGATTTTGTACAAAAATGATAAGCATGATGATATCTAATCCTGGAAAGATCTGGGGAAATGAGTACTTTCATTCCTTGCTGGTAGAAACATGAATTATTCCAGTCTTTCTGAACGGCCATGTGGTAATATGTATGAAGAGCCTTAAAATGTGTATCTGCTCTGACTTAGCAATTCCACTTCTAGAACTTTGTTCTTTAAAGATTTATTTTAGGGAACCTAAGAACATGCATAGAGACTTATACAAGGATTTTGTGGCAGATTTATTAGCAAAACCCTAATAAAATAATTGGACCCAAGTGTCCAATCCTAGGTAACTGAAGGAAAGAATTAGGATAGTCTATACTATGGAATATTATGCATCCTTTAAAACTCAAGTTGTAGAAGCATATTTGTGTTTATGGTATATTGCTAACTGAAAAACTAAGCTACAAAACTGCAGGTTTAGCATTACTTCATTAGCCACAATATTAATGCAAAACAAAATATCCCAGAACTCAGTGGCTTACCACAGACAGTTACTCTCATGCTCACAGTGGGCAAGTTGTCTGAGGTTAGGCTGATCGGGGCTGGGCTCTGCTGGGTGGCTCTTCTTCAGGCTGGGGCAGCGGAATGGGCTCCCAGCTGCAGGTGGGCTCAGGCCTATTTTCGTTGTCTCTCATCCCTCCAGGACAGCAGCTCCCAGGGGCACATTCTCAGAGTGGAACAAGCCCCACCTATAACCAAATTTAAAGCCTCTGCTCATTTACATCCACCAGCATTCCATGACCGCAGCAAGTCCACGGCCAAGCCTTGTACCAATAAGTTGGGAAACTACAATACTCGGTGCTGCCACAAGTGAGAGGAATGGCCAGGTGGCATGGCAAAGGGCATGGGTATGTGGAGGGGGGAAGAACTGAAATTAAGATTGCCATCTTCCACCTTTGACACTTTTAAAAAAATAATTAACATGCAATATCTACCTCTCTATTTATGAAAGAATCTTTTTCAATAAGCAATGGGTTTTGCATTGAGTGACAGAAATCTTGACTATGACTTAAAAAGTACAATGTTAATTTTTCTCATGGAACAAGAAGACCAGAGGCAGGCAGACCAACAATGTCATCAAAGAGGGAGGGAGGCTCTTCTGTCACCCTGACCAACCATCCTCATCGTGTGGCCTTCATCCTTAAGTCACAAGGTGCCTGAGGCCCTGCAGGTGTGTGTGTGCCTGCTCCCCAAACCTTGACTTTTTCAGAAGTATCGATTTTGTTTACATGGATTAGTATGGACTTGGTCTCTACCTGGGTGGGTACAGAGAGCTGCTGAGGATTGCAGTTTTCCTTTTCTCCTCTTTTGCAAAGAAATACCAGGCTTCCGGGATTAATACTAAGAACTGTTGATTTACACATTGCCTGGAGTCACCCAACATTTTACCCAAATCTGATGTCAATTTCTCTGAAGAGATTACCCAACCCACTTACTTCCCCCCTGTAGCCACATAAGCAACTGCAATTTAATACTCGTGGTTATCACAGGGTTCAGCCTTAAGCAGTCCTTCCTTAGAAACAAAACAAAACAAAAGGATACCTCCAATATGTTTGCAATTTTATTCCTTGCTGGGAAGGGCCCAGTAAAATGCCTCTCGTGTCATAGCTAGAACAGAAGAGAAACCCATCAAAGGTGGGGAGGCCAAGGGGGCCAAGGCCAGACACAATTAACTTCAGCCACTGGGGCTTTCAAGTTAAGGAAGCTGATTGTAGCAAATGTCTCCTTGCAGAACTGCCAACTTATTTAGAGACCCACTAGGGACCCGGAGTGTGGGGAG
The DNA here is from genome assembly GCF_949987515.2 of Delphinus delphis. Classification (NCBI taxonomy): domain Eukaryota; kingdom Metazoa; phylum Chordata; class Mammalia; order Artiodactyla; family Delphinidae; genus Delphinus; species Delphinus delphis. The sequence goes on from NC_082686.1 coordinate 12,106,031, forward strand.
GCCGCCCCGAAGGCTGGAAACTCTTGCCTGGGCTTGAATTTAGAAATAAGTTCAATGAGTTCCTACCCCAATGAGAATCATTAGTCCCTAGTTTACTTTTTAAAAGAAAGTTTAAGCCATCCGGGAACCAAAAGTCATAGGACAGAGGCTTCACAGTTTATTTTTAACGCTTATAACCTAAGGGCAGGAAAGGGCTGTTTTCATTTTCTAGGACTTGACTAATGTAAGAGGCAATCCTCCTAGAATACACTTCTCTCTCTTTCTTTATTGTCCTCTCTCTCTTTCTTCTATACTGACAGTACTCCTTGATAATGTCAAATGCCCACATCTTAAGTCTATTGCTCTTTGAATTTTGACAAATGGGAACACATATAACTACCCGCAATACAAGATAGAGGACCTTTCCATCATTCCAGAAAATTCCTCTGTGCCTCTCTCCAGTCACCCAGCACTGTTCTAATTTCTATCACCATAAGTTAGTTTTGCCTGTTCTTGAATTTCATATTAATAGAATCATAAAGTATGTATTCTTTTGTGTTTGGCTTCTTGTGCTCAATATAATGTTTTTATTTTTAACATCTTTATTGGGGTATAATTGCTTTACAATGGTGTGTTAGTTTCTGCTTTATAACAAAGTGAATCAGTTATACATATACACATGCTCCCATATCTCCTCCCTCCCGCGTCTCCCCCCTCCCACCCTCCCCATCCCACCCCTCCAGGCGGTCACAAAGCACCGAGCTGATCTCCCTGTGCTATGCGGCTGCTTCCCACTAGCTATCTACCTTACGTTTGGTAGTGTATATATGTCCATGCCTCTCTCTCGCTTTGTCACAGCTCACCCTTCCCCCTCCCCATATCCTCAAGTCCGTTCTCCAGTAGGTCTGTGTCTTTATTCCTGTCTTACCCCTATGTTCTTCATGACATTTTTTTTTCTTAAATTCCATATATATGTGTTAGCATACGGTATTTGTTTTTCTCTTTCTGACTTCCTTCACTCTGTATGACAGTCTCTAGGTCCATCCACCTCACTACAAATAACTCAATTTCGTTTCTTTTTATGGCTGAGTAATATTCCGTTGTATATATGTGCCACATCTTCTTTATCCATTCATCCAATGATGGACACTTAGGTTGCTTCGATGTCCTGGCTATTGTAAATAGAGCTGCAATGAACATTTTGGTACATGACTCTTTTTGAATTATGGTTTTCTCAGGGTATACGTCCAGTAGTGAGATTGCTGGGTTGTACGGTAGTTCTATTTGTAGTTTTTTAAGGAATCTCCATACTGTTCTCCATGGTGGCTGTACCAATTCACATTCCCACCAGCAGTGCAAGAGTGTTCCCTTTTCTCCAAATCCTCTCCAGCATTTTCAATATAATGTTTTTGATTCATCCATGATGTTGCCTTCATCAAGAGTTTGTTTCTTTTGATTGATGAGTAGTATTCCATTGTAAAATTATACCATAATTTGTTTATCTATTCTCTTGCTGATGTTCCCAGTTATTATGAATAAAGCTATCATGAACGTTTTGGACACATCTTTTTGAGGAATATGTTTTCATTTCGCTTGGGTATGTACCTAGAAGTGGATTTTCTGCTCATAAGTTAGATAACACGTTGAACTAAAATTTTACTATTTTATGTTTTCACCAACAATGTATGGTTGCCAACACTTGGTATTATCAGTCTTGTAATTTTAGACATTCTGATGAGTGTGTTGCAGTATTTCATTGTGGTTTTAATTTGCATTCCCCTATTGCCTTATAATGTTGGACACATTTTCATGTATTGAAATTTCTTGGCTATTCAGGTATCTTCTTTTGAAAGTGCTTCTTAAAGATTTTTGTCCATTTTTTATTAATTGGGGTTTTTATTATTGATTTGTAGGAATTCTTTATATATTCTAGATGAAGTCTTTTTCAAATATATGCTTCTTGAATATTTCATCCCAATCTGTAGCTTGACTTTTCATTTTCTTGATGATCTTTCTTTTAATGACAAGTATTTAATTTTGATAAAGTCCAATGTATGAATGTTTGCTTTTATTGGTAGTGTCTTTTATGACTTTCTAAGATATCTTTCCCTGTCCCAAATAGTGAAGATATGTTTTCCACTTCAAATTAATTTATATGTATAGTGTGAGGTAGGAGTCAAGGTTAATTTTTTTCCTGTGCCAATATCTAGTTTTTCCACCATTTTTCCCTGATATTTACTGACATGTGACTTATTTGCCTTTCTACATTGAATTGCTTTGACATTTTTGACAAAAAGCAATTGACCATGCATCTATATGTTGCCCAATAACCACGGTAGATCTATTTCTGGACTCTTTATTCTGTTCTATTGATCTATTTTTTACCTTATACCAATAGTACACTATCTTGATTACTATAGCTTTTTAGTAAGTCTTGAAATCAGCTAGCATAACTCCTCCACCTTTGTTCTTCTTTTTCATGATTGTTCTGGCTATTTAAGATACTTTGTATAAATATTTTAGAAATCAGCTTATTCATTTCTACAAAACTCTCTGCTGGGATTTAGGCAGGGATTGCATTAACTGGATAGATAAATTTGAGGAAAGCTGACATCTTAACATACTAAATCTTCCAATTCATGAACATGGTATAACTCTGCATTTATTTAAGACTTCTCTAATTTTTCTCAGCAATATTTTATAAATTTCTGTGTAGAGACCTTGCATATCTTTCATTAAAATTAAATTTATTCTTAGTATTTGATTCTTAGGTGACTTTCAGTAGTGTATTTTAATTTTATTTTCCCATCATTTGTTGCCTGTATAGAGAAATACAATTTAATCTTTATACATTGGTCTTTTACCCTGCAACTTTACTAAATTCACTAAAAAATTCTAGTAGTTTGTAGATTCCTTTGGATGTTTCATGTACACAGTGACGTCAACTGCAAATAAAGATAGCTTTCCTTCTTTCTTTCTCATCTTTGTGCCTTTTATTTCTGTCCTTGACTTATTGCACTGGCGAGGCCCTCTACTGAATTGTAGAATAGAAGTGATAAAAGTGAATATCCTTGCCTTGACTGTAGAGGGAAAGCATCTAATATTTTACCATTAAGTGTGATGTTAGTTCTAAGTGTTCAATAGATACCCCTTATTAGAGAGGAGGTTTCTTTCCTTGATTTTCTACTTTGCTGAGAGCTTTTTGTTTCTGTTGTTGTTTTCTTTTTTTTTTAATACAGAATGGGTGTTGAATTTTATCAAATGTTTCCTCAGCATTTATTAGTACAGTCACAAGGTTTTTGTTCTTTATGACATTGATTTTTTAATGTTCAACAAATACTCCACTTTGGATAAACCTCACTTTGTCAAGATATATTCTTCTTTTAATACATTGCTGTATTCTATTTGCTAATATTTTGTTTGTGGTTTTGGTTAATTTCATAAACTACTCTAATCTGAACAATGATCTGTCCTCATTCTGTCAAAATGAAGGTCGCCACAGTCCCAACCCAATAGCTGTACTGTTGCCAAACAAGTGTTTCATGAATCAGTGATTTTTTAAAATTTCTTATTTTTATTCTTCTGTATGAAAAGTTAAAAAGTAGAACTGAAGGAAATTTACCATGGCACAAACACAAATGTGTAGATTGTAGGAACTTTCTGTGGGATCGGAATCAGATAAAAGCTATAGCAAAAAACAATTCTATTTCTGTGAATGTAAGAATGCCCTAAACAATAAAGGTTAAGAAAAAATAGAAATGTCAAAAACAAACAGAAAAACAATTCTATCTGATATAGAAAAGTAAGAGCAAAACCAAATCCTATAATCACTGTAACTGACTGAATATTAAGGAGCCTGGCTCTCTATTCCTTGCAATGATGCTTGTCTTCATCAATTTATTATCAATACAAAAATCCTAAAATGAACATTTTTAATACTGGGATTAAGAATTGTCCTTTTATAACCTGGGAACCAAAATTATCTATGAAATGTGTGACATGAATTTGAGGAAAAGAGGAAAGAAGAATCCCTGTCTCACATCACTGGCATCTCATCACTCCTAATTCCCATCCTATTTCCAGCCCCACCCAAGTCCTTTGGTCTCTGAGTTAACACAGTGACCTGCTGTGTGCAAAGGTGGACTCAGCTCAGGCCTTTTTTCTGAGCTAAAGTGGGGTCCCATGTCCCATATCCCACGTCAGGGGATCCCAGCTGCACCAGGCCCTAACAACCATCCCCTCAGAGTCTCTTTGTCCAGCATGCCCTTCCCCTAGGTTTGCATCAGGAGGAGAATTAGGTAAAGGTACCTTCTCACTCAGTCCCAAAGTAACCTGCCTCAGGAAACTAACTTTTCCAAACTGACTGAGCAGGAGGTGCTGGGATAGGATGCTTTGGTTCTGCAACCAAAACCTCTCCTCTCCTCCGGCTTGACCTGGAGTGGCACCTGCTCTCAGGTAACCTATGTCCAAAGCCCATGGCCCCATACCCCTCCAGCCAAGCCCTCTGGCATGCTTGCCTACAGGTTCTGTGGGTGGAGAGAGTGGCCTCCGTGGCTGAGCCGTCCCCACTGCTGGTTCCAATAGCCTTTCCTGACCATCAGTTCTGAGATATTCCTGATTCCTTCCAATAAACCTCCATCACTCATGCCCCTTTGGTTTTCCTTACCGTCCTTGAGCTGGTTTTGGGCACTTGCAACCAAAATAAGCTTGACTGGGTCAGGGGAAGCCAACAGGTGTGGGAAATGGAAGTGTCACGAGAGCCCTGCATGAAACAGGGCACAGCAAAGCAGGAGGACTTACCAAATTAGAATGGGATGGAAAATCAGGATCTCATGGCCAAGGTGACCCAACCAGCGTGCAGGGGTGGGGGAAACATCTTCAGAGTGGAGAGCTGGAGGAGGGCGTCCTTGAAAACACAGCTTCAAACCATGCAGTGTGGCTGGAGAGTGCTGGTCCCCTGAATGACACCTGAAGGGCAGCATGAAAGATATGTGTTCCAGGTGAATTGGGGCAACAGTAACCAAATAACGAAGTCCTAAGCACAGTCCTTCCAAATGCAGAGTAAAGAGAGGTTTGAGGGTCACTCAATGCTTATTCCAACCCATATGGATGCAAATGCCAGCAAGACCCACCAACTGCAGCTTTCACGTATGATTACTACTATAGCTCCCTCCATTCATTCTCATGCCACGCAGAGTCCTAGGTGCTGAAAACCTATCAGTCAATCAAACAAGGGTCCCAGTCCTCAGGGAGTTTGAATTCTATCTACTGAGCATCTACAGTCAGCTAAGCACTTCACATGCACTCTTTCATTCAATCCTCAGAGCAACCCTGTGAGGTAGGTACTGTAACAAGCTGCACTGTACACTTGATGAAACGAGGCTCAGAGAGATGAGGAGACCAACCCAAGGATGCACAGCCGGTGAATGGCTGAGGTGGGTCTGAGCGGGAAGCCTGGCTCCAGGGTCCGAGTTCTTGACTTCCATCCAGGTAGAAGTGGCAGTCCAGGCTTCTTCCCCCTTCTACCTCACATGCACATATTATTAAGCTGGAAACCCTTCTAGGCACTGGGATAAAATGAGAAAGGAACCCTCAGTCTGGTAAGAGGTACAGCTGTGCTTGCTCTCGACAAAGAGAGCTCTAAAGAAGGAATCATTTATGGCCAGAATGTGGGTTCAGGAACAAGCATGCTAGAGAGGAAACCTCAAAGACACAGGCTGGGAGAGGGGAAGGAGCAGGGAGCCTGGGGGAAGACAAGAGGTCCCGCGTGGCTCTGAGACCAAACCCTGGAGGTGATGGAGACGGGGGCAGAGGCAGGGTGTGATGAAAGGCAGTCGTCAGGAAGTGGGTGGGAGGGAGTGTCAGGATGTCCTGTGCCTGGTACCATGTCTGTGGCCTCAGAGGAAGGAAAGGAGAGAGGAAGTGAGGAGGGAGGAAGGGAAGGGGAAGAAGTTGGAAAACCAAGGTGGTTCAGGTTATGAAAGACTTGCAGGGTTCTAGTAAAAAGTGTGCACTTTTTGTTGTCAGTGAGCAGTCATTCATGGTTTAGTCAAGGAAGTGATAAGCAGTACTCCACCGAATCTGCATTTCTGTATTAGATGATAGATAGATAGAGATAGATAATAGATACCTAGATGATAGATTGCTAGATACTTAGATAGATACCTAGATGATTGATTGATTGATAATTGATAGATGATAGATAATAGATACATAAATAGATACATAGATGATCGATCGATTGATAGATAATAGATGAGAGCTAGATGAGAGAGAGAAAGGCGGAGGTAGAGAAAGATGGAGAAGGAGACTGGATGAGAATGGAGATGGGCTGAAGATGGGGTAGGGATGAGGATAGCGATATGTTTTTCCCCCTGGGGGGTGGAGGTATAGAAGGCACTAGGGGTGGACAGAAGACAGGATTATTTGTTACATTTCTCCCCCTCCCAGCTTTCTGCACAGGCTGGAGACTGGGTGACAGGATGCAGGAGGCAAGCGCTGGCCTGAAAGAATAGCCACTTCCCCTGACCAATGCCCAACACACAGGCTTGGATCACCGACCAGACCCGCTGGGAACTGGAGCCGCTCGTCCCTGCTGGAAAAGCCCCTGCCTGAAAAGTTAGGGGGTTTGTTTTCATGTTTTGCCTTAGCAGCCTCCACATTGGCCTCCGTCTCCAGTGCTCATGGTGACTGCCTGTCGGGTCTAAGGGTTATTAGGAGGGAACAAAGCCGCAGGTAGCGGCCACCTTGCCCGCCATGGCAGCCTCGCAAAGCCAGGCTCCCGCTGCGAAGGGCCAAGCCACCCTGGGAGGGAAATGACCAAGGTCAAGGTTGGGGATGCAGCATCTGCAGCAAAGTATTTGCCCCATTCTCCTCCTGTGGTCATTGTTACTTTCCACTGACCAGCTGCCTGCAGGCTCCGGGTAGAGACAGAATGTGTAACACAGCCGCCATTCAGTGGAGATTAATGCCTGAAATGAGCCACACCTCTGAACAATTGCTTCCTAGAAGAGGGACAGCGCTGAATGGCCAGGGAGCCCCATTGATGACTGTTATGAAAGAGGTAAAGGCCGGCCTAGGGGGAAAGAAAAGTTTCACACCGCCCCTCAAACCTAGCTCCGATTCTTCCTCCTCGCCCTTCATTTCCCTTCTGACTGCCCATTTGGCCCATGTTGCCCTAATCCAGACTCGTTCTTTTATGTGCGGGGACTTGGGCAGCCAGCTGAAAATTCACGGATTTGCTACTGTAAGTCATATCACTGCGGCTGCGTGCCGATCGCATTAGTACTATTATCTGCGCAACTTTCCGACTTGACAATTAGTTACTATCATTCACACTGTGCAATCAGCTGTTAAATCCTCATTTATGCTCATTTGAATATGAATGTGCCGTTCAATAACATGTTAGATTGCCATGTTTACAAATATACTCCAGGTATTTAGAAATTTAGATGATGCAAAACATACTGTTTAAGCCGTGCTCGGTGCCAGTTTAAATAACTTAAGCCTATTTATCAGTCACTTAGCAATTCTTTTCACATACTTCTGTTTTCCTGGGTCCTACCCTTCTCAACCAAAACTAAAATATGCTCTCTTTTTGTTTGTTTGCTTTGTTGCTGTATTAAACTAATAATCTTCTAGATGGGACTTAATTAGCAGTCACCTCTGCAGCGGGTCTTCTTTTCTAATTCCAGCTGATCTAATTCCTGCCTCTTTTAGAGGCAGATGAAACAGTAAACGGGAAAAAAGAAAAAAGAAAAGATCTCTGCAGCTGCAATGTTAAATATCAAGTCTCTGAAAGCAAATGATTTGTATGTAGCACAAAAGGGAGGGAAGAGCAAATTTTTGAATGAAGGTAAAACCGAAGAGAAAAGATACACTTGATCGTAAACTCTCGGAAGGGAAACAGTGTATACTCAGAGCAGGGCTGCTCAAACTTTAATGTGCCTTAGAGGCACCTGGGGATTCCCTAGGACTTGCAGATCTGGTTCAGTAAGTAGAGCTGGGCAAGATACCTAACCATCTCCCAGGTGTAACTGATGCTCCTACGAGACCAGGTACCACAGTGGGCAGCAAGGCTCTGAAACATAAATCATACATCCACCTTCAACTATTATCCTTCCAATAAGAACACACATTAGGAGATTTAAGGACCAAGCTTGACAATTCCACTCTGGTATAACCAAAAGAATTGAAAGCAGAGCCTTGAAGAAATATACGTACACCCATGTTCACAGTAGCATTATTCACAATAACCAAGACAAGGAAGCAACCCAAGTGTCCATCCCTGGATGACCTGATAAACAGAATGTGATATATAAATGGAATGGAATGTTATTCAGTCTTAAAAAGGAAGGAAATTCTGGGACAGGCTGCAACATGAAAGAACCTTGAGGATGTTATTCTAAGTGAAATAAGCCAGACACCAAAGGACACATATTGTATGATTCCACTTAGATGAAGTATCTAGAATAGTCAAACTCACAGAAACAGAAAGAATGGTGGTTGCCAGGGGCTGGAGGGAAGAGGAAATGGGGAGTTGTTTAATGGATACAGAGTTTTGGTTTTGCAAAATGAAAAAGTTCTGGGGATTGGTTGCATGACAACGTGAATAGACTCGACAGTACTGAACTACACACTTAAATATGGTTAAGATGGTAAATTTTATGTTATGGGCATTTTACCACACTTTTTTTTAATGTTTTTAATAAATTGGAAAAAAATCTTGGTTTTAGAAACGTCATAAAAAAAAATCCTTTTTCTACCAAGAAAGCCATATTTCAGCTGACTCTTATTCAATTCTTCCATGTGCTGGTCAGCTGTCACCAGTCCTGATACCAGCCGAAGAAGGATTAATCAATTTTTCTTCCACACTCCCATGTCCTCTGATCAAAACTCTATTTCAGTAATTATTGTATTCTCATCAATGTTCAGATTCTGTGTGTCTCCACCTCACTCTCTCGAATGTGAGGTTTTGAAGGCGATGATTTGCCCCTACAGCTATTTGGTAGATGCTGCTGGAGACTGAACCCTCAGGCATTTCTTGTCTCCTTCCTGACACAATCCCCATTTTACTCTGGTGTCGCCCCTTCTCCGATCTGTCCACATGCTTCAGAGGAGGCTGGGCCCTTAGTGCGTGGGCCATGAGGAGTCCAAGTCAATCATGATGACGCCATTCCCCTTGTCAGTGACTGGTTCCAACATAGTCAGGGGCCAATTTTGTGGTCAACGAGATAGGAGGGGGCTCTGCTGAGGAGCTTCAGGAAAAGATTTCCTTGCTTTTTTTTTTTTTTTTAAAGACATATTTATTCAACTTCATGATTAGACTATTACATTTAGCAATCAGCAGCATGGGTGCAAAAAAAAAAAATCTACATTAAAACCCTTTGTTGGAATGCTTTATACTTTCCACAGAACAGAAACTAAAATAATCTGTTATACAATTGGTCACAAATACAGTCTTCCAGGTTTTTTTGCCCATACACATGAGTATTGTCTAAAATATGTCTTCTTTGTAGCAGCGAGGCCCTGCCACCACCGTGCTTGGCTGCGTTCACCGATCTGTTGTAGCCTGGAGCTTCCCCGTCACTTCTCTGGCTCTCCTCTCCTGCTAAGCTTTGTTTCCCAGCAGTAATTAAAATCTTCTGCCCCGCCATAGCTCCTGCTGCTGCTGGAACCACCACAGCCACCTTGGTTTCATGGTTCGGCAAAGTATTGGCCTCCACCACCACAGGGGCCAGCACTTCTGCCTCCAAAATTTCCTCCTTTCATGGGTCCAACATTTGAAGATTGATTGTCATAACTGCCCAAATCATTGTAGCTTCTGCCACCTCCGAAATGGCTTCCATCGTTACCAAACCCATTATAGCCATCGCCACTGCCACCATATCCACCGCTACCACGGCTGCCACCAAAGCCACCTCGGCCACTGAAGTTTCCTCCACGACCAAAGCTGTCATTCCCACCAAAACCCCCTCCAAGACCACCACCAAAGTTTCCAGAACCACTTCGACCTCTTTGGCTGGATGAAACACTGTCATCTCTTGCTTAGGTAGGGCTTTCGTTTCTTCACAGTTGTGGCCATTCACAGTGTGGTATTTCTTTTTTGTTTGTTTTGTTTTGTTTTTGTTTTTTTAAACCTGTGTTCTTTTTTTTTAATTTATTTATTTTATTTATTTATTTTTGGCTGCATTGGGTCTTTGTTGCTGTGCACAGATTTTCTCTAGTTGCAGCGAGTGGGGACTACTCTTCCTTGTGGTGCGCGGGCTTCTCATTGCGGTGGCTTCTCTTGTTGTGGAGCATGGGCTCCAGGCACGCGGGCTTCAGTAGTTGCAGCACACAGGCTCAGTAGTTGTGGCTCGCGGGCTCTAGAGCACAAGCTCAGTATTTGTGGCGCACGGGCTTAGCTGCTCCACGGCATGTGGGATCTTCCCAGACCAGGGCTCGAACCCGTATCCCCTGTATTGGCAGGTGGATTCTTAACCACTGTGCCACCAGGGAAGCCCCACAGTGTGGTATTTCTGAATGACAATCTTGTCTACGGAATCATGGTCATCAAAAGTTAGGAAAGCAACGCCTCTCCTTTTGCCACTGCCTCGGTCAGTCATGAATTCAGTCACTTCGATTTTCCCGTACCGTTCAAAATAATCTCTTAGGTGATGTTCTTCAGTGTCTTCTTTAATGTCACCACCAAAAATCTTTTTCACAGGTAAATGGGCACCAGGTCTTTGAGCATCTTCTCTTGAGACGGCCCTCTCTGGTTCCACCCCTCTTCCATACACCTCGCGTGGCCTCACATTCATGGCCGCATTCACCTCCTCCACAGTGGCGTACGTGACAACCCCAAAGCCTCCGCAGTGCTTGGTGCTCGGATCCCTCATTACCACACAATCTGTGAGCGCTCCCCACTGCTCAAAATGGCTCCTCAGACACTCATGGGTTGTTTCAAAGCTCAAACCTCCAATGAAGAACTTCCACAGCTGTTCGGGCTCTTCGGGACACTCTGACTCGGACATGACGGCAGTGGAGGGGGGAGATGTCAACGATGCTTACTCAGCAGCATCCGTGGGCACAAAGCCCATCTACTGAACATATCTCGATTTCCTTGCTTTTAAAGGAAGACACAAGGAAGAGATTGTTCCTCTGCCTAGGAGGGATGTCATCCGCCCAAATGAGACACAGGGGATGAAAGCCGCTCTCTTGACACCAGTCTGAGGGTTAAGCCAGCACCAGAAAGGGGCAGAGGCAAAGGAATCCAGAAAGACAGAGAAAGAGCCAGAGCCATGCTGCCTTTGGATCCCTCAGCATATAAAATAATAGAGTGCTTCATGGTTTAAGCTGGCTGAGTAGTTTTCTGTCTCTTGCCTCCAAAACCACCTTAACCAACACCAGTACCTTGCAGACAGGAGATACTCTGAAGTCTGCTGGATGAATTAAAGTAGGAAGACGGGGCTGGTTCACTGCCCTCAGAGGACTCCTTAGGCAGCATGACTGTCCCCCATGCTAAGCAACCTCATACACGAAAAGATTTTTCCAGCTAGAAAGATACAGGGTCTTTTTGTTTGTTTCCTTGCTTGTTTTATTAAAGGATTCCTCATGGGCTACTTTTCCTAGAAAACATTTTAAATGTCTTTTACTATTACCTTTTGACAGCCTGTGTGTTACACAGCAAAGTTCAGGAATAGGTCGTCACAAAGGCAGATGTTTATTGAGTACTTATTATATGCCAGACATTATTACGCTGTTGTAATCTACACAACAGCCCTCAGCTTGATACTGTTATCACCCTCCTTTTACAAATACAGAAACAGAGGCACAGAAAATTTAATTCCCTTGCTCAAGGCTAGCAACTGGGATTTGAACCTGAACAGTTGGCTCTTACATTATGCTGTGTAGGTACACTTTGGCTAGGTGCACTGTGGCACTGCTTAGTTCAGATAACTGCAATCCGTTCCCTAGAGGGTGATCAGAAAAATCTTTAAACTATTAAAATCTCCTTAAGACTCAAATCATATTAACCTCCACTCAGTGCCCTTCAGTGGATTCCCGTGGTTGTTCTAGAGAGCACCCAAGATAACGGACACAGCCCACAAGACTCTGCCTATGTTACCCCACAGTCATTTCCAGCCCTGTCCCCATGCTAGTGACCACTCTGGCCAGTCTGACCACCTTCCAGCTCCTCTAACATTCAGTCTTTTTCATCTCAAGGCCTTTGCACCTGCTTTTCATTCTGCCTGGGCTCACACCTTCCCCTCTCCCCTCAGACAGACAGACAGATACACACACACACACACACACACACACCCCCTTACTCCTAGATAACTTCAGCTCATCCTTCAAGTATCAGTGTAAACATTTTACTTTCTCAGCAAGTTCTTTGCTGACCTGTTAGTCTAAGTTTGCCCCACCATCACCATCTCCCCTGTCACCTTTGTCACAGCCTTTATCAGAATGGATAATCCCATCAGTCGGTGTGACTTGCTGCTTTGTCTCTGTCCTCCCCAAGGAGAGGCTCAGCTCCACGTGGGAGGGATCATGTCTGTGTTGTCACTAAGGTGTCCCCAGCGACAGACAGGCGTATCATCGGCAATGGTGGGCAAATATTCGGGGAAAAGTGGGAGGAAGGAAGTTGAGAGGGGAAGAAAAAGTTGGACGGAAGGAAGGCAGGTGAAACTGAGAGAAGATTGGAAGGAAGGAAGGGATTGTGGGGCTCCTCCGAGTTGCCACTTTCATCACTGTAACATTCTCCACTCAAATAAGCAAGGGCCTTGGCCTTACAATGGCTAACTTCTTTCCTCCCTTCTTTCCTCCCTCCCTCCCTTCCTTCCTTCCTTTCTCTTTGTATGTCTACCTTCCTATTTCCTTATTCCTTTTTTTAAATCTCCATAAAACAGAAGTAAATTATTAAATAGAACCAGCATCAAAGCATTCAATTATCCTTAAATTTTAAAATGAAACATCTGTGTTGGGCACACAAGACATTTTTATCATTTTTTACAGAGAGTCACAGGGAGTTTCGTCCTTCCACCTTCCTTTCCTTCTCAAGGATGTATCCATTTATATTATGTGGTTGGATCTTACCATCTCCCCTACATTTCGGTGCAATAATACCAACCAAACTAATATACTGGAACTAGGCATATAACTAAGAAAGGCAACTAGACAAATAGCTAGATCTTTCACATATAGGATTAAGTGACTGTAAAGAAATTGTATCATGATGTCAAGAGATTTACTGCTTAAACATTTTCCTTTAATGAATTAAGAAAGAACTAGTGAGAAAAATATAATGACATGGAAATATCCGAGCAAAGAGGAAACATTTAAAGTTGAGAATTGTTAAAATAGAGAGTAACCTGAGAAAAGCAATACAATTTCTAGCACTTTTAAGTCGATTTAAAATAGACAAAATAAATTCATTCTAGAACATCCCCAGCTACCTATGAAATGTGATTATATTCAATATACTGTCTTAAAATGTATTTTGCAGAGCACTGCATTAATAATATAAGTAAAATGGTATTGACCAACAAAGCTCTACACCACTGACGCCATACATCGTTTTCCTGGGTATGAAAGCACAAAGGATTGTGCTTTAAGTATGGGAAAACGGGAAATGCCTTCTTTCTTTGTTTGGGTCATTTTCAAATTCATTTTATTCAGAGTACCCATCAGTTAAGAGCCTGATGTAGCAATGAGACTGATGAAAGCAAGGAAGGAGGGAATCTATGCATTCAAATTAGTATTATCATTCAAGAGTGTTCCCTGGAGATTATGCATTTATTCTTCAGTAACTCCATCCGCAATTATTTTGGGAAAATTTCCATTTGGAACTATCTTTTCTGTGGCGGTCCTGCTTGGCAGGAGGTGTACAAGTTAGCCCATCACTGATACATGTGTATCACCTGCCATGATAAAGGTTTAGGCTTGGAAGGGACTTTACAGTTTATCAAGTCTTTATTTTATGGATGAGAAAACTGAGATCCAGAAAATTTAAGACAGTTGACAAAGTCACAGAGCTTTCATTCACTTAAAAATCAATGAGAGAATGAGAAAAGGGATTTGAACCACCATTTCATTGAATTGTTCAACGTATATAATTGTTTTTTATTGGATCCCCTCATTCATTCATTCCACACATATTTACTGAGTACACGCCCGGCACTGCTGAGGATATAGCAGTGAACAAAACAGACAAAAAACAGCACATCTTCACGGAGTTCACATTCCAGGGATTCAATAAAATTGAAATTCCTGATTCTATTTTCTATTCTCAGGTTACTATTTTAACAGTTCTCAGGAACCACCTGATTAGAATCAAAGATGTTGAACGAGATGCTCCACTGACATAATTTGATGAGTGTAGGAATTACAAAAGTGAGTCAACTCTATTGATTACAAAGAGACAAGAAAGCAGTGCACGTTCAATTTTTTAAAGGAGAAATTAAACCCCATGAAAAAACAATGTTCCAATATGACATCCAGATTCACCAGCCACATCTCCTAAAACAGAGGGAAAGACTGTTAGAAATAAGAGAAAAGAAAACTAAGCATTTTTAAAGGCTTTCCGTGCAGGGTAAGAAAACATGAAACTTTTGGCAAGCATCTTGGCAGCTCGCAGGATGAAACCACTCACTGCCTGCAAGTGTTTATCCCACAGCTGTTGGAAATGAAGGATGTCAAAATACGCAAAAGTAAGAATCCATGCACACACATCAAAGAAGCAAATCTCCGGGGCGCGCCCGGCGTCGAAGTGGACGATAGATGGAGCTCACGAGGAGACGCAGGAATGAGAGGTCCTGGACCGTGTAGAAGACCAACCAATCTTAATGTCACAACCAGAACCTGGCCTGTGTTCATGTCTCCTGTACCGTCATGGAAAACTATCTCAGACATTCGGAAATCCATTTTAATAGGATACAAGGCCTGTGGCTGTTACTTCATTCTGTACAAGGTGCATTTATTTACTCAATGATGACATCAGGAAAGCTTAGGCAGGGCTCCCTTTTTTCTTTTTGTGTTTTTTTTTTTCTTTTTTAAAGAAATCTCATATTTACTGCACCAAAAGAAATCGTTATTCTTAAAAGCCAAGTGTTGATCCTATCTTATAAAGAAAAAAACATTTTTATTTTGAGAAGCTGATATTCTGCAAGTTCATACAACCCTGTAGTTCTTTGGTTTAAGTGAAAATACCACATTCCAGGCACAAAGGAGCGGCTAAATTCACTAATGGGTCAAAGACTATGCAACCTTCTAGGTGACAGTTTCACAATTTGGAGAAATGGTGATACGCTTTGTTTCTCTGTTTTTCAATCTTTGTGGAATTTGACCATGTTAGTTTTACAATTTCAATAAATGTTTACTAAAAATAAAATGGAGTGAATCTCCACTACAGCTAGAAGAGGCATGTGCTAAGGTTCCTCCTTTCACATAAAGTGACAAAGGAAGGTGACGAAGCCATAGAAAGCAATGGAGAGATTATCCACAGGTCAACCAAGTCACAGAACATGGGATATACAAGGGTTAAGTTTTTTCTCTTACATCACCTATTCATTCAAATAATTCAAGGGACTTTTGTAAGCATTAGGAAATTGGTCCCTAAAATGTCATAGGCTATTAAGGTAAGAAAAGGAAAGAGGGGGAAGGCAGTCGAGCTGCATTGTAAATCTCTCTGATGAGAACCTAGAGAGGACACAGGACGAGCCACAGTTCTGAGCTGCAGGCTGCACGAGGCTGAATCAATAGAGGCAAATATGGCTTCCCAGCCACCGTGTGCTCTGGCCCACAAAAGTCAGCTGGCAGGACTTGTATCATATAATAAATTCCCAGAGGACAGCTTGACTACTTATATAAAAACATGTATATCCTTCAACCCAATAATTCCTTTTTTAAGTCTGTAAGAGCTAATCAGAGAAGTACACAAAAATGTCTGCATAGGGCTTCCCTGGTGGTGCAGTGGTTGGGAGTCCGCCTGCCGATGCAGGGGACGTGGGTTCGTGCCCCGGTCCGGGAAGGTCCCACATGCCGCAGAGCAGCTGGGCCCGTGAGCCATGGCTGCTGAGCCTGCGCGTCTGGAGCCTGTGCTCTGCAACGGGAGAGGCCGCAGCGGTGGGAGGCCCGCGTACCGCAAAAAAAAAAAAAAAAAAAAAAAAAATGTCTGCATAGAAGATGCTCATTTCAGCATTCTTTATAATATGAAAAAAATGGTCATGCCCTCAATGTCCCACAAAAGGGCTATATGAGGGACTCACGCTGCCTTTAAAAGGAAATACACAGGCATAAAATCAGTGATATGAAAAATATCTCCATGACATATTGTTGAGCAAAAACAAGCAGTTTATAAAATGACATGCATGGTATAGTGTCATTTTTATTCAACGAGATGTACAAATGATAGAGAGACTTTTGGAAGAATGGTCTCCAGTCAATTGACAGTGGATATCTCTAGGTGGAGAATTTAGGAAAACCTTTACTTTGTTTCTTATTCTGTCCTGTGTTGTTCCAACCTTCTAAAAGAGTGCATGTGGATTTTATCATCTAGTCCTGGAAGGACGGGGAAAGGACCACCGCTGGAGCCTCTTGGAAAGTCCCGGGAAACCCCGGGATACCAGTGGGAGGCCCCGTGGATAGATTGGAGGGTAGGCAGAAAGGCTTAAATGATGTGGAAGCAAAGAGAAAGCCAAGGCAGTTTATGGCAAGAGGAAGGACTGTGACGAAGCAGAATTTCCGGGTGATTAGACTGAATTCTCTTTGAGTCTGCATGGGATTGCATGTCCCCATTATTATTCATAGAATTCCTGCTGTCAGAGGACTCGGTGGGCCAGTGGAACAGCCTGGCTAACCGAGATTTCCTCAGTTAGCTTAGTGCCTGTGCAGGAAAAACAAATACCAAGTTAACTTTCTCAAGAAATACCACCATCTTTTGAGATGGAGGAGAAATTGTTCCAGGGAACATACTAAATCATCAGGGTCCACAGGTAGGCTCAAAACTATCTTGAATGGCAGTTGCATTCATCACTATGAGATATACCAAGTTTTTCTTTCCTAAAAAAGGATGAAAAGAGAGATCAAAGGATGTATTTCTTACTATGACGGGAATCCAACAGTGATTAGGGAATATCCTGTAACTATTATATTTAGGTTTGAAATACTCATAAACCAAAGATGTTCATAGTTATCTACTAGAAGTGTAAGAGCTCTAATGGGCGAAATTCTCTGGGTGGGTAAATGAGAAGCATTTGGGGCCTGGTTACTAGTTTGCCTGATGGGAGATTCCTTGTAGAGTGGGTAGAGCTAGCAACAGAAATTAAAAGTGTTCACTTTTCAAAGAATCTTCAATAACACATTTTCCATTACCTAAATTCACAAACGTGTCCTAAAGATATACCCAAAATACTTATTTAAAAGGAAAATATCTCCAAAATTATTATCCCAAAGAGTTCCAATTTAAATGTCTGGGAAAATGACATCCTAATTTTCAGAGGGCTTTCCTATTTGATCCTTTTCAAACTTAACTGCCAAAAGAAATAAAAGATAAAACCATAAAGTAAAACCAAGCTGCAACAAAGAATCTTCAAACATTTGAGCCTCTTTAAACATTTTAGAACATCTCAAAGTGAAAAACGTCTCTGCTCAAACCTAGTTAGAAAATATTTGATGTTACAACACAGATTTTCTATCATGCACTTTGAGTTAACACAGAGATACGACCTAATACAAGAAGCATGGCTTCTCCCACTGGGAATTCTTAAGATATGAGAAATATAGCATGCTGCCTATTTACTTGGTTTGAATTAATAGCAATGTATTTATAGGATATTATTGAGATCAACGTATTCTCTGGCTGTTCACCGCTTCAAATTTTTCCCATTTAGCAGAATCCATACATGGCTAATGTTAAAAATGAGTTTTTTTGTGAGACCAAAAAAGGAAAAAAAAAGTATTTGATTGTATAATCTTCAAAGTGTTTAATTTGTATTAGAGCTAAATCCAGAGGCTCTGAAACCTTCGGGGCTCTCCATGTGGATTTTTGTTCTGGTTCACACACCTTGAGACAAAGGCTCATAGTCAAGATGTGAAAAAGACGTTTTTTTGTGTGCGAGATGCGGGGCAAATTTATTCCCGAGGCAGCCTGGAATGGGCTTCAGAAAATGGATAGAGTGTCTTCTTAAAGAAAGGGCCTCTAAGTGAACTCGACTGCCATTCAAAAGATTTGCTCTGACACTTAACAAGTGGTACAGGAAGAAAGGAAAATCTGTTGTTAGGTTTGGGGTGTTTATCAGCCCCCCTCGAGACACTTGACCTAATGCTTTGGCCCCCCTAATCCGCTGATCTGCATGCCGTGGCTTCGCAAGCCGCAGCCCCCAACTGCCGGCCAAACTGCCTACAACACTTGTCCCAACATGCAGCTCCCTGGGTACATTGTAAGCCGCTCACCTACTCCCCTGCCTCCCCTGCCTCCCCCCTCGCGCGGCTCCCCCTAAATTTAATTCTGCTCACAAATTGTGAAATAAGTTGTTTGGGCTGGATTTGTCGAGGGAATTGTCCCACTAATGAAACAGTCTGTTCATTATACAGTTGTAGGACGGAAGATTCAGAGCTCCCATACCCCGGGCCCCGGGCAGGTTAAGGTTTTTAGACTGACAGTTGACAAAAGAATGAATAGCTCTCTCCTGTCAAATCAGGCTTACAAACAGCTTGGCATACAAACAGTTACTGCTTGTATGCATGCGGATTTAGGGTCCCCGCCTGCTAATGCCCCAGATTTGTAAGTACAAATTGGTTAGTCTTCAAACTGTTGGCAAAAGGAATAAAATGACCAAAAATTAGTTTGTGTTAGCCTTTCCCCAACCTCCCCGCTCCTGCAAGTGAAACATTAAAAGAAAAAAGAAAAGGATAAAATAGTGTGTAATGGTCTCATGGAATATTGTTGGGTTTTTGCTTAAGACATCAAATTAAGCAGGATCATTGTTTGGCAGGAAACATTTTGTTTTGTTCGGGCACCCTGCTTCCCAGAAAGCAGCTGAAGATCTAATGGAATTAATTTAAGAGGCGTGATTTTAAAAGATGGTGGGGAGGAGATCAAAAATTTTCATTTCTATTCATTTTAGTACCTGTTGCTTAAAAGTAGTCACAATACTTCCCTTCCTTTTAATTGCATTGGTCTTTTAAAATGAGTCATTTAGATTTCTGAACCTTTCTCATAGGCAATTATGTGTAAATTAGATAAAACCCATTTTATTTTTCTATGGCGTTTCAGTTGTTTTGTGAGTACATTAAACTAATTTATTGAGGCAGAATGCTTTACAGGTAATAAAGTGAATATTTTTACCATGTGATTTATCATCAGTTTGGTGATAATTTTTAGTCTGGATTGGCTTAAGTATAGCTCTTTGATTTATTATAAATACAGGAGACTAGCAGACAGAATTAATATCACATATTTCTATCACTTTATAGGAGAAACAAACAAAGGTAACAGACTAAGATTTTTTTCAAATTCAAGCTTGATCTAACTAACATTTTTGACTTAAGAACTCTTTCCTTCTTGATCAGATACAGCCCCAGGAAGGCCAAACTCCCTGTAATACTAGGAGTTAGCACTTCATATTTTAGTAAGTTCGTTATCACGTTTCTGTGTACCCTAAAGACAATTTTAAAAAACCAGATCTTCTGGCAACTTTGCAAGCAGCCATTATGAATTAGTTCAAACATCCCTTAAAACCTTTACCCTTATCAGTGTCTAAATCCTGTACTGTTATGTTGCAACATTAAGAGTTCCAAACAATAAGTCTAATCTTAACTCATAAATGTGCAAGGTCAGTGATATTTGGCTGTTGGAAATCTGAATAGAGCAAAAACATTAGGCTGCTAGAGGGTAGGAGGGACAGCCTCCATCCCTGATGTGGTTGAATCATTTTCTATGATATTGTTCAAGTATATACTGCACACATGAGCCCTGATGTCAACAGTGGTCCTTTAAATCTGGGGGCACGCGTAGGAAAGAAAGTTTCAAGCAACTCAACAAAGAACTGTACACTAGGGCTGCACAAAAACCATCCCCGGGGGGGTCTCTTTCTATTTTCCATCTCTCCTCCAAAACTTTGCCAATATTTCCCTGCAATGGCCATTCTTTTTTCAGCAAACCTAAGACTTTTTCCTACTTCATCATGACATTTTAAGGCATTTCAAAGACAGATGCCATGACTTGTGAAGAACTTTGGGCTGAGAAAACGCATATGTTTAGTGAAATCATTTTAGAGAATTACGCTTAGAAAAATGGCACTTCCCCATGAATTTTGCCATGGAATGACTCCTTTACCATGGAAAGCTGTTGGAAAACTCAAGGGCTTCAGTAATCAGTCACCTGTTCGGGGCAGGCTTCTCCTTACAATCCACTAGGATTAAAAAGAACCCAGGGATGAGTAAGACCAAAGCTGATCCAAGTTCCATGCAAAGATTGAAGAAAAATGAATAAATTCTTAGAGCTGCCACTTTGCCTTAGTACTGATGAAGTACGCAAGTTGCTGGTGGAAGCCATTTTTAATAGCAAGTTGTAGACTAAAATACAAAGCTTTTCTGCTCAAAAAAGGAGACCTGGTGCTAAAGAAAATGGCATAATTAGCAGGGTAGGGGATGGGCATTGTATGCAGGTCTCTGTGGAAGGAAGTACCATTGACCTACATGTACAGTCTTCCAGGGTGGCAAAGTGACCCTTCTAAGAGCTACCCTGTCCCTGCAACATGGGAAGAATAGTATTTCCTACTGTTGTTGTGATGAATAATTTATGTGTAACACTATGTCTGGTCGCCTGGTCCAGCAATTAAAAATATATATAAAATCAGTATCTATATCTAGATCTGTATCTATCCAAAGCAGAAAAGTACTAGTGTCTTCTGAGGCATCCAAAAAACCCAACGGAAAACACAGGGCCACGGTGTTAGCCTAATAAGCTAACCTGACTGGTAATCCCCACTCTGGTGCTAGACTACCAGGTAAGACTTAATTTATCAAATGTCAGGTCTGGATGTCTGCCTCCCTCATTTCACAGATGAGGAAACCGAGGTTCAAATTCACATGGGGTTAAAACTCAGGTCGTCTAACCCCCAGTCTAATAATGTCTTCAGCACATTCATTTTAAAGGAAATACTGTAAATTCTGTAAACTGGTTTATCTTTCGGGTACTTAATTCTCATTTTATTTGTATAAAAAGGGACATTTGGGTGAGCTCAGTGCGTTTTCTAATTGACACTCTTTGGCCACTTTTTGCCTTCTGAGTGTGTTTGCAGATCTGTAAGAGCTATTTTTAGAAGTTAATTACAGTGTCTAATCTTTCCAGGTAAATGCTGAGGTGATGGTTATTGTCTTGTTACTTGCGAAGTCAAATAAACCAAACTAACACATCTATTCTTCTTTCTTAACATCTTTTAAACATTTAACACTGAAAATACATTTTTCACATAAAAGAATTATTGATTTGAGAAACTGTACCTAAACCTGGGCCCAAGGGAAAAATGAATGGCAAACAGGAATGCCAATTAAAACAGGTTTTATGAGAAATGTACTTGCTTCACCTTACACAGGTTTTCTAAGATGCCCTCAGCTCCCCTAGAAACCTCTAAAAGGTTTTTGTTTTCTCCTTTCCATTCCCTTTGTGGGTTGGCTGCCAGACCAACTTCACCACAAGCACCAATTCAACAAGAAGGGACAGAAGCTAAAACAACTACCCCTCGGGGCTCAGGTTAGAATATTAGCAGCTCATCGCTTGGACTACATATTGCATCGATTCAACAGACTCCTTGTAAAATTCAAGTATTATCAGCACACCAGTTCGGCAGAGATTATCTTTTAGAGAAAGGGGTACAGAAAGAGAAAGCTAGAGCCCCCAAGATGAATTTCGTCCATTCTCCCAGTACCAGCTCACAGAAGATGCATACGAGAGCCACCACTGTTTAACTAAAGATGGGACCTGGATATTCAATCTCGTGTGAGAAGGAATATGGTGTAGGAGGTTGAAAACCAAAACAAAAAACAAAGAGGCTGTGCAGTCAGAGGACAAGGCTTTGAATTTTATTTCAACTACTCAAAAGCTATCTGACCTTGGTTATTTTTTTCTGCATGTATAGACTTTTTTTTAGTTAATTTTTTGTCGAAGTGTAGTTGATTTACAATATTTTATTAATTTCAGGTATACAGCATAGTGTTCAGTATTTTTGCAGATAATACTCCATTGTCGGTCATTACAAGATAATGACTATAATTCCCTGTGCTACATAGTATATCCCTATTGCTTATCTATTTTGTACTTAGTAGATTGTATCTCTTATTAACCCCATACCCCTAATTTGCCCCTCCCTCTCCCTTTGTTAACCACAAGTTTGTTTTCTATGTCTGTGAGTCTGTTTCTCTTCTGCCTATACATTCATTTGTATTAATTTTTAGATTTCACATATAAGTGATATCGTACATTTGTCTGTCTGATTTCACTAAGCATAATACTCTTTAGGTCCATCCACGTTGCTGCAAATGGCAAAATTTTATTTTATTTTTGTATGGCTGAGTAATGTTCCATTGTGTATATGTAACACATCTTCTTAATCCAATCACCTGTTGAGGGGCGCTTGGGTTGCTTCCCTGTCTTGTCTATTGTAAAGAGCCCTGCTATGAACATTGGGGTGCATGAATCTTTTCAAATTAGTGCTTTTGTTTTTTTCTGGGTATATGCCCAGGAGTGGAATTGCTGGATCGTACGGTGGTTCTATTTTTATTTTTTTGAGGAGCCTCCATGCTGTTTTCCACAGTGGCCGCACCTTGTTTAAGTTATTAAACTAGGTTGTGCCTGGTTTCTTCATCTATAAGGGGGGGGGTGATGTTGGATATTCTCAAGCTCCTCCAGTGCCCTGCTCTTCTAATTGAGGTCCTTGGACCAGCAGTATCCACACGACCTTCTTAGGAATGCAGAATCTCAGGCCACGTTCCACCTGCGGAATCAGAATCCTTTTTTAATAAGACACTCCTGTGATTCATACACATGTTAAAGTGTGAGAAACGCCGGCTTAGAATACACTTTTCTCAACACTCTCAACTTATCCCTTGAGGCTTTGGCTGGGTGGTGTATAAATGAAGGCTAGAGTTTTCGACTAGGATCCCCCATACACCAGAACACTACCCAGCAGTAGGGGTTGCCAGGCGGTTATTTAATGAGTTTTATGAGACATTGAATCTTCCAGACATCAAGGTAATTTGACCATTAAAGAAATAACTTTTTTTAAGGTAGCCCAAAACAAGCCAACTCAAGCGATTAATGGGATTAGTGTGGTGATACTGAAATCAGAGCTGTACCACGTGAGTCTCTCTCCATCACTCACCACTGCTGTCCTCACGGCTTATCATGGCACATTGTTTCATCAAATTAAACACCAGAGGGATGTTGTAAAGGCAACATATGGTCCTCTTTCAAAAGTAGTTAGCCTGACATTGCACAAGTGGCCTCGTCGTGGCTTCCCTGAAACCTTCTAAATCAATGCATTGAGGGTATTTGCTTTTGCAAAACAATGTCTCATAAAAGTAGTTGCTTCTAATTGCACGGTTGCTGTTGTCAGAAGCACAGCCAGGATATGAGATGTGAAGGAGAGCAGAGGGAATCAGGTTAGGAGGGGGAAATCAACTGTTCATCTTTTCCTGGGAGACCATCATGGCGGCAACAACCATAGGAGAGAAGATGTCTGTTCTCAGAACTGCCACTTGGATGGATGTGGAGCTCTCAGACTATTTTTTTTTTTTTTTTTTTTTTTTTGTCGGTACGCGGGCCTCTCACTGCTGTGGCCTCTCCCGCTGCGGAGCACAGGCTCCGGACGCGCAGGCTCAGCGGCCATGGCTCACGGGCCCAGCTGCTCCGCGGCATGTGGGATCTTCCCGGACCGGGGCACGAACCCGTGTCCCCTGCATCGGCAGGCGGACTCTCAACCACTGCGCCACCAGGGAAGCCCTCAGACTATTTTTTTACCCTCTCTATTAGGCACAGCAGACAGGACGTAGGTTTTAGAATCAAGATATGAATAATTACGTGCAATTAAAAGACTTGCTGAAAGGGAGAAGATTTTCTTTAATGATCGGGAGAGAGAGAGGACAGTGCTCTGTGGAAGAGCCAGGCTCAAGGCAGCTTTGTCAGCCTCTGCTGGGCCCAGTGGAACCTTCAGAGTTTATAAGAGGCATTTTATACGCCACTGAAAGGTGAGACCAGCCCAAGACTGAATCTCAAGAGAAAAGTCATTAGGCAATATTAGGAGTAATGTTTGGTTGTTATTTTGCATTTATGTGTCCTCACTTTCCTCACCAAAGTATAATTACCAAACAGCAATCCCCACAGAGCCCCTGTGAGCCCAGTGTGGGATGGCATCAAAGCCATCTTCCTTTCTTCTGGTTGCAACTTTTTTCCCCACTCTCCCCTCAAAGCACCCCCAAAATAAGAGGGCTTGACCAAACTGGGTGTGGGATTTAGATCGCCACGGTGTATGTCAAGTCATTCTGCGGTACACCTTACATTTATACGGAGCTGTATGTCAAATATATCTCAATAAAACAGGGGGAGAAAAAAGATTTTACCATGAGGTACCTCCTGCCTTCTGGTTTGTGTGTAACACTTTGTCACATGTTATGGAACAGTTGCCACCGCCCTTAGGGGGCAGCCCTAGGTCCATAGCCCCTTCTGTGTCTATGCAGAGGCAAACACAACCAAGCAGGTAGGGAATCTTTGAATCACAGCCTGAAAAAAAAAATCTTTTTTTTTTTTGTATTGTTGAAAAAGAAGATATTGTTTTCTAAATTTTTTAAATATACTGTAGAGGATAAAATAAAAAGTGAAAGTTTTGTCAACTGACCATCCGCTCTGATCACCCCTCTCCCTTCTGCCTAAGGACACCACTGTTACTGGGTATGTTAGCTATTCTGAAAGGGATCTTAGATGGTGCCTCATCACTTTCCCAATGGTTATCGGAATCTCCTCTATGATGCTGAGAATGAGCGAATATGTCCCTGTAACTTCACCCTGGTGAGAATATCTCACAAATAACATAGCCTTTTACACTGGAAGTTGGGAGATACTGATTTTTATCTTGATTGATTTTTTTTAAACTCCGGTAGGATCATAGGGATGTTATTTTGCTCTTCATAAAATGGACATGATAAAACTCACCACCTTCTTACCACAGGGCAAGAAGCAATAAATAACTAGGTATCCAGGATGATAAAATCCAGGACAGTGGCAGTTTTAGTGACCTCAAAATTCCAAGTTGCTTTCCTTAACCCAATGAAAGCTTTAAACACTTAAATAGGCAGAAGTTGAATAAACAAGCATCAAGGTCGTTATCTGCCAAAGAAGCTATTCGTAAAGTAAAAGGATGATTTTAATAAGAAATAAAACTCATCTACTGGTCTATTAAGAAAATTCAGCGTGGAGAGATATCGTTATAAATGTGAGGGAAACATTGTGTTCCTGCTGGAATAACAGGGGCGTGTGTGTCTTAGAGTGGAGCGTGGCCCCTCCGTTACAAGGCTCAGAACATAACACAAATCTATGCCCACAACCACGACAGGGGCAGGACCTAACGACCAGGCTGCTCCTGGTGTGGGATTCATGGGGGTTGGTGTGCATGTAGAGCCTTTGTCACTCCGCTGAAATAATAGATAGTCTTAACCAATTTAAATGACCTTAATAAACTCGTAACCCTGGTGTTTTGGCCACTTTGGGATCTGCTGTAGCTGAAGCGTAGCAAGCAACCAACCTGCTGGGAGAAGGCGCGACTCAAAACACACCTGTGAAAAAAAACACACCTGTGGTGAGTTATTTTTTGGTATCAGTTTAAAGCCCAAACACTGATGCAGTTTGGCCCTCTTTAGAGCCAGGCTGCATCAGCCGCTCTCCCCATTAGTTAGCGTGAGCTCTAAGATGTTGCTAATAGCTACACGTCTTGTAAACATGTGGAGTGGACCCGGCCCCTGAAGGCTCTCACTGTTAAGTGATATCTCAGCTGGGGCTGGCAGAGCCAGCGTCCCTACCAGGCAATAGCAGAAAGGTGTGCAGCCTCTGTGCAGAATCAAAACATCGTGCTCTGAGCGCTCCCTTTCTGGTGTGGTTCCCATAGAGGTGACTGCCTTTTGGTAGTAACGATAGTAATACTGAGGAGAATGAAAAGAAAGAAGGGGAAGAGCAGGAGACAAAGCTTGCATTTACACTCACTAGGGAACATTTCTGATGAGGTCAGGTGGTGGGATTTTGGAAATACTGGTTTCTTGCCCCCAAGGTAAATGGGGACATCAGCCTAGCAGAGTAGAAAGTCTCTTGGAGTGTTCCTTAGTCAGCTGAGATAACCGGTCAGCCGCTTTAGAGCTACTAACTACCAAAACTAAAGCCACAGCTGAAGATGATGAAAAACAGGTTTGCAAACCAGCTTTCAGCTAGGAAACTGCTAAGGGAGAAGAAAAGATGAGTGAAGAGGTGGAGAGGCCGCGTGGCTGCAGCATGGTTGGTTTGCTAACTTTATGCTTGAGTTCTTTTGTAGGATTAGGTTCAATTTTAGGTGTGCAGTGGAATATGGGGAAGGGTGATGGTGGAAACCAAGGGGAGAGGAAGCCTGAATTTGGGGTGAACTCATCCCTGTTTGTCAGTTTCAGCTGAAACTCTGCCAGTTTCAGCACTAAAAGTCCAGTGCCCAGGGAAACCTCTCAGCCCCAGACCAGGACAACTGGTCACCTTCCTGGAGTCACAGAAGTGCATAGTGGACAGGGACCCCAAAGACAATCTCATCCAACTCCATCTTATATAAGGGGAAACCGAGGCCCAGTGGGGTCCGTGAGCAGCACAGCATGGGGCTCAGGTCTTTTTAATAAAGGATGAATAGATCTACTGTCTTGTCACGTGGGTGAAATCACCAGAGATTACTAAACGCAAATATGGCACCAAAACAAAGGACAGGCTCAAAGGAAGGTGGGTTCTAATCCCGGTGCTGCCGCTAAATGGGGACCTTGGATAAGATAATTCCCACCTGCCAAGCACTCTCCACAGATTATTTCAGAATCTGAACGATAGTCCTTTGAGGGAGGATTAATCTATCCATTTCCCAGATGAAAAATTGGATTCAGAGAAATCAAGTAATTAGCCTAATGTCATAGTAAGAGGGGAGATTTGAAGGTGGGCTGTTTTGACATCAAAGTAAATATCCTCCCCAGAATGACACTTAACTGGTACGAAACTGCAGGGAAATTCCGACAGCCCATTGCTCCCACCAAACGACTCATCAAATAGGAACGACTGTTGGAAAAGAATTCTTTTCTGTTTGTTCACTGCAATCACAGAGGTAACCCAATCATCACAGAATGCCCAAATGGTTGATAACTGAGGGATAAGTACCCTGCTACTTCCAAGAAGGATTTAGCTTAGCAAGATACACGTATTGACCTGAGCTTTCATTTCTTTTCTCTTCTTTTCTTCTCTGAGAAACTCAGTATCTGATAGACTTAAAAAATTTTTTATGTCATCAGTTTCTTATCTCTACCAGAACCAGAATATAAACTCAATGAGGACAAGAATTTTGTTCACTGCTATAACATATATACCTGGCACAGAGTAGGTTTTCAGTACATCTTTGTTGAATGAATGAAAGAAATTCAAAATTAGACATATAGAAAAGTTAAATACTTTTGTTATACATTTTTATTTTATAGCATATTCAAAGTTGATTACAAGCTCAACAGAAGAGGAAGTAGAAATTAGGGAAGCAAAAATATATCTGCCAGAAAAATTTTACTCAAAAAATTATTGGATGGGCTCTTAAATAAATGTGTGTATTTTTAATTTTTGTAAATTAACTATTTTAGTTATACTAAAGGAGATTGTTATTTAAATGACTCAATTTTTTTATGTGTGTGGGGATCATATAATGAAACAAAGAAACGAAATTTTATGGTAAAGTTAAGTCTCGCTTCCCTTTGTTTATATGGTGATGTATACATAGGGAGCACAAAGATGAATGGTGTGATATTTTATAATTATTTTTGCCTTTTGCGTATTTATCAAGTATCTACTGTCAAAACAATAATAAATAAACCAAATTTTTCAAGCTGATTTTTAAAGTAAATCTTTAGATCTTTTCTAAATGATTAACATTTTTAAAATTAGAAATTTCTACAAACATATACAAGCACTTCTGTCTTTTCAGCATATATGTTATATATAGGTTTCCTCTGATACTGTGGATGAAGTGGGTATGCAAAATTAGGGTTTGGGTTTTATGAATGAAGCTTTATATCACTTACCAAGTTCTATGGTCCCTAAATAGTTAGCATTTGAAAATGATAACACATCTTTGAAATGTATATTTGACAGTGTCAAGTAAATAAGAATAAATCACATAACTTCAAAAATGTTATTAAAATAGCCTCAGCCCTTAAAACACATTTTAGAGGAAAAAGTAAACTCTTATACAGAGTTAATCATAATAAAGCAATAAGTCAGGTTTGATGGCAGGAGATCAGAAAGTAAGCTTAAAAGCAATATATGGTGTTTGGAGTTTCTGTACAAATGTAATGGTCTGAGAAATAACTTTCTCATTGGATTGCACTGCCACTCTGTTTTAGATGTGCTATTAAGATACTGATGGAACATCTTCTTTCTTTGTGGATACAAGAGGTCTAGTACCATAAAGAATTGATTAAATCTGTGACCATTTCAAGGCAAACAGTGCATGAAATACCCATACTACAACAAGGAAATGTGTCAAAGCCAGGTTAACAGATGCATGAAGCCATATGAACTCTGCTTCTTTTGGCTTAGTCTTTATATCTCCCTAGAACTATGACTAATCCTCTTTATGTGAACAACTTCAAAGACTCTGATTTAAAACACATGGCACACATATAACAGACAAACTTAGTTCCTGCCAGCAGGTAATCAGAGGCAACAAAAAGTGTCTCTTGATGAGGAATTGCCTTGTTGTCCAAGGCACCACTTCAGTTTATCCAACAGAAATTCATCATGTCACAGCCCACTGCTCAGAGGCAGAATGAAGCCTGGTTAGCTGAGGCAAAAAATAATATAGCCTATCAGACTTGGAAGTGTTCAATTTCATCCCAGTTTACCTACTTATAGAAAAACCTATTAACTTATGTATAACTAACTTTGTAACCAGGCACTTTAGTTAATTATCTTATTTCTAACAGCTTTTCAATAGACTTTTATGAATTTTAGAAATATATAATAATATCATCTGCAAATAATTCCTAACCCCATATGTACAGGAGTTTTTTGTTTGTTTGTTTCTCTTCTCTTTTGTCTTCTCTTTTCTTATTGCATTGGCTAGTACTTCCAGAATAATATTAAATAATAGTTTTCATAGTGGTCAATATTGTCTTATCTTTGATAATAGGAAAATGTTTTTTCCCATTGTGTCTAGGATCTATTCCTAATTAAAACTTTTTAAATAAAAAATGGCTGTTAAATTTTGAGAAAAAGTTCTTTTGGCCACCAAAAATATACTTATGGGGTTTTTGCCCTGTGACCTATTAATATAGTGAATTTTGATATCAGATTTCATACTGTCAAATTATCCTTTCATTCCTATGACTTTTGCATTTTTATTTTTTTTTTGCGGTACGTGGGCCTCTCCCGTTGTGGAGCACAGGCTCCAGACGCGCAGGCTCAGCGGCCATGGCTCAAGGGCCCAGCTGCTCCACGGCATGTGGGATCTTCCCGGACCGGGGCACGAACCTGCATCCCCTGCATCAGCAGGCATACTCTCAACAACTGCGCCACCAGGGAAGCCCGACTTCTGCATTTTAATAAACTCCTGAATCTTATATGCTAATATTTTCTTTTAGAATTGTACCTAAGGATATACAATAAAGAAATAGTATTATCCCTCTCCATACTGATGTTTCTATTCTCTTTGGCACTGTAGGAAGGGGGATGCTGTTAATACACCTCTAGAAATTTTTGCTGAAAGCAAATAATAATTGTAGTTCACACTTATATAGCACGTATTCTGTGACAGATGCTAATCTAACAGCTTTGCATGTATTAATACCTTCAATCCTCAGAGCCGCCTGTAAAGAAAGTACTATCATCATCATCATCATCATCATCATCATCATCTTTGTTTTTCAGATGAGGAAACTGAGCTTAAGTAACATGTCCAACGTCACACAGGTAGTAAGTGACAAAGTCCAGGCAATTTACCATGAAAGTTTATGCTTTGATTCCCTAAGTCACTCATTTATTCAACTGTAACATGTACTTACTGAGTGCCTACTATTTTGAAGGCACTGCACAATACATTTGCCTTTAAATAAGCAAATGAATATTTAGGCATATGTAATGAATCTAATATCTATATCCCTTTAGTCCAGGCAGTATTTCCATAAATCTTTCTCCCCAACCTTTTAATATTTCTGTCCCGCCTACTGAGACCCAGTATGTAGACTGAGGGAATACTAAGTTTAGCCCAAGATACTAGCTTAGTCTGATGGCATCCTGGCAGATCCTGTGTGGGTGCCCATGGTGACAAGGGAGAACTAAATACCAAATGTCATCAAATATCAGTTTGATAAAGAGGCTGCAGGTGATGCTGCCAGACACAACAGGTCTTGTCTGGAAAAGGTAGAGAACTAGCTATAGGCTAAGATGTGCCGTAGACACAGCGTGCCTGGTCGGGAGGAGGGTAAGACACAGGGAGAAAGTACGTCCTCACATCCATCAGCACAGGAAAATCACTGAGTGCAAGTTCCAAACAAAGCTTGAGCGTGGAGCCGTGGCCAGGAGGTGGCTTTCACACCATATGTCTTTTCCCCTGCCCCAGAGCCCCTGTGGCATTTTTGAAGTGTTGGTCCTTGATACCTTCTATTACCTGGTTTTAATTAACCTCCTGAAGCCCCTTTGTGTGGGTGGCAGTGTCAGCTGTGAGGGCGATGAATAGAAGGCAACCCTGTCAATATTTTTTGGAAGGAGCCTTGTGAATGGGCCTGATGAGCCGAGGTTGGGGGGCAGGGAGGGTTGGAAGGAGTGCTTCCTCTTTAATCCGGCATTTAATCACTGGAGCTGAGGACAATGGAGGCTCCTCCAGCCTCCCAGAGTCCAATTCCATTTGGCAAGACCAGCCCTCTTTCGTCAGCCTCCCAAGGAGGCCCCACCTCCCCACGCTCCACACAAGATTCGCTTCACAAGTGTCATTGAGATGAAACAGCCAGTCCATGGGACTTAGGACTGCGGGGCCCAGCCTCTGCGACCAGCCCCAGCCCATCCTTCACAGGCCTTTGTTACTCTATGGATCCATAATTCCCTGAAAAGCTTTATTTTGATTTCCAGTCACTTTTATATTTAAAGTTCTCAAAGCAAGTACAACCCAGTGGAGTTATTTTCGACATACATTATTTTTCCTAAGAAAATTATGATTCCACTGGAGAGTTAAGGGTGCCAGGTGGTTCATAGCAATATGAAATTATAAACCCAGTGGCACTAAAATAAAAGGAAACTTCTCAGTGATTTTAATCTCTTCCTTTCCCTTCTAAGTCCTTAACTGCTATGGCTATGTAATTCTATATAATTGCAGCAAAGATGGGATTTTTGTATTTTGCGTTTTTTCAGCCATGTGTTGTTGAATATTGCTCTGCTGCTTTTGTAACGATTGTTTTAGTGTCTAGATATTTATTTCATCAAGCTCATATAGTTAACCTGTACCCTACTGCTGGAGATATATATATAAAGGGATGTTATACTATAGGCGAGACAGCTTCAGCCCTGGGCTGCCTTTTTCCAACAGTGTGATCTGTGTGCCTTAACCACTCTGAACGTGAGTTTCTTCGTCTATGAAGTGAGGGTAACAGCGCTGTACCTCCCAGGGCCACCATAAAATCAGAGATGATGTGCATGAGAGCTGTTTCTGAGCTGCAGAGCCCATACAAGTGGTAGCTATTACTAGCTTGTTTCCAAATGTTCAACCTTAACAGTAAAGGTTATAGTGAACATTTTCAAACACATAGTATCCAACTTCTTTTGAATTCTTTGCCTAAGATAGATTCCAAGAAGTCTGATTACTGGATCAAATATTACGAACGTGTATTTCATGTTATTAGATCTTAGATCCGAATTGCTGCCTGATTTTCAAATGCTTTGAACCAGGTTACATGGTAACTGGCTATGTAGCCTTTTGCCAAGACCTCACGGACACAGCAAATTTTCATCCTAAAACATGTTGGCTAATCACATAAGTTGCTGCCATTTCCATTGCTGGAGTGCTGGTGAAGTCTGAATATTTTTCATGTCTTCCTTTATGAAAAAGAATTCCTTTTGTGTGTGATTGCTTATCTATTTGTCACTAAGTGAGCTTTTATACAGTATTAAGACCATTTTTTAAAGAATGCAAATTCCCCAAGGTGGCAAGAAAGAGACTACAGCATGTAGAGAAACCAACTTGAGCTTTAAAACATCACTTATATACATACTTGCAGGATTCTGTAGTCAATGAGCTCTCAAAAACCAAGAACCCAAGTCTCAACTTTTTTCTTGAAATGCCTCCCTCCACTATGGTTTATCCACATCTGATGCCTGACCCTGAATCTTTGGTCCTTTTCTGCAGTGTGGTGTAATCAAATGGTGTTGCCTCTGTGCATCCCAGATCAGGAAATTGGGAGACCATGCAGCCTGGATTGAGTGGGAAAGTCTTTTTTTTTTTTTAACATCTTTATTGAAGTATAATTGCTTTACAATGGTGTGTTAGTTTCTGCTTTATAACAGAGTGAATCAGCTATACATATACATATATCCCCATATCTCCTCCCTCTTGCATGTCCCTCCCACCCTCCCTATCCCACTCTTCTAGGTGGTTACAAAGCACCGAGCTGATCTCCCTGTGCTATGCGGCTGCTTCCCACTAGCTGTCTATTTTACGTTTGGTAGTGTATATATATCCATGCCACTCTCTCACTTTGTCCCAGCTTACCCTTCCCCACTCTGTGTCCTCAAGTCCATTCTCTAGTAGGCCTGCATCTTTATTCCCATCTGGCCCCTAGGTTCTTCTGACCAATTTTTTTCTGTATGACAGTCTCTAGGTCCATCCACCTCACTACAAATAATTCAATTTCATTTCTTTTATGGCTGAGTAATATTCCATTGTATATATGTGCCACATCTTCTTTATCCATTCATCCAATGGTGGACACTTAGGTTGCTTCCATGTCCTGGCTATTGTAAATAGAGCTGCAATGAACATTGTGGTACATGACTCTTTTTGAATTATGGTTTTCTCAGGGTATATGCCCAGTAGTGAGATTTCTGGGTCATATGGTAATTCTATTTTTAGTTTTTTAAAGAACAAGCAGGAAAAATCTTGAGAGAGGAGGCAAAATTGCCCTGCCTTGGATCAACAACAGCAAAACACAGATGTGAGGAGCTGGTCCACCTCAAGCATTTAGTGCTCAGCTATCCTATCTATGGGAAACTTCCATTCCATCCAGGAGATGGGTGTTCACAGAGTCAAAACTTGGAAATAAATGGCAAAACACAAAACAAAGAGATAGCTATAAGAAAACTCAAATGATAGTATTATAATCACAATATGTGAGTGTAAATATAATGGTATAATATTTAAGTACAGCGTTATAATTACAATATTTGAGTATTAGTATATTAGAATAATATCTGAGTATGGCATTATAATATGTGAATACTGGTCCTATAGTATATTCTTTGAGTATGGTATTAATCTTATAACATTTGAGTATTAGTATTTGAGTGTAATATTAATATTATAACATTTGAGTATAATGTTTAAGAATAGCATTACAATTATATTATTTGGGCTATATCCTAGCTGGAGGACTTCACGTTAATGTACTTGAGCTTCAATTTCCTCATCTGTGGGAAGATATTTTTTCTCAAGGTAACATGAGAAAAATGTGTGTTGAAAGATACGTTTGTAATATTATTTAATGCTTTATCATTTACAAAGCACTCTCATGACCCTGTCTTGATTGAACCTTATGGACTCATTTTACAGATGAAAACACGGAGGTTCAGAGAAGTCATGTGAATTGCCTAAGGTTACAGGAGCCAGATTAAACCCAGGCCTAGATGTCTACATCAAATGGTATTTTATTTTGTATCTCCTAAGTATGTGGCAAGCTTATATTTACTTACGTTGTCTCGTGCAACCCTCCAGCCTCTCCAGATGAGTGGTCAGTCCTACTTAGCCCTGCCCATAGAATGACACTGAGGCTCAGGGAGATGTAATCGCCCAGGGAGTTGATGGCAGAGCAGGTTGAGCTGTGGTCTATCTGACTCCAAAGGCTGTGCTTATTCCACGGCACATCCAGCCTCCCCGGGAGATGATGCATCTTGGCTGGGGGAGAGAGTCAGGAGGCTGCTGGAGCCACATGAGACAGGGGAACTGTGACTTTCTGCAGAAGCGCTGAGTGGGTTGGGGACCACAGAGGCCAACAGCTTTCATCTATAGCTCAACCAACCACCAGGTTGGTTCTCAAATGTGTGCTCCCATCTTCATAGCACATCATTGAAAACGAAGCCAAAATCCCGCTACTTATTATTTCGTTTGGGATGGACAAAGAAGATGAAACGTGAGCAAACAATTCTTTGCCATTTGAGCTAATCACTGAAAACAGATTGTTTGCTCGCTCAAGGTAACGAATCTCTTTCTTTTCCTAAACCTTAAGACACACACAAACAATACACTATCATTATTAGCTTGTTGTTAAATAGGTTTAATGCAAGTTTCTATTTCTTTGGTTTTTGCCTTCTGATTATGGTGTACTTTGTAAAACTCCAACAAAGTAAAGTAACAATTAACAGAGTAAAAAGTTTTCGAGTAAAAATGAAAATGTTCTTCTCACCTTATTTAAATAGAGAAAATTTATTCTTCAGGTTTAGGGTTCTGCTTTTTAAAGTGTGTGGTTTAGGACTTCCCTGGTGGTACAGTGGTTAAGAATACACCTGCCTAACGCAGGGGACACGGGTACGATCCCTGGTCAGGGAAGATCCCACATGCCACTGAGCAACTAAGCCAATGCACCATAACTACTGAGCCCGCATGCCACAACTACTGAGCCTGCATGCCACAACTACTGAAGCCTGCACGCCTAGAGCCTGTGCTCTGCAACAAGAGAAGCCACCGCAGTGAGAAGCCCATGCACTGCAATGAAGAGTAGCCCCCGCTCGCTGCAACTAGAGAAAACACACGTGCAGCAATGAAGACCCAATGCAGCCAAAAAATAAATAAATAAATTTATTTTTTTTTTAATTTTTAATAAAAAAAAACGTGTGGTTTATTAAGGAAGATTTTTGTATTATTCTCACAAAATTCCATGTTAATTTGCATTCCTTCCTTTTTCAGGAGATGTAACAACATTGTGATTGTATTAATCATATGAATTAAATATAATATGCTTTGTTATTGATTTTCATTTCATTCCTTAGCATCCAGTACAAATATTAGAAAGGCCATGCTTGAGTTATGGTCACTGCAAATGACTGTAGGTAAACATTTAATACTTTAAAAACAAAATCTTTTCATAAGGTTTCTTTTTTAAAAAAATACAGCTAAACTGTTAGTCCTCCCATATTAAAACAGATGCTATTAAAATATAATTGTTAGTTACAAAGGGAAATGGAAGTCATATTAAATTAATATCATATTATAGCAAATTAACTTGAAATCTATTTATATTATCAGTTTTCATTTTATTTACAATTTGATGGCTTTAAAAAATTATGCCGCCAACAGACACATGAAAGAACGCTCAACATCATTAATCATCAGAGAAATGCAAATCAAAACTACAATGAGATATCATCTTACACCAGTCAGAAAAAAATCTACAAACAATAAGTGCTGGAGAGGGTGTGGAGAAAAGGGAACCCTCTTGCACTGTTGGTGGGAATGTAAATTGATATAGCCACTATGGAGAACAGTATGGATGTTCCTTAAAAAACTAAAACTAGAGCTACCATATGACCCAGCAATCCCACTACTGGGCATATACCCTGAGAAAACCATAATTCAAAAAGGGTCATGTACCACAATGTTCACTGCAGCTCTATTTACAGTAGCCAGGACATGGAAGCAACCTAAGTGTCCATCGACAGATGAATGGATAAAGATGTGGCACATATATACAATGGAATATCACTCAGCCATAAAAATGAACAAAACTGAGTTATTTGTAGTGAGGTGGCTGGACTTAAGAGACTGTCATGTTGAGTGAAGTAAGTCAAAAAAAGAAAAACAAATACCATATGCTAACACATATGTATGGAATCTAAAAAAAAAAAATTGTCATGAAGAACCTAGGGGCAAGATGGGAATAAAGATGCAGACCTACTAGAGAATGGATTTGAGGATATGGGGAGGGGGAAGGGTAAGCTGGGACAAAGCGAGAGAGAGGCATGGACATATATATACTACCAAACATAAAATAGATAGCTAGTGGGAGGCAGCCACATAGCACAGGGAGATCAGCTTGGTGCTATGTGACCACCTAGAGGGGTGGGATAGGGAGGGTGGGAGGGAGGGAGACTCAAGAGGGAAGAGATATGGGAACATATGTACATGTATAACTGATTCACTTTGTTATAAAGCAGAAACTAACACACCATTGTCAAGCAATTACACTCCAATAAAGATGTTAAAAAAAAAATTATGCCATTGCTGTACACCTGAAACTAACACAACATGGTGAACCAACTATACTTTAATGAAATTTTTTTAAATTATGCTATTTCTCCATGTCTATCATTAGTTGAATTTTATGCAAAAAAAAATTTTTTTAAAGTCTGTTAAAACCAGAGATGATTTTGAAATAAATTGAAACAAAAATGTGTTTCAGGGCTTCCCTGGTGGCGCAGTGGTTGAGAGTCCGCCTGCCGATGCAGGGGAAGCGGGTTCGTGCCCCGGTCCGGGAAGATCCCACATGCTGCAGAGCGCCTGGGCTTGTGAGCCGTGGCCGCTAGGCCTGCGCGTCTGAAGCCTGTGCTCCGCAACGAGAGAGGCCGCAACAGTGAGAGGCCCGCGTACTGCAAAAACAAAAAATAAATTAAAAAAAAAAAAAAAATGTGTTTCATGGTTTCATTAATAGAGCAAGTTACAGAACACAGTTTGACCTTGAACTGTAGATGATTAGCATATGTTGAATGTGGTGGAGAACAGTTTACAGAATTAAGTTTGCCCTGGGAAAAACATGTTAAAGGCACGATTTTAAAACAGATTTCCTGCATTTTCAACTACAAGCAGGCGAGGATTTGTATGAATCACAGAGGATAGGACTGTGGTCTCTGGAGCTGCGAACTGTGGGCCTTTGTAAGTTTTATTTAGCACCCTTGCAAATCCATTGAACAAGCACAGAAATATTTTAGATTTTTGAAACAATTGATTTCTTGAGTTTCAAAATATTTTTCCCATATTTCAACAGCCGTGAAATTACAAAGAGAATAATAACAATATTCTGCAAAGAAGTGTGGTTTTTGTATGAACACCGTTTTTAAAAACTTTACAGTCCAATTTAACTGGCTGGGCTCAGTTTATGGTGCGCGTGTGTGGCTGATGAGTATGTTCTGAAGGAAAAATAAAGTGAGTAATGATTTGTGATTGTTTGCTACCTGTAACCACGTTGACAGCATTAGAGCATAACGCTGGTGACATAATTAAAATGCAAGAGAGCTATGCAACCCTCTGGGGAGAAATCAGAGCCCGAGGAAGGGTAATCTCCCAGCGCCAGGCCCCAGCTCTGCCAGGTTCATTAGGACACCTCAGCCTGGAGCCCTTCACCCATCTGCCAGGGGGGACTTGGCTTTGCCCACCTTCCATGGTTCAGCTCCAGAGCTGGGAACACAGGGCTGAAAGACCACGTGCAACAGGCAAACATGGGTGAGTTCTCCCGTTTATCTTGAATGCCCATGGCCTCTTTTCTCATGCTTTGTACCCCTTCTTAGTCCCAGCTCTTGGTTAAAGATCTGATATCCACATTTATGCCCTCCTGTCATTTTAAGTAGTTGGGTTGCTGCTTCTATTTAAATCTGAAAACTCATCTCTTAAATAGACAGAGGGGGTTGAAGTTAAAGTTCACTCATGAAACTATGAGAACACAGATGGGGTAGCAGAGCCACGGGCCCTGGTGACCAAGCCTGCTAACGTCCCAGGTCTCAAAGCTGCAAAGGCCTCCAGGGGCCATCTGGTTGGGCCTTCAGCTTTCAGCCTTGAGGCAGGTAAGGTGATGGGCCTGGTGACTGCCTAGGTTTGTCAGTCCACCAGGGCAGTAGCGCTGGGACAATGCCAGCCCCCCGACACCGGCCCCACCCCCTGGTGGAGTGAGCTCCTCCCTGTAATGAGCTACACAGCACTTACTTTCTGTGGGTTTCGTGAAGGCTAGAATTTCCGTGGCGGCACTGAGAGGAAACAGTGAAATAGCAGGTGATTACATACAGGCTGTAATCAAACAGGCCAGGCCCTTGTAGACAAAATGAAGAGCATGGATTAAACGACTTCTCAGGTCCTTCTGAGCCCTCTAGTTCTGAGACTCAAAACAATTAGGGAAAAGGCTGGTTTTTCTTCTTTTTTATTAAAGTGTAGTTGATTTACAATGTTGTGCCAGTCTCTGCTGTACAGCAAAGTGACTCAGTTATACACAGGCAGACATTCTTTTTTTTACTATTCTTTTCCATTATGGTTTATCACAGGATGGTGAATATAGTTCCCTGTGCTATACAGTAGGACCTTGCTGTTTATCCATTCTATATGTAATAGATTGCATCTGTTAACCCCAAACTCCCAGTCCAACCCTCTCCCTGCCCCCCTCCACTTGGCAACCCCAAGTCTGTTCTCTATGGCAAAGACTGCTTTTATTTTTTTAATTTTTTTAACATCTTTATTGGAGTATAATTGCTTTACAATGGTGTGTTAGTTTCTGCTTTATAACAAAGTGAATCAGTTATACATATACATATGTCCCCATATCTCTTCCCTCTTGCATCTCCCTACCCCCACCCTCCCTATCCCACCCCTCTAGGTGGTCACAAAGCACAGAGCTGATCTCCCTGTGCTATGTGGCTGCCTCCCACTAGCTATCTATTTTACGTTTGGTAGTGTATGGTAGTCCATGCCACTCTCTTGCTTTGTCCCAGCTTACCCTTCCCCCCCCCCATATCCTCAAGTCCATTCTCTAGTAGGTCTGCATCTTTATTCCTGTCTTACCCCTAGGTTCTTCTGACCATTTATTTTTCTTTGTTTTCTTCTTTTTTTTTGGATTCCATATATGTGTGTTAGCATACGGTATTTGTTTTTCTCTTTCTGACTTCCTTCACTCTGTATGACAGTCTCTAGGTCCATCCACCTCACTACAAATAACCCAGTTTCGTTCCTTTTTATGGCTGAGTAATATTCCATTGTATATATGTGCCACATCTTCTTTATCCATTCATCCAATGATGGACACTTAGGTTGCTTCCATGTCCTGGCTATTGTAAATAGAGCTGCAATGAACATTTTGGTACATGACTCTTTTTGAATTATGGTTTTTTCAGGGTATATGCCCAGTAGTGGAATTGCTGGGTCGTATGGTAGCTCTATTTTTAGTTTTTTAAGGAACCTCCATACTGTTCTCCATAGTGGCTGCATCAATTTACATTCCCACCAGCAGTGCAAGAGTGTTCCCTTTTCTCCACACCCTCTCCAGCATTTATCGTTTGTAGATTTTTTGATGATGGCCATTCTGACCAGTGTGAGATGATACCTCATTGTAGTTTTGATTTGCATTTCTCTAATGATTAATGATGTTGAGCATTCTTTCATGTGTTTGTTGGCAGTCTGTATATCTTCTTTGGAGAAATGTCTGTTTAGGTCTTCTGCCCATTTTTGGATTGGATTGTTTGTTTTTTGGATATTGAGCTGCATGAGTTGCTTGTATGTTTTGGCGATTAATCTTTTGTCAGTTGCTTCATTTGCAACTACTTTCTCCCAGTCTGAGGGTTGTCTTTTCCTGCTTTTAAATCGAGAACACCATCTAGCTTCCTGCTCCCTGGTACCTCCTACATTCCAATTTCTTAGCTAGAAAATTCTCTGCTTCCCCACCCCATCCCCCATCCCCACCTCCAGCCCTTATGCCCCTTGTCTCCAAGTCTTATTATTTCCTTCTTCAAATTGTTTCTCAAGTCTTTAGCTTCTCCTTCCAGTTATATTATTGCACACGCATCCTATCACCTCCCCCACACGTCTGGGCCACTCTTAGGTGCTTAATGTGAGACGAAATTTCCCTGCCTAAAATGTCACTTCCATCACGTCACTGCTCTGATCCACAGAGCACCACCCCTCCCCATGTTCTGGCCTATGCCCCTGCCCACTTGTACTCCTTATTGCCTCCCTGATGTCAATCAACCTTCTCCTCCAGGACTCCACTCTCTAGCTCACCACACCCTGCTCACTCTTGATCAGCTATTTGTTCACACTGTTTCTTTTCCTGAGAAATCCTTCTCCTTCCCCAACCCTTCCAAGTGTTATGGGCTTAACTGTTCCCTTGAAATTCATATGCCGAAGTCCTAACCCCAGAACCTCAGAATCTGACTCTACTTGGAGATTGTGTTTTAAAGGAATAATTAAGTTAAAATGAGGTCATATGGGTGGGGCTAATCCAATATGACTGGTGTCTTCATAAGAAGAGGAGAAGAGGACACAGACGTGCATGGAGGGGAGAGCATGTGAGGATATGAGGAGAAGACAGCCACCTACAAGCCAAGGAGAGAGGCCTCAGAAGACAACCATTTTGCTGATACCTTGATCTTGGAGTTCCAAGACCTAGTCTCCAGAATTGTAAGGAAATAATATCTGATGTCGATGCCCACCAGTCTCTGGTACTTTGTTACACAGCCCCAGAACTCACACATCAGTATCACCCACTCACCAAAGGATCCGTTTGAGTCCCACATTCTCTGACTGCTCTTGTCTATCCTGTTCTCCCCTTTCTCTGAATATCATGATGGAACTATTGAGAGTTCAGCTGGGCAAGGAAAGACATGAGGATGTGATAGTGATAAGAAGTAGTGACAGGGACTTCACTGGCAGTCCAGTGGTTAGGACTCCGAGCTCGTTTCCACTGCAGGGGATGCGGGTTTGATCCCTGATTGGGGAGCTAAGATCCCACATGCTGCACAGCGCAGGCAAAAAAAAAAAAAAAGTGTAGTGTCAAATCGATAGCAACAATGGATTACAGGTCCAAGTTGGGTCAAAACTTGTGGGAGTTGGGAGTTCCAAAGATAAGTGGTCATAGTGGGAGATTGAGATGAGTAGGAGAGGCAGTCATGACAAGGGGTCACATCCAGTGGTTTGCTCTTCAACTGGCACTTTAAGTTGCACTTATGATCAATCTCTCAGAGGCTAGTTGTTAACAATTTTCGAATTGTCCCAGTTGTTCTGGCACCTCCAAGTTATCACATTCACTATTCAGTACTTAGTAGCCTCCAGCGGGGCAAGGGAAAGGAGATCTGTCAAAGGGCTCCTCGATTCAGGGCTACAAGGTGAGGATGAAGCCTGTAAAACAGAAGGTTAGGGGAGCACAGGGAGCTAACTTACACTGGGGGCACAGCAAAGAAGAAGAAACCCAGTGCCCTCAGTGAGCTTACCTACTAGTAGGGGTTGCAAATGCTCCAGGGGCCACTGGTGACAGTACATCTATTCCCACAGAAAAGTCAAAATAAGGCACATTCCCAGTCCAGCTCATGAAAGTCTATTTTGAAGTTAGAAATGGGTCAAATAAACCATACATCTTTCAAATACAGCTCTCTTGCAGTCATCAAAAAAAAAAAAAAAAGACTAAGGTAGCCCTTTATGAACTAATAAGAAATGAATGTCAGAAATGTTAAGAAAGAATCCAGGGACACAACAGTGTGTGTAGTATGCTTCCATTGTGTAAAAATGGGCGAACATACACACACACTTGGACTTACACACACACGAACTTGTGTATTAGAATAATTCTGGAAAGGTATACAAGAAACAGGCAACACTGACTCTGAAGAGGGGAACTGAAGGACCAGGGTGAGAAGAGAACTTAACTTTTTTAAATTGGAGTATAGTTGACTTACA
This sequence comes from Delphinus delphis, assembly GCF_949987515.2. Lineage (NCBI taxonomy): Eukaryota > Metazoa > Chordata > Mammalia > Artiodactyla > Delphinidae > Delphinus > Delphinus delphis. The sequence continues at coordinate 12,148,138 of NC_082686.1, forward strand.
ATGTGTTAGTTTCAGGTGTACAGCAAAGTGATTCAGTTATATGTATATATCTATTCTTTTCCATTATAGTTTATTACAAGATATTGAATATAGTTCCCTGTGCTATACAGTAGGACCTTGTTGTTTATCTATTTCATATATGAGTCTGGATCTGCTAATCCCAAACCCCTAATTTATCCCCCCACCCCAGCTATCCCCTTTGGTAACCATAAGTTTGTTCTCTATGTCTGTGAGTCTGTTTCCATTTTGTAAATAAGTTCATTTGTATCATACTTTAGATTCCATATACGTGATTATCATATGATATTTGTCTTTCTCTGTCTGACTTACTTCACTTAGTATGATAATCTTTAGGTCCATCCATGTTGCTGTAAATGGCATCATTTCTTTCTTTTTTATGGCTGAGTAATATAAATACATATATATATATATATATATATATATATATATATATATATATACACCTCATCTTCTTTATCCATTTATCTGTTGATGGACATTTAGGTTGCTTCCATGTCTTGGCTATTGTAAACAGTGCTGCAATGAACACTGGATGTATATATCTTTTCGAATTATGGTTTTCTCCAGATATATGCCCAGGAGTAGGACTGCTGGATCATATGGTAACTCTATTTTAAGTTTTTTAAGGAACCTCCATACTGTTCTCCATAGAGGTTCCACCAATTTACATTCCCACCAAGACTGTAAGAGGAGAACTTACTTTTATTGTATTTCCTTTTTTACTGTTTGCATTTTTATCACACGGTGTTACTTTTTCAGTTAAAAAAAACTAATTAATAAAAAGTAAATATGCACACTTGGAAAGAATAAAGTCAGTTTAACTTTTCCTCTCATACTGTATTCAAACCAAAGTCCAGATGGATTAAAATTGTTACATTTTTAAGAATTAATTATATATTGCAATCATCAATGAAATAATTGATTCAAGCAAGAGCTATCAATGGATTTAAAAAGCAAGTAGTGAGAGTTTTTTGGGGGAACAAGAGAGTCACACAGTCTCAAAGCTTCACCCCACAGATTACTTTTTAATTGTGGAAGAAAATTTAACCTGATCTCTGGGTGAGGAAGGATGTTTTCAAGCATAAAAACAAAAGACAAAATCCACCCCCCCACTGACACACATACAAATTAAACAGGTCTGATTGCACACAAATTCAAATTTTCTTTCCCTCAAGAAAATTCCACTGTAAACCTAAGAAAAAGTAATCTTCAAATTTCAAAGAATAACTACTATGAATATGGTAATGAGTTAGCATATGTATTATATAAAAAACTGACACAAATTGACTTTTAAAAAATAAGATCACAATAGGAAAATGGACAAAGGAAAAAGATATTTCACAGAACATATGATAATAGGAAAAAAAATCTTGCTGCATCATTCATCAGTCATGCCAAGTGAGACGAGATTGCACTTTTTACTTTTCAAATTAGCCAAAATTTGAAACGGGAGAGTACTTAAAGTAACAGGCAGCCTCACTGAGGCTGGAGGAAATATAAATCAGTTGAAATGCTCTAAAAAGAATTTAGCCAGTGTACATCAAGAATTGAAAAACAGTTCATAGGACTTCCCTGGTGGCGCAGTGGTTAAGAATCCGCCTGCCAATGCAGAGGACACGGGTTCAAGCCCTGGTCTGGGAAGATCCCACATGCTGCGGAGCAACTAAGCCCATGCACCACAACTACTGAGCCTGTGCTCTAGAGCCCGTGAGCCCCAACTGCTGAGCCTGTGCGCCACACCTACTGAGCCTGCGCTCCTAGAGCCCGTGCTCCGCAACAACAGAAGCCACCGCAGTGAGAAGCCCACGCACCACAATGAAGAGTAGCCCTCGCTTGCCGCAACTAGAGAAAGCCCGCGCCCAGCAACCAAGACCCAACGCAGCCAAAGAATAAAAAAACAAACAAAAAAAAACAGTTCATATACATCAACTTAATAATTCCAGTTCTATGACATTAATCTAGATAAATAAGCCGAATGCAAACAAAGCTTTATCTAAACTATTCATCACATCATTGTTTATAATAGCAAAACACTGGAAGCCACTCAAACATCCAGTAATAGGGAAATAGTTAATTACATTACAATACTTCCGTACAATAGACTATCTTGCAGCCAATAAAATCAGGATTTCTTTTTGGTGAGATAATAATAAGTCAAATAGCAGCAAACAAAACCATACAGTTGGATCCCTACTTGGATTTTTTTTTAAGAAAACCGTTAAAAAAGAATTGGAAGATTAACAATGATCATCTCTGTGTAGTGAGACTATACGTGATTTTTATGTTCTTATTTATACTCCTTTGACTTTTCTAAACTTTGAATCGATTTTATAATAGGAGAAAATTTTATGTAATAATGGTAATAGCAACATAAAAGCTAACGTTTATTGGGCATTTCTTACATGCCAGGCACATTACCTGTATTATCTCATTTATAGATACTCCTGTGTTGGAGGGATTCTCATTACTTCCACTTTACAGATAAAGAGATCAAACTCAGTGTTAGCTCCAGAAATCAAATCAGGCAGTCTCTCTCCAGAGCGCACGTTTGAAGAATTTTAATTGATGAAGTGAAATGCTCCTGATAATTAAATATTATGACAATTTTTTTGTAATGAACAGAGAAAAATATTGACATCAAAATGTTAGCAGCGGTTATCTCTGGGGATGGAATTTGGGATGATTACAATATTTTTATTTTTATTTATATTTTTAAAAATAATCATAGATTACTCTGATGATAAAGGAAAATGATAAAAAAATATGAAGTATTAATATTATGGGTTAACTCAGAAAACTGACAGCCATGCAGTAGGAACATTTTAATTAGAAAGTATATTTTGAGTTCCAAAAAATTTGAAAATACAGCCCCTTCATAGAGAGGTGGCTGACTGTGCCATTTTTGACAACTCAATATACTTATACAGCAAGATAATAGCACTTTTTCAGTACCTACCAAGTACTTCTTTGTATATACCAAAGTGCTAGTGCAGTTGTTTTTTATTACTTTCCCTTATCTCTCTTTTTCTAAATTTTGTAAATTTATTTTTTATTGAAGTATAGTTGATGTAAAATATTATGTGAGTTTCTGGTGTACAGCAAAGTGATTCAGATATATATACTTTTTCATATTCTTTTCCATTATGGTTTATTACAGGATATTGAATATAGTTCCCTGGCTAGCACAATATTTTGAACATAGAATTATCTCCATAAATGTCTATTGATGAAAAGTGGCAATACTAAAAGAAATGTTCTGGAAAAAAATTTTTTTTTAAATTAATAGGCACAATAACATAAAGTAAGCATCTTATAAGGTGAATTGATTCCTAGCTGAGTCATATTAAGACCTAAAGCTGCACTGCCTATTATTCAGATTCTTTCCAAGACAATCGGATAAAGAAAGCTTGTGAATATAGAACATCAGAAAGAAGGAAAGCAAGATTCATTCTCAAATCCAAAGTTAGGTCCAAAGACACTTCCTCAGAAAAATATCTGCTTCCTGCTGTGTTTTCACTGAAGCGTTTGCTGTAATTAAGTATACCCTCTCTTCTCTTTCACTCATTCTCTTCCCTTCCCTACTTCTAACTCAGTCTCAGTCCTCAGGGGACTGTTAGTGTCATTCCTTCCTCAAAAATAGAAGCTTGTACCACTTCTAAATTGACTTCCTGAGTCAGGAAAGCTACTGAGAGAGCTTGGGCACCTCCTAGAGGAAGCTGGCAAGCCTGTCAATCTGGTTTGGTTTGCAGAGAAACACTGCCATCTAGTGCAAGAAAAAGCAATGCTTCCATTCATTTTCTTGAGCTAATGGTGGATAAAATATTTATAGCACAATCTCACTTTTAGGTTGAATCACATTTAAGCTTTCCCAGGAAAATGTCTGAACTTCTTTCTACCGTAAAACGTATATTTCAGTGAATTGAAAAAACACGTGGGACTTCCCTGGTGGCACAGCGGTTAAGAATCCGCCTGCCAATGCAGGGGACAATGGTTCGAGCCCTGGTCCGGGAAGATCCCACATGCCGTGGAGCAACTAAGCCCATGGGCCACAACTACTGAGCTTGCGCTCTAGACCCCGCGAGCAACAACTACTGAGCGCACGTGCCACAGCTACTGCAGTCCACGTGCCTAGAGCCTGTGCTCCACAACAGGAGAAGCCACCGCAATGAGAAGCCCACGCACCGCAACAAAGAGTAGCAGCAACGAAGACCCAACGCAGCCAAAAATTAAATAAATAAATTTATTTAAAAAGAAAGAAAAAACACGTAATTGGGTGATTCCTATAGAAATCACCAGAAACCTGAGCTAGACAGGAAAGGGAATGAGGAGAGAATAAAGGTATCTTTAGTTCATGATTAATTTGCTGTTTCCCTCATTATTACTGCTACTTTAGCTTGTCTGTGTACATATTTAGATTCTTTGTCAAAAGCTTCACCTAACCCAGTCCCATGGACTCAAGATTACATATGTGCTCGTCAGCAAAACTTCCTGATGTGATAGTCTGCTTTGGTAATCTCGTTTTGGGAATATGCTATTAAGAAATGACTTTCAAAATAGAGATGAACTAACACAACATTGTAAAGCAACTATACTCCAATAAAAATTAATTTAAAAAATACAGATGAACTGATGATCCAAAGCTCAGAGTAAAGACTTAAGATTTATTGGCTTCCCTGGTGGCTCAGTGCAGGGGACACAGGTTCGAGCCCTGGTCTGGGAAGATCCCACATGCTGCAGAGCAAATAGGCCCGTAAGCCACAACTACTGAGCCTGTGCTCTAGAGCCCACGAGCCACAACTACTGAGCCCGCGTGCCACAGCTACTGAAGCCTGCGTGCCTAGAGCCCATGCTCCGCAAAAGGAGAAGCCACCGCAATGAGAAGCCTGCACACTGCAACGAAGAGTAGCCCCTTCTCGCTGCAACTAGAGAAAGCCCACGCACACACAGCAAAAAAGACCCAACACAGCCAAAAATAAATTACTTTAAAAAATAATAAAAAATAAATAAATAAATAAGATCATTGAGTGCTAGTCCAAAACACTTACTAAAAAAAAAAAGAAAGACACCATTTAGTGTGAAGAGGTAAGCCACAGTGTGGGAAAATATATTTAAAATACATGTACTTAACAAAGGACTTATATGTAGATTAGTAAAGACCTCCTATAAAGTGATTTTTTAGAAGCTAGAAAACCCAATAGAAAAATGGGCAAAATTATGGACAATTATTCATTTCACAAAGAAGATATCCATCAAATAGTTATCAAGAAAAGGTCAACTAATATGTGGCAGCCTGGATGGGGGGCAGTTTGGGGGAGAATGGCTACATGTATATGCATGGCTGAGTTGCTTTGCTGTGCACCTGAAACTATCACAACATTGTCAATCGGCTATACTCCAATATAAAATAAAAAGTTTTTTTTTAAATTTGAAAGAGAAAAGCTCAACTAAGCCCACAATTCTATACCGCTATATACCCACTAGAATGACAAAAATAAATAAGACATTACCAAGTATGGATAGGATAAGGAAAACCTGGAACCTTCATATACTCCTCGTGGGAGTGTAAAATGGTCCAACCACCTTTGGAAATTGCTTCACAAGATGTACTAAAGCTGAAACACTTGTGTACTCTATGACCCAGCAATTCCACCCCTAGGCATGTATTCAACAGCGATGTATACAAATGGTCACCAGAAGACATTCGTAAGAATGTTCATGGCCTCATTATTTGTAATAGCCGAAATCGTCATATAAGCCAAATGCCCACAACAGGACAGGCCACAGCAGTGAGAGCCCCGAGCACCGCAAAAAAAAAAAAGAGAGAGAGAGGGAGTGGGTAAATATATTGTGTTATATTCACACAGTGGAATAATATAAAGCAGTCAGTGAGAATGAGTCAAATGAATAGATCTTATAACCATCACGTGGAGTGCAAGAAACAAACAAAATACAAAAATAATGTTTCCATATACATAAGGTCCAAAAACTGGTATAAAATCAATCTAAGGTGTTCTAAGTCAGAGTAGTGGTTATCTGGGGGAGGCGGAAAGACTGGAAGGGGACTTCTGAGTCTGGTAAAGGTCTCTTCCTTGACCTGAGCGCTGGTGACAAAAGCTTATTCAATTTGTGAGAATTCATGGAGCTTATGCACAATTAAGACCTGTGAACTCTGTTGCAAAGAGGTTTTATTCCAATAAAAATTTGCTTAATCAGTCTAACGAACAATGTGCAAGATCTCTATGGAAATGTCTCAAACTCTATTAAAAGACATTAAAGAATATTCAAATAATGGAAGTGTATGTCATATTCACAGAGAGGGAACGTCACTATCACAAAATTCAAATTCTCTACAAATTTATCTACAGCTTTATTGCAAGCCTGATTTTTAAAAATCCTTAGGGGGTTTTCTGGGAAGTGTGAAAAGCTGGATCTAAAATTTTTAGAGAGGAGCATGGGTCTAGAGTAACCAGTACAGTACACTCCTGGAGAAGAGGAATAAAGTGGTATAAGGAATTTATTGGGATTTAAATCAATTAAGGCAATTTGATATCGGCACAGGGATACACAAATTTGTCGGGAGAATAGTATAGAAAGCAGAAACAATCTCAGACATAGATAGAAATTTTATGTTTGCATACCAATAAATGGAACTGGGAAAATGAGTTATTCACATAAAAATGGATACTTACATCACATCATGCTCAAAATTCATTATAGATAGATTAATAACTCAAATGTGAAAAGCAGAACTTTAAAATGTTCAGAAGAAAATATTAAGAAATATCTTTAAAACTTCAGATTAGGGAAGGGCCCCTAGGGATCCCAGCCCTAGGATTCACTGGCTGTGAGATCCTGGGCCAGTTACTCCCTGTTCTTTAGTTTCCACATCTGAAAAGTAAGGATATTTGTAGCACCCACCACACAGAGTTGTTGAGAGGTTTCCATGACGAATACGCAAAAAGTGTTGAAAACACTGCCCGACACTTATTAAGTGGTATATAGGTTCTTGCTTTTGTCATTATTATTATTTGTTGTTGCTGTAGAAGTAGTTACACTCAGTTACAAGGGACAGGCATTCTCAACTTGGCAGATCTATGCCTAACAACGTTCAGAAATTTTAGTAACTAAGGGAAGAAAAGGATATTCAATAGTGGAGGGTAGCAAAGAAGACGGAAAAGCAACAGAAAAACATAATAAAGAAAGGACAAATTAAGAATTTTTGATCCACTCCTATCAAAAGCCAAACATATGTAAATGGATTGAATTACTCTAGTCATCATTTCATTTAATCTGTATCTGTGTGCATCCCTGCTGCTTACCCCCGAAATGCCCCCACCAAGAATAAGCTCCATGGGGGTGTATTTTTGTCTTCTTTCTGTCTACTTCCACATTCTGAAATGCACAGTGCATCGTGGAAATCCAATAAAAATCATTTGATCAAGAGGACAGAATCTCCAACCTTGATGGTGCAAACATGAACCGGACAATGTGTTCTTTGTCTATTTGGAGGCACATTTTCTGGTAAGTTGCTGCAGAAATCAGAAACATAGCAAAGCAGAATCATCTTGGAGGTCCAGTAGACTTTGCAGTAAGTCTTTTATGCTCATCTATTATAACAAGTAAATATTTATGACTACCTAGAGTGTTTTAAATAGTTCTTTAATTTCACAGTATTTTTACTACATGTTCATAAAACATAGAAAAACTGCAATGTACAGAATTATGACTCACCTGCCCAAACAAATGACATTACGCAGATACAACATTTTGTGATTTTGCCGCTATAAGGGTGTGTTTTTTCTGCAGTAATTTTACTGTTATACCATGCTTTTTATTAAAAGATTTATTACCGTCATCCTAATTTTATCAGCCAGTTGAACACAGCATTTCCTGCTTTTGCAAGTGACACTTAAAATACTGAAAAACTGATTTTTTTAAAATTCTGTGAACGATAACACTTAATTTCATTTCTAACTGACCAAATAGTAACATTGCTTTGTCACCTAAAGCCAGTCAGATTCCATGAGTTTATAAAAACATTATTTTGTGCAAGTCCCACAAATGATAGTTCTATGATCTGAAATATCCAGTGTTTACTAATTCCTCCCCAATAAACTTTAAGGGTTTATAATAGACACCCAAATCACCATTTGAGAGCTACATATTAGGAGAAATCAATCAGAATTAGTACAAGGTTGAATAACTAGTGCAGTAGGCCTTTCTTCCCATCCTCTTGACTCGCTGGGCCCCCCTCCCCCTCCCATCAAAACAAGAAGCTGATTTTTGTTTCTGGTTTCATCATATCAGTGTCTGGTTTATAACTAAATTAATCTCTCATTGCTTTGTGGATAGCATCTCTAACAGACATTACCTTTTTGTCAATAGTTTGACACTTCTAGAAGAAATGAGATCCAGCGAGTGCGAGCACCTCCTCTAACAGAGCGTTTGTTAGGGTAAGTGTTGCTGGTAAACCTTTGGGACAGCAGGGTTTAAGGGCTGATTCTGTGAGAATCCAGTGTCACCAGTAGGTGGCGTACCTGGTCAGAAATCCATAGGCTGTGGGTATGTATGGAGGTTACAGACAGCTACAAATGTTGGAAGCAGAAACTGAAGAGATGCTCATGGCCCAGATAGACTAGCAAATATCAGGAAGTGGGTATTTAATAACTGAGGCACAATAGTAACCGAAAGTGTAGGATGTAAGTGAAGGATAGCACCACTAAGCTGGAGCAGCCCTCCACTTTGAGTGCTACAGGTGCTCTCTCTTGGGTGATGGAGCCCCAGTCTCTGGTCCTCTGGGCCAGGGCTCTCTCCGTCTAGCTGTCGGTGGATTCCAGCCACCTGCCCTTCAGCAGGCAGCCAGTAGATCCCCAGCTTAGCTGAAGGCACAGGCTTGGTGGGGATTCAGGAACTAGGCCCAGCAGGTTCCCGCATCTGGGATACATGAACCTACAGATACCATTACACTGGCTGTTTAAACCCAGGTCTCCTAAGAGTCCCCTCCCTCATGGATGTAGATTTTGCTAGCTGGGCTCTCTGTACAAAGTTAATAAAAAAGCTAATAGGTGTCCATTCCCTTCCCCTTCCTTCCCCTGCCCTTCCTTAGCTGTACCCTGCCCCAGGCAGTCAAATGCCCACCAGGTTTATACTTCAGTCTCCTAAGACTTTAGGTAGCTTGAGCCAGTTCCTCAGAGCACGATCACTTCCCAGTTCACAGAAAAAATGGAATTTCTGTTGCCTCAAAATTAGACTAGATCCTGAGCCATGATCACCTTCTAAATGACCAGCCATCCACTTCTGCGGCATCTCTAAAATATCTCTATGTTCACAGCATAAAGGGTGTCCTTCCATTATCATATTCCAATTTTAAGTCCGCTTCCAGTAAAAAGAGGTGATACTGGTTTTAATGAATGATTCCTGCAATCGGCCGCAAAAAAGATGGAACAGTTATGCATGGGGGCTGCTGACTGTCAATTAATGGATATGCTGTTCCCTGGTTATACTGCCTTGAAGAAAAGGAAATTCCAAACTAAGCCAAATCATGAATATATCCAGAATTTTAAAATATTACAAGCAGGTTTTAAGAGAATGGATGTTGACAAAATAATTCTTGTGGACAAATCATTGAAAGGAAAGTTTCAAGTCTATTTTAATTTGCTCAGTGGTTCAAGAAAATTTTTATGCGAGTACGATGGAAAAGACTATGACCCTACTGTAGCTGCTAGACAAGGTCAAGATATATCAGGAGCATTTTCCCTGTTGTTAGGGTTTGAACAAACCAGCAGTACAGCTCCTTGGAGGCCAGTTAGACTCAAACACTAATACAGGTTCTGGCTGGGAGAAAAGATCTTGCCTTAGGCAATGGGTATTATGAAGCAGTGAGGTTAACGCCGCAGGTGAATGTACTGAAACAGCTGACACGTAGGAGAAGCAAAGGATTTCTACTTTGGAAAGCTAAGGAACTTTGAACTGATTGCCAGGAAAATGAGGAAGAAGATTGCCCTGTATTGGGAGTGTGGCATCTCTGTACCACAGATGAAGCTTTGTGATTCCTAAGGAAGGGGCCCCATGGGAAGGACCAGCAGAGCATTAACAGCCTGGACCAGCAAAGCAGCAACATCTGAATGCTTCACTCCAAATCGTGCTTAACTCTAAAACACTCTCCTTTATTATACTTAGAGGACTTGCTGGTTTCTTTCCATAAGCAAAAAGCACTTCTTAAAGTGCCCTTTGCAGCAGTGTTATTTATTTTCCAATTAGTTTGAGTTGGGATCATTTTCCTTACAGCACAGTATTAACATCTAGTGGGTTCACCTCAGAAATGAAGAGGCTGATCTTGGGAGCTCTCCTTTGTGCTCCTGGTAAACGATGATTTCTGGGGAGGATGTGTTATGAGGTGGAGACTTCATAGAGAAATGCAAAGACTGAATTGAAGTAAGCTACAGTGAAATCTGGTTACAGAACATTTTAATGACTTTTACCACCATTAATAAGAGGGAAAAAAGAAATCCAATGAAAACTTTTCAGCTCTTACTTCATTTAACCTCTCTGTCCTTTTGAATACCATATACTCCTATCTCATTTGAGAAAGGATTTAGGATAAGTTTAATATTTTTGGAATGTAGTATAATAGGTTGATCTTTTCTTACTTTTTCAATTACTTTTTTAACAGCTTTATTGAAATATAATTCATATGGTATACAATACCCTTGTTTAAAGTGCAAAATTCAATGGTTTTGGTATATTCACAGAACTGTGCGTCCATCACCATAGTCAATTTTAGAAACTTTTCGTCACCCCAAAGAGAAACCCACACGCATTAGCATTCATCCCTATTTAACCTCAAGCCCCCAGCCCTAGGCAACCACCAATCTACTTTATGTCTCTATAGATTTGCCTACTCTGGGTATTTTATATAAATACCATATATAAATATGGTATAAATACCATATAAATACCATATATAAATTTATATACATACCATACCATATGTAATATTTTCAGACTGGCTTCTTTCACTTAGGTAAGGTTTACCCATATTGCAGCATGTGTCAGTACTTCCTTCCTTTTATTGCCAAATAATACTCCATGGTATAAATACACCACATTTTATTTATCCATTTGTCAGTTGATGGATGAAGACAACGTGGGTTGTCTTCACTTTGGGGGTATTATGAATAATGCTTCTGTGAACCTCTGTGTACAAGTTTTTGTGTGAATGTGTGTTTTCATCTTTCTTTGGTACACACCTAACAGTGAAATTGTTGGGTCATATGGTAACTCTGCATTTTATCTTTCAAGGAACTTTCAGACTGTCTTCCAAGGCGGCTGCACCATCCATTACTTCGTATCTAAAAAGTTTCTCAGTGCTCCAGAGATTTAATCACACTATCCAATTAATTTTCTCCTTATTTTTCTACGATATTATATTTTAAATTCACTAATCGCATATGGGCTGCATTCAGTAGATGTGAAGTTTGGATTTTCCTCCAAATTCCTCACCAGTGATTCCAGAATCATTGCTGAGTAATCTTTAATCTCCTCTTTGATATGTCTTCTCTTCTTTTATATATCACATTTTTATATTTAATAAATGATAATTCTGAGTTGTTCATGCTGTCCCATTGATCAGTCCAAGTCAATACCACGTTATTTTAAAGACTGTAACTTTTTTTTTTAATAATGCATGTTACTAATCGTTCCTTATCACTCTACATTTTTGGAATATTCTTTGTTTATTATGTCGTTTGAACTTCAGAAAATTTGTATTTACTCCTTTGAAAAAAAAACCAACGGGATTTTATCACTATTGCATTAGCTCTTTAAGTTAATTTGAGATGTTATTATTTTTACAATATTTAAGTCTTCTACCTTGAAACATACAATTTCTGCAGGAGAAACTTCAGAACAAGTCTTGAGTACTTAGTGACTTGTTTCCTCTATGAAATAAAGGAAAAAGAAGAATCAAAAATGCTTCTGAAAAAAAAAAATGCTTCTGAGATTCGGGGTCTGAGTGACTAAGAGGACCTTAATACAAGCCGACAGAGTATTGCTAAGGGCTATCAGAAAGAAGAGGGAAATGTTTTCAATGTTACTTTGGAGGACAGAAAAACAGTCAATGTCTCAAAATTATGAGGAGATAGATTCGGCCAAACATACTAAACCATTTTACATAGTAGAGCTCTCCAAAAATGAAAAAAAAAAACAAAACTGTTGTGTGAGAAGGTAAACCCTTCATTTCCGGAGGCATTCAGATGAAGATGGATTACCAAGTATCAAGATGACAGCCCTCCTATTTCTAACCGTCTGTGCTGACTGCTTGTTCTCCAAATGGCCTTAGTATAATTGAAACAAGGAACTGGAATTTATGAAGAAGAAACGTAAAAGAAGATCAGAGTCAAGGATGGGCTTTGGGTAGTGCTCAAAGGAAGGAGAAAGAAGAGATAAAAGAAGAGAAAGAGGGCTTCCCTGGTGGCGCAGTGGTTGAGAGTCTGCCTGCCGATGCAGGGGACACGGGTTCGTGCCCCAGTCTGGGAGGATCCCATGTGCCGCAGAGCGGCTGGGCCCGTGAGCCATGGCCACTGAGCCTGCGCGTCTGGAGCCTGTGCTCCGCAGTGGGAGAGGCCACAACAGTGAGAGGCCCGCGTACCACAAAAAAAAAAAAAAAAAAAAAAAAAAAAAAAAAAAGAAGAGAAAGAGATGATTCGAATGACGAAGTAAACACTAGAGAAAAATCACAGACCCATGGATGATAATGGAGGACCAAGGAAAGGCTGGCTAATAGTCAAATACAACAGAGAGGCTTAGAAAGTAAAGTAGTAAGATTTACTTTCTAGTAAAGCTTAGAAGAGTCACTAGATTCAAAAATAAAGTCATAGGACAACCCGGCGAGTGAAGGTCCAGTAGATCTATTTGACAATAGAGTCATAATTGAGTGACACTGTAAAGTCAAGTGAAGGTTTATTTTTTCCTGTTGAAGAGGTTGTGCACATCCGAAGTTCAAAGTCCAGACAGTACAGATTTAGAGATAGAAAGTACAATAGACCCTGGCATTTGTAACTTTGATACTCATGGTTCTTACTGTTTGTCAATGACCCCACGATCCAAGGCAAGTAGTAATTTTTAAATGTTGCCAAAGCACACACTGGAATCATGTCTGCTGCGAAAGTGCTGTGCAGGAGTGAGTCACTTTTTTGGAGAGCGAGCCTAGCCAGCTGCCCAACATCTGTATCATATCATGGCTTTGTTATTCTCTACTAATCTCTGAATAGGCTGTAACTGTCATGAAGTGGTAGGAACTCTACTTCTTCATAGATCCAGACAAGCTCATGGATCATGTTGCTATTATGGTGATGTACTATGACAAATTACTTTAGTCCAGGTGACGCTTGACCAATGTGTGGTTTAGGGGCACCGACCCTCCTCGAAGTAGAAAATCCTAATGTAATTTAAGTGGACCATCGGCATCCACAGTTCCTCCATATCTTCCATCCACGGTTCCTCCTCCACAGTTCCGCCCATAGATTCAACCAACCATGGATCGTGTAGTGCTATAATATTTACTAATGAAAAAGAATCTGCATGTAAGTGGACCCACACTGTTCAAACCATGTTGTTTAAGGATGAACTGTACTTTACAAAGCCACCGAAGTGCCTGAAAACATCACCATGATGTCTTGGATATTCTCTCCATTTTCTGGGGGGAATCATACATGAGAGATACTCAACACAGTGCGATTTTTGAAGCTCTCAGGACACATCTCTTAAAATTATTAAGATTCTACTTACTGGAAGAGGTGAGGCTATCACTGTAGAAGAAAGCTCTCTCAGGAAATGGGAAGGGCTGGTTTTTAGCTCAAAGAAGGAAGAATTTGGAAAGAAGAATAAAGGATGTGTCTCAGACTATTTCCCCAGAGAGCAGACCTCAGAAAAATTGTATCTGCATGTCCTTTATTGTATCTGCATGTGATCTCAAGAAAGAGTAAAAGAGAGTGAAGCAGTGAGAAGCTGCACAAGATATGTTACTGAGTTGCTTGATCCCATGGACCTCTTGAGAAGCCATATGACATCGTCTCAGGACTGCCAGTCTGGGATGAGAAAGGAGGAAGCATTTATCCAGCAGCTTGCATCCCTCACTAGTCAAAGAACATTCCAGGAAGCATTAGCTCTCCAGCACTTCTGGGTTGTACTTATGAGGATACCGAGGGGTGCCTGCAGAGTCCCAAGCCACGGTGAAAACAGGTAAGTCCTAGGATGGGAGGCAGGAGGTGCTGGCAGAATGCCTCCATGTGCAGTTGGTTGGGTGGCTGGAACAAAAGATAAGTGTGCCTGAAAGGATCTGAAGTGGTACATGAGAGATGCCTGATCCAAGATGTTTGTGGTTTAAGAAGACGCGTGTTGGTGTGAATAGGATGATAAGAAAACTCAGACCAGGTCCTGGCTCCTCTCAGGGCAAAAAGATGCCAGGCACTCTTACAGGAATGAGGATGCTGTGTTAGGAATGAGTATTTGCTATAAGTAGAGAAGAGTTGTCCAAACCACCGGGAAGAGCAGACTGAAAGGATGATGGGATAGTGGTAGGGGTCCATCTGATGCCAAGCATCATGAACTTTTAATTCTTTGCATTTTCTCCATGAGTGCCTTCACCCTAAGAGTAGGAACTGAGAAGGCAGACTCTGTGGGTCGGGTGGAGTGGTATGGGGCATCTAGCAATGGTTGGGTGGGAAGGTCATCAGAGTGGTGGGGAGGGCAGCATGGAAGCAGCTGATCAGAGAATCAAGAGTAGGTACAACAGACAAAGTAAAACCAAGGCCCCAATGTATAGAGGTTTCTGTGACAATAGGAGCAGAGCAGGAGCATGGGAGAAAGAATAAAAAAGGAAGCAGTGGCATCTGGAAGGTGGAACAGAGCCGTACACCGATGACAAAGTCTACAGCACACTCAGTGCTACCAGGTGAAGACATAAGTGTCTGTATCCTGCAGTGAATTGAGTAATAGGGTTGTTGACATCGCCAAGAAGGAGTTGAGAAGGAAAGAAGGAAACTGACATGGTTCCTGAAGTGGTCCAGGACAGAATAAACAGTATTAGATGATACTGGTGATGATTTGGAGGTGGCTAAGCCAGTGGTAGTAGAGTCCTCAGATGATAATAACTAGAAGAAAGCCTGTTGAAAGCGGTGGGGTATGACCTCATCATAGAAGAGTTTAAGGAGCCAGCATGTTAATGAACAATCAAAGCAGCTGCTGAGGTTTAAAGACAAAGCAAGATTTGCTTCAATAAAGACTTACACGAGCACTATTTCTCCAGGACGTGTTGGAGAGGTAGGTGTAGATTTTCACTCTTACTTAATACACTGGGTATCATTTGAATGTGCTAGCAGGAGCCTGCATTGCTCTTGTGATGAGAAAAAAATGAAAGAAGCAAAATTAGTCAACGACAAAAGTAGGATTCAAGCCCACAGGGAACAAATACTTTTCCACCACCCCCTTGACTCTGCAGCTGAACAGAACAGGCAGTGGAATGGTTTCTTTAGTCTTCCGAACACTTATCTTTGCTAAATCAACTTAAACCATGTGACCCCATTAACACAAAGAGCAAATGGAAGTGAGTGTTTCAGAAAGATGGAGAGATATATAACCTGTGGTAAATGTTTAACATGCCACACACAGAGATCCAGCCATATTTCATCGGCAGCTGTCTTTTTTTTTTTTTTTTTTTTGGACTTCAAGTTTCCAGGGAGGAACCCACCCCTACATTCTCTGTGCCTTCATTCCAGCCCCTGACTCGGCAAGAGGTCCTGGAAAGCATCCATGTCATAAACAGAGATGGTGACAAAGAGTAATGATTATAATAGCTACCATGATTGAATGCCTCCTCTGTGCACAGTTTAGGCTCAATACTGTGTGTAGTTTACCCCAGTTAGTCATTAAAATAACTGTGAGCAGGTTATATTAACTCTATCTTGAAGACTGGGTGGTACAGAGCTGCTGTAGGGATTCAGCAATGTCCTCAGGGTACCAGGCTCCTTCACGTTCCTGCTCTGTCCTCAGTGATAGGAATTACTCCCCCAATCTGTGTCTGTGTTCAAGCAGGAAGAAGCAGCAGGAGAGGCAGTACCAGCAAACTAACCTTGTATTGGCCAGAACTAGTGTTTCATTCAGGGATCATGTCGATTAGAGACAACAGAGTCCACTTTAGCTGGTTTAAACACAAAGAGTTCCTTAAGATATACAGAGAGTTCTTAAATCATTGGGGAGGGCTGAAAAGACTTTAGTTGAACTCAGAATGCCACCGTAGAATTGGGTCATCAAGGGAGCTGCCGCCTCTTCCATCATCAGGCAGTTGCTGAATTAAGAGGCCATCTTCTCCTACAGGAAGCCAGGGCCACAGTCATCGGCTCCAAGGCATCTGCCACAACCTGGAAGCAAGTCAATCAGAAAACAGCCCCCACAGCACTAGCTCCCAGACTAGGCCAGTTCTGCCGAGACCCAGGCCAGCAACAGAGATGCTCACAACCCTTCTCTTGCTCCCCACTGAACTCAGTTCCCAAACAAACGCTCATGGTCTTCTCTCCTTGTGACTCAGTTCCGACTCAAGGATAAAGGATCAATAAAACTTAAATCACGTGTGGAGCCCCAGCTGCCATGGCAGTTGAGGACTCTGCAAATTGACTATTTTGGTTTTCCATTCTCTGTAGCAGAGGCAAGCGAGAGAGAAAAGCGTTGGCACAGAGGTTGAGTGCACCAAGCCATTGTATTGGCCACAATTTTTCTGGAAAGTTGGGAAAGCTGGTGTATGGACAGTCATCCTTCCCTTCTTCCATCCTAGGCATCCCGGCCACACATATCATCTCATTTAATCCTCACCTCAACCTCTCAATGACATATTGCTATCCCCACTTTATAGATGAGGAAACTGAGGCTTATAAAATTTAAATAATAATGTTCAATATCCTTTCATAACCTCAGTGGAATATAATCTGCAAAAAATAATAACTGGATCACTATGTTATACCCCTGAAACTAATGCAATACTGTAAATCAACTGACTGCAATAAATAAAAAATTAAAAGCTAATAATGTTCTAGAAGGTAGCAGAATCGAGATTTGAACTGAAGTCCATGTTCCACCATCCTCATGTGGTAAAATTAATATGTTTGCTTTGCTGAAACTAAACACCAACAATAATGGATTCTCTCTATTCTTAATTCCCTTGCTTCTAAATATGAATCACTGGCTTTCAAGGAATACTCGTAGGTGCTCTCCCATCTCGAAACCTTTGCTCCAGCAAGTTTCTTAATTGCCTGTGTTGCTTGATCCCATGGACCACCTGAGAAGCTTGATGATGTATGTGTCAGGACTGTATGAGGTGAGAAAGGAGGAAACATCCATCAGCTCACATCCTCCATTGGCCAGAGAATCATCCCATGAGGCATTATTGCCCTTTTTCTCCCATATCCGACTACTCATATCCAGCCAGCCTTTCAGGCCCAGATCAAGCACCTTTCCACAGAGACTTCTCCAGTCTCCCTGCCAAAATGTAGTCCTGCATTTTCCGAATCTCCTACATGTTTTCTTTGTACCTCCCTTCAAACATTTCCCACATTCAACATATATAATCACCCCTTTCACATTATAACTTCCTTGAAAACAAGAATGACGACATTTATCTCTATTGTCCTTTAAAACTTCTGGCACAATGCAGGAGTGTAGAAAGTTTCACCAGATGAATAATAAAGAAATGAATAAATTTCCCTAGGGAGGTGCTCTCTGCTTTAATGTATTGGATAATCTGTATCTGGGTAATTATAAATCAATTACTCTAGTTTTCTAATGTTTTTAAGTAGAAAAATTTTTCTCCATCACCATCATTCACCTGATTTCTTCCATAGTGAGCCCTCATCAATTAATGTCATAAAATGTTTTTTACATATTTATTTGATTTTAACATTTTTATAAAAGGAACTAAAAAAAGAGAGAACAGGACAACACGTTTGTTGTTCTTTATTGTTGAAGTATAGTTGATTTACAATGTTGTATTAGTTTCTGGTGTAGAGCAAAGTGATTCAATTATACACACACACACACACACACACACGTATGTTCTTTTTCATATTCTTTTCCATTATATGTTATTACAAGATATTGGGTACAGCTCCCTGTGTTATACAGTAGGACGTTGTTCTTCATCTGTTTTACATATAGTAGTTTGTATCTGCTAATCACAAACTCCTAATTTATCCCTCCCCCTCCCCTTTCCCCTTTGGTAACCATAGTTGTATGATGCTATCTGGGGGTTGGGGGGGGTTGCGGGATCTTAGTTTCCCAACCGAGGATCGAACCCGCGCCCCCTGCATTGGAAGCGTGGAGTCTTAATCACTGGACCACCAGGGAAATCCCTGGTAACCATAAGTTTATTTTCTGTGTGCGTGAGTCTGTTTCTGTTTTGTAAATAAGTTCATTTGTATCATATTTTAGGGCTGGCTTTGGCAGCACATATACTAAAATTGTATCATATTTTAGATTCCACAGATAAGTGATATCATATGATCTTTGTCTTTCTCTGTCTGACTTACTTCACATAGTGTAATAAACTCTAGGACTACAACTTTGGAGTTGAAATGAGTTCACTTTCTCTCTGGAAAAACCACAATAGGACAATTTTTATACTAGTTCAGGCATTTGCCATAAGTAACAATTCATTGGACCAAAATGAGTGGAACAAATCATGATAGTGAAAGCATCAGGGAGCCTCCACGCTCTACACTTAGTTCATTCAATTTCCTGCCACAGTAGAATTTCTTGCATTACTGTTAGCCCTTCAGGTCAGCATAGAGCAGCAGTCTCCTTCATTCCTTCTGGAAACTTTCCACTTTGGAACCCCCAAAAGAGTAGCCAGCAGTCTCCAAGGTGGGTTGTCTCCCACTGTGTGGTTCATGAAACCGGTAGGTGGGCAGCTTCCTTCTGGTTGCCATGGAAACGACCAGGGCCACTGGCTCTCTGAAAACGGAAAAGAACAGCAAGTGCAAGAACAGGCATTCCGTCCGTCCTGACTTGCAGATTATAGCAGCTGTCAAGCCAGAGTGGAGCATCAGGCAGAGATCTGGGAGTGGCGGAGCCAGCCTTGCAGTGGAGCCTGAGATGTAAGTCATTTCTCTGTTCTTTTCTGAAAAGCATGTCTAGCTTAACAGTTTTTAATAGCTTCACAATTTCTGCTGCATGGCAGGAAAGTGCTGGGATGGTTTGAAGAATCACCATCGGCACCACCTTCTTCTTGTAGTGTTTGCATTTCCTGAATATAACGCGTACTTATAAGTCACTTTCACCGGGAAACGCTCCTTTAAGCTTCCAGGCATATGAGTTGCTCTTTACTGAGATTCTGCCTTTAAAAGGAAATGTTTTCAGTACATTAAGCAAAGAATGAAATGGTCTTCTCAGTCCCTAAACAGATAAACTCACTTAGGTTAATATTATATAACAAATATCGCCGTGGAATCTGAGCTTCCTGTTTCTATTTTTAAATCTGGCTAAAATAAAATTAAAAAAAGAAAACAAACAAAAAAATACGGCTATATTACCCTGTTGGTCTTTAATGCTAAATAACAATTAAATGAAAGAGATTTGTGTCATATCTCTTTTCCTTACCGTGATCACCAGCAAAACTAGGAACTCTCAAAACATTGGCTTTTATTGTTTCTTCACTCTGATTTTATCTAATGGTATTATATTTACTGTTTATTCACACACTATTCATAAGAAAACATAGGAAGACAAGAAGAAACCAAATTTAGATGAGCATCAACATTTGGATTGGTTAACTTTTTAAAAACTTGGTTCTTGCATTCAAAAGTGAAACAAACACGATAAATACTGTAGTAAAACAGTGATGGGGGTGTTTTAATCAAAACCAGTAATCCTTACACAGTTCTGCATATATTCATTGTTTAATAAATATGTTTTGGGGCAGTTTTTTAGCAATAAGTGTGTTGGTGTATATTGAGGAAAGGAAATGTTTCAAAAGAATTGTGCATAATATTTATAAAAACCTGTCCTTAAAAACTACCAAAAATATCAGACCTCATTTGCTTGAAATGTTTTTTAATGAAAAGGATGATATTTCGCAAGTTTTTTACTTTTATTTTTATACCTAACAATTCAATGTAATGCATTATTTAAACATAATGCTTGAAAGGAAAAAAAAAGATTTCTCATCATGTTTTTTGACAGAAACTGGGCATTTTCTGAAAATAACAGATTCAATACAGTATCTATGGAAATGAATACTTTTCAACAGTTGACATAACACTTCCCAATTTTCTTTTTCGCATCAATATTTTTATTGCTTGAACCCAGTGTATGATCCACTTTTAAAATTCAGGGTTTATGGAATTCCCTGGCGGTCCAGTGGTTAGGACTTGGCACTCTCAATGCCAGGGGCCCGGGTTCGATCCCTGGTCAGGGAACTAAGATCTCATAAGCCAGACAGTGCAGCCAAAAAACAAGAAAAAAAATTCAGGGTCCAGTGGCTCGTGTCTCTGTGTCAATGGAGAGAAGAGACAAAGCACACAGTTCCAGGGGTGTGTGATTAAGGGGGCCAGACCTGCCGAGATGGGGGTTGGAGCACCAATGATCTAATTAGCTAAACGTATAGCAAGCCATTCACAGGAAATGCTTGAAGGGTTTGCAACCATTGGTTAATAAACTCTCACAAGAACCTGTGTTGAGTAGAAGGGTGCAGTAGCCACATATTTTAGTTAAGACTTCCCACTGGCTTGCTCTCTGAGAATCTTTGTCCCACATTCCATGACTATGTTAACAGCAGCAGCATTCAACCAATGTTGTCCTTATTTTAAAATCTAATGTATAAGCCATTTCTTTTTAAAAAAAAAAAAAGCGTTCTGATGCTTGTGCATGATAGAACGCACTTCATTCCTTTTATTTCCCGTTCATGTAGCGTGAGGTTTCTATGCACACTTGAGGTTAGAGGCCACGGACTCTAGTAATAGAATCCGAGGCACGGAACGTCATGTGAGTAGGAACTTGACCCTGGGGTGGGAAATGAAACTGTAATTTCCACCATGATGCCTTAGAGTATATTTGGCTGTCTGGGTTCAAATCTCAGTTGTTTCTTTCTGGCTCTGTGACTTTGACCAAGCTATTTAACCTCTCTGTGTCTTCATTTTCTGATAAGAAAATGGGGCCATAATATCTACCTTTACGATTATTGTAAGGATGAAATGAAATAAAACATGTAAAATACTTCAAACAGTACCTGGTACAAAAGAAGCACTTATTAAATATTATTAATCTTTGAAAAATATGTGTAGTTCCTGATTTCAGTCATTTTTCAACACACATGGAACTCCCACATTTCTTATGTGAAAGTACGTTGCCTCCTATCGACAACCATTTTCTATATTTAGCTAGTTTAGCCCTGGGAACAGGGCTAAACAGGGCTGAGGGGCAATAAAGGTGTGTGTAGTAAAATGTTAGCACAATAACATCTGTTCTCTATCTAGTGGTCTGAACTCTCTTGGGAGTCAAGAGTTGTATATTTGACGAGTTCAGTCTGAGGTGTCTGTTAGCTATTCAGGTAGAGCTATTCAAGTGAGATGTTGGATACATGAGCACGAAGCTCAGGGAAGGGTGTGGGAGCGGTTAGTCATCAGCATGTAGATAATACTGAAATCCAGGAGTTAGCATGCAATCACCAAGGGAGTGCATATACACAGAGAAGAGAGCCAGGCGCCAAGCCAGGAGCATGCAACACTAAGGGAAGACGAGCAGACGTCAGCTGGATACTAAGAAGGAGTTGGCATTGAGGTGGCAAGAGAAACAGGAGCATGTGGTGTCAAGGAAGAACAGAAAGGCCTTTGCTCAGGAAGGAGGGAGCTGGCAACCATGTTGAATGCTGGTGAGAAGTCAAGCAAAATGAGACGAGGACATTAACCATTGGTTTTGGCACATTTGGGGGGTGGGAGTCACTGGGAATCTGATAACAATCATTCCAGTGGAATGACCCTAAGAACAGCCGGCTTAGAGTGGCTTAGAAAATCTAACATAAAACAGGCCCTGGGCTCTCAGTATAATTATAGATTTGCTTGCAAAAGCTTGGTTTTAAATTTCTTTTATGGTTAACTGATGTGGACCTATGAGAGGTCTGAGGTAGGCAAGCACTGTCATCCATGAATCTAGCCAATCAAGATCCGTGAAAGATGTGAAGACAGTTTAAGAGATGAGGGTGGTTTCTTAGCAGAAGAGAAATAGAAAACACTCCTGACACAGGGGGCAACATAAGCAGCATGAGGGAGGCATCACACACACACACAAGAAGACAATACACACACACACACACACACACACACACACACACATCCATCAGGACTTGTTCTAACAATATTCCCTGATGCCTTTCCATTCCAGTTTTGATCCATTTCCCATAAAATGATCACTTCTCATTTGCATTTCTGAACTGCCTGGGCTCCAGGGTCATTAGGAAGCCAGGATCTTCTCTGTGCCCAGGAGCTTTACAGGATTCCTTTGGAGTCATGCCTAGTCACCATTTCATGGGTATTCAGTTTAGCCCAAATTGTGTTGCCCATATTATCCACTAGAGTTCTGCTCTTGTCACAAAAATAACCTTCAATGAGTCATCAATGAGGTCAGGAGGCATTCTTTTCAAATAAAATTCTTATGTTAGAATAGTTTTAGACTTACAAAAAAGTTGTGAAGATAGCACAGAGAGTTCCCATAAACCCCGCACCCAGTCTCCCCTATTATTAACAATTTACATTACTGTATTATACATTTGTCACAATTAATGAATCAATATTGATACATTATTATTATTTTAACTAATATCTATATTTTATTCAGATTTTCTTCGATACCTAACGTCCTTTTTCTGTTCCAGGATCCCATATTACCTTTAGTTGTAGGCACATAAAAACCCTAAAAAATCTTCCAAGAAAGCAACAAGGTTCAAATTACCTTTGGTTCCAATACTTGTAACTAAAACCACTAAAGGAAAAATTTAACTCTTACTTGTCTAAAATCTAATGGTTGAATACAGATGAAAGGAAAAAGCTTAAGGCTTACATCTTAAGGAAATAGTTTAAGGTATTTTATGGGCTGTAATAATGTACAACTGTAAGTGGAAGGCCTGAATCCCTTTTTATTGTTCTGGAAGCAGGTAATTAAAATATTAAAGGTCTGCCAGCATTTTTTTGTTTCTCATCTCCTAGCAAAGGGATTACTCAGACTTATTTTCCTTGGCAACCTCACACTCATATAATACAGGCCCAGTAATTTGAGCAAAGCTCTCCCTGAATTAGTTTCACAAGACTGGATGCTTAAATGTTAGATTGTGGGGAAGTTTGCAGCAGGGGTTATTATAATCCCTCAACGGAGAGCAATTAAGGCAATGGCTTCTGATGCCCACAAATATCTGTGAGACCAATATATACTAACTCAACTCATGCCTCCCTGAAGCCTGGGGAAGCCACGTGGAGTGAGGTAGAAGGACGGTGATCTGGGGTCCTGACTCGGGTCTCATGGTCCCTATCCTAGGTGAGTGTGTTTCACCCTTTGTCCCCATCAGATTCACAGAAAAGTTCCAAGGCAACTGCAAACTTAGACGATGCTCACTGGTAAAGTCACAAGAGGTTGCAGATGCCTCATGGGTCTTTTGCCAGATGTCATTCGATGACCTTCAAGGAGACTCACAAGCAAGGCGTAAGATATTGAGTTTAAATTGCCACCCTCTCACCAGTACACAAAATCTCCTTATACTTCCTCTGTCATGGCTGAACCACATGCTGAAATTCCTGCTAAAGAAGAAGATGGATTTTGCTTGCTAATTTGATATGATACACTCCACAATTCCAGGAGGTAAAAGGTAAAAGAGGAAGTAAAGGATCAATAACATGCCTCTCTGACTTAGCTAATATAGGGATTTATTTGGATAATATAAATATTTACGGAGTGCCTCTATGAGTCAGGCGCTAAGGACAGGGGAAACCATGGTCAACTTGAAGACCAGGGGTCTGTCACAATAGAAATCTGACTGACACAGCATACCAGCAGCAATTGTTCCAGCATCCAATAGACAAACTCGTGGGTGAAATCAACATTCAATTAAGCTGAATGCTTTCAAAACATAAAACGTCTGCTTTTCAGTTCGTTCTTTTAAAAAATAGTTATATATATATATATATATAGCTATTTTTAAAAACTATTTATTTATTTTCTTGGCTGCATCAGGTCTGAGTTGTGGCACGCGGGATCTTTGTTGCGGTGCTCGGGTTTCTCTCTAGTTGTGGCACACGAACTCAGTAGCTGTGGCGCGAGGGCTTAGGTGCCCTGCAGCATGTGGGATCTTAGTTCCCCAGCCAGGGATCGAACCTGCGTCCCCTGCATTGGAAGGCAGATTCTCTACCACTGGACCACCAGGAAAGTCCCCAGTTAGTTCTTAATTATCTTAGTCTAGACGCTTTTGAGCACTTTAGTTCATTTCTATCATTAACTATGTTTAATCTGAAAGCAGTAATCCAATTGATACTTGAAGAGATCCTGGCTTCACCAACCAGTGGGCACAAATAAGGTTTAATTAACACTAATCGCTTGTATCTGGTTGGTTTGTGCTCCCATCTACCTGATACAGGTCCTTGCCTCCTTCCCACCCCCATGTCTACACAATAGAGTCTCCTCTAATCATTTCTTGGCGTCCCCTGGAGTGCCTCACCTGTATTCACAAACGGTCCTTTCATGTGCCTCTGTCCCCAGCCACCATTGGATGTCGACTGCCCCCCCATGCCACTGCCATGGGGCTCCCTGTTAACTTGTTGCCCAGAGAGCAGTGTCTGGGAACATCCCAGTCTGTCCTCCAGGAGAGGCCAAATGATGCTATCTGCCCCTTATCCCTCGCTGTTTCAGAGCTGGGCTGCCCTCAGTGCAGAAGTGGGGAGAATGACTCTGTCCCCTGCTCAGTGTCACACTTTCTCACCTGGGCAGGGTCCACTGTGTCCCGAATCTCTGAGTTCTTGAGAGCCGTCCATACAGTATCTGCCTACAACTCTACTGGACTCAGCCCAAGGCTTTAATTAGTCTGGGTTAAGAAGAGGCAAGCGCTGTCCCGTCCCTCCACCCACTCCTGCCCCAGACCCTCACACATCATCTTTACTCTTCCTTCTTTTTTCTCAACAATTCCACATATACAAATTCCATATATACAAATAACCACCTGGTCACCCTCTGAACTCATGAGACGTGTCCAGATGCATCTGTTCAGACTGGGCTGGGTCCAATACAGGGCGGCTACTCTATGACAGCTCCGAGCTTGCTACTACAGAAGAATGGAAAGGAGTTGAGGACATTGTTACCCTAAGAGCTTATGATCCAGTCTAGTGAGAGTAATAAGACACATGACACAACTAGTGAATACTGCAGGGCTGTGAATAAAGAGGAGCTAGTGTGCTTGATCCAAAAGTGGTTTGATTGGGTGGTTTTGTTTCCTCATAATTTCCATAGTCCTTTCCTATCACCATTCTAACAAATTCCCACAAACTTAGTGGCTTAAAACAACACAAATTTATTCTTTCACATTTCTGGAGGTCAGAGGTCCAAAATCAGTCTGACTCCGCTAAATTCAAGGTACTGGCAGGGCTAATCCTTCTGGAGACTCCAAAGGAGAATCCATTTCTTGCCTCTCCCAGCTTCTAGAGGCTGCTGGCATTCCTTGGCTTATGGCCACATCACTCCAGTCTCTGCTTCTGTTGTCACTTTTTCTTCTCTCTCTCTTCCTGTATCCCTCTTAGAAGGACCTTTGTGATTTCGTTGGGACTACCCAGATAATCCAGGATAATTTCCCCATCTCAAGGTCTTTAACTCAATCACGTATGTAAAATCCTCCTTGCTTTGTAAGGTAATATTCACAGGTTCTAAGGATAAGGACATGGATATCTTTAGGGGCCGTTATTCAGCCACCACAATATCCAGCAAGCACAGAAGAAGACCAGAAAGAAAGTGTTTTGATCATATCCCATGCTTTTGCTGTCTCTGTAAACATTTTACACACATTGAAATGAGTAGAAATGGGAATTGGACAGTTATTTCCATTTACCAGACTTGCTTACTAATAATTTCAAGGCCTCGCATTCCTCAGAATTTACAGGAGGACATTTGTAAATGAGGTTCAAGAAAAAATGATACAGGAAGATCTTTTTGTTTTATGCTGAGCCTGTTCTCTGTTCAAATTTTCAATGCAAGCAGTGCATTAAATTAAGCATTACTTTGGATTTTGGGGAAGGTGGCTTTTGGGATGTTCTAATATCCCAAATATATATATATTCCTATTATCACTATAATGCTGACATTACAAAATGCCGTAGTTTATGAATAGTACTATAGTACTCTGTGTATTATAGTTGCTTATGAGTAGTAGTAATAGTACTTACGAACAGCATTAATAGACTATATATTATGACATGCACCTTGCTTTACTCTTATTATAACCTTGTGTGGTAGGTATTATCATTCTCATGCCATATTGAGAAAAATGACTCAGAAAAGCTCTTTGGCCCAAAAATATTCAGTGAGTTTAACAGTCACAAAAATGCTTTAAATTGTGTCCCCTGAAGACCCGAATTGGATGCTTGAAGCTAATTTGGCCTAAATTCCAACTTATGGAGACATGAACTTGTATCTCCTCTTTTTCTAGATGAGGAAATCTATCAGATGATAGCAAATAGTGTAGGTCTTACTGTATAAATCAAATGAGAAATTGATCCCACCAGAATCACAGCAAACCCCATTTCCTGCCTCTCATGATGAATCACATGAACTTCGATGAAGGGGAAGTGATTTTTGTCGACAGAGACTTTACAAGGTGGTGACTTCAGAATGACTTGGAAGGGTGTGTGAAAATTCAGTGGCTCGTACCAGGGATGGGGAGTGTGCCGTTGTGGAATGTGAAGAAGAAAGAAAAGACAACACTTACCCTAGTAAGAAAACATGGGGGAGAAACCCAAATTCGCTTTCAACATTATGAGCTTTGAAATATTAAGCAATAAGAACATTATTCCTCTTTCCAATATCATCTTATGTAGTGCTTCTCTCTAAACTGTCCCCTGCAGTGCCCTTGTGGAGCAGAGCCAAGGAAAAGGAAAATGCTAAAAATCTTTTTTTTTCAAGAAATCATTCTCAAGATCCTCCACCTAAAGCCTTCATCCAGCATCTCTGCGAGCTTCTCACCCACAGAACAGAGTAGCCAACATTTCCTCCCTGACCTCCATGGGAAGGGTGATTGCACAGCCACAAACGAGTGGGAACTGGGCCTGAGAACAGGTGGCCACACAATTCTGGGTCCTAGAAAGGAGTCTCATCCCACACATCTCCTGTATTTCTATTTAACCCTCGCTATCCCTCTAACAAGGGGCAAGGTAGGGTTAAGGCTTAAAGCGCAATCCCCTTGGGCAAGAATGTGTTTACTTAAGTCTGTACTAAGGCTAAACCACGTGATATTAGACCCCTGTATGAGTGGGCTGTTAGCACCAGGCATCTGAAAAGAGTGGATGAGGGGATGAGCAAGGAATTAAGAGGAAGGCACAGCAAGGGGACAGCAGGGCAGGAGCCTCGACCTCATTCCCACCTCCTCAATCCCACCCTCTTGTGCCCTCTACCCCCTCAAGGATTCCAGATAGTGAAATAAATTTATCTGGAGAGCCTGGAGTTAGAAGGAGCCAGCAAGTGGAGAGAGATAAACCTTCAAAGAAAATACAAAAGAAAAGCATTTTCTCACTTAGAACTCATTGTTTTCTGGTCTCAGCCCCTCTAATTCAATCTCCACCTGGCACCTGCATGAACTTCCTTAAGCACAGATCTACACGGGTCTCCCCTGCTTACAAACCTTCAGCGCCTCACTTTTGCCTCTAGCAGGGGCCTCCAAAGGGGGGGTGTACATCAAAGGGGGTACACGAGCCAGTGGGGTAGAGCTGACAATACTCAAACTTCCACTTTTATTTTTCATCTGAAGTATTTAAAATTCTACTCTTCGTGTACAGTATAATTACGGTATTTCTAATACCTTTATAAATTAAAAATTATATCTACCGGGGAGGGGTTTTATTGGTGGGGTGAAGATCAGAAGCGTTTGGAGATCAAACCGCTTAGCTTGGCTGGCACAGTCCCAGCCTCATGGCCCCAAGACAGGCCAAGTACTCTAGTCTGAGATTTTGCTCAAGCAAGTCCTCTATATGCAGCACCTCAGCTTCCTCACTCCATCCCCTCTCTTCTCAGTCCACACAGCACCAGCTCTGGGAGTCTTTCCCATTTCTCCCTGCCCAACACTTGGTCTGTGTCTTTAATAAGCACTCACCATGCACATCACCTTAGAGTTAGTTGCCCAGTTGTTTGTTCCCAGAGTACATGCGATGTTCCTTGAGCAGCCCATTAGACTCCAGCAGTGAGCGAGGCCATCTTAACTGCTGTCCATGTCAGCAGGCAGTGTGTGCCTTTTTTTTTTCTTTTTGCGGTGCGCGGGCCTCTCACTGCTGTGGCCTCTCCTGCTGTGGAGCACAGGCTCTGGACACGCAGGCTCAGCGGCCGTGGCTCACGGGCCCAGCCGTTCCGCGGCATGTGGGATCCTCCCAGACCGGGGCACGAACCCGCGTCCCCTGCATCGGCAGGCTGACTCTCAACCACTGCGCCACCAGGGAAGCCCCAGTGTGTGCGCTTTTGACAAAATACACTCCAAGAGTATGGGTACACGTCTCACTTTGTGGGTACACCTAAGATTCCAAATTGTCTCCTTTTCAGGAATTCCTCTCATTTTCAGCACCTCCAAATCTTTAAGGATTTTTGCAGGGACACACTCTGGGGATTACATTTGCGAGAGACATCCTCACTTAGCTCCGCAAGTCCTGCTTCAAAGTGGGTTTCTTGGGATGCCCAGACGCTGGATTTCTTCTCCCTTTCTTCCCCGTGCTGCGTTCAGATTTATATTTCAGACTGTCTGCTTCTTGCTGGAGCATCTTATCCGCGTCTGCTTCTCTTCTCCAGTTTCTTCAATTGAGTCTTTCCCTTAATTGTCTTTGCACTTAAAAACAAATCACTTCTAATTCCAAATTCAACTTACATCTGAATTAAAATTTGAAATCACTCAATTTTTGATTGCTGTAAGGATTTGGAGAGTGTCGCTCTATTTTCCCACAATCGTTATGTCTTGTCTTTTGTGTTAAGACTATCGAATTCAAAGCATCATTCTTCATGACATTTCAAATCTGTTTCAGGCAAATGGTCCAAAGGCTATCCTCCCGCTGACACAATATCTCCTTACTAGTAATACCTTCTTATAAACAAAACTAGTCCAGTTTGAAACATTCCTTTTGGAGCCAAGTATAAACATTATCTACATTTGGGGTGTAATCCTAGATTGAGAAGGAATCTGTGTGGAATTTGTTTTGAAGTAACTGATGTCTGTATCTGCTCAATTCAGGAGTCTTTGCTTTCATGCAGCTAGCTGCTAGTATTAATTGCTCTCAGGATTTCTCCAACTGAGATATAAAAATATTTCAAATGAGTCTGAATAGGAGCTCTGGTTTCTAAACGTGTTCAGTGATTCAATGATCAAAGATTTCACGGCCATACATGGTTTTCAGCATCTTGCCTGAAAAGTTTAGGTGGACTCACACCACCTGAGCTTCTTCTGTCATGGGTGCATAAAACTGTTCATTGTATCTCACAACCTAGGTACGTCAGAAACTTCTAGTGCCCACCAATACCCACATTCTCCTCTCCTCTCCCGGCAAAGTGCTGGGCTTCATTTCCAAGCTGCTTGCAGCCACGTGGTACCATGTGGCTGAGTTCCGGCCCATGAAATGTGGGCAGAAAATACTGTGGAGGGGACTCCCCTGCCGGTGCAGTGATTAAGACTCCCCGCTTCCCCTGCAGAGTGCGCGGGTTCGATCCCTGGTCAGGAAACTAAGATCCCGCATGCCGCGCAGTGCGGCCAAAAAAAAAAGAAAAAAAATACTGTGGAGGAGCTGAGGGCCCTAGAAATTGGCCTAAATAAATAAATAAATAAATAAAGCCTGAGTCGCTGAATGACCGTGGAGCGGAGCACACCCTCCCTACCTCCACCCCCCTTTAATGGCATTAGGCTGTATGTAAGGGAGGAATGAACCTTTGCCCTAGTTTCACTGTGCATTTGTTCATTAGTGGGCAGACTCCAGCATGGCATAAGCAGAATGGCCACACATAAAACCCACGCCCCCTGCCCCTCCCTATGCCCCTGGCCCTCCCTATGCCCCAACCCTAGGGGTGTGGAGGGGGCTTATATTAGGACACAGTCTGCAAATCTCAATGATGGAGCCCACAAAAAACTGGGATGCTGAGAAATGATCTGTCAGAGGAAGTCAGAGGATTCCAGCCCCACAGGACCCCTCGACTGCCCCTTCCCACTGCCACCCCTGCCAACCTCATATCCTGTCAATCTCTCTATCCTACTTTTGATTTGAAAAATTCTGGTCACTCTATGCTAATTACGTAGGTAATTTTCCTTTTATGTTTCTCACTCAAGAAATATTTCTCTAAGCAGATATTATGAACTTAGCCACTCCCAGGCAGTCCTAGGTACAGACTTAATATCCCATACAAATTGTTATTAGAATTATTACCACATTACTGTGTGATCATTGGTTCCAGTGTGTCTTCGACTGGGGTATAAGCCCTTGACGAAGCTCCTACTACCTTTATCTTCTAGCACAGTGCCTAGCGCAAAGCAAGCGCTCAACAAATGTTTACCGAGTGACTGAAAAATCATAGTTCGCCAAATGTCAGCGTACCAAGACACTTTTAATCGCTTCTTATAGATATCCCAGTTCAGATTGGCTTGAGTAGGGAAAACAACTTGGCTCATATATTTTTAAAAAATCAAGGAAGAAATAAAAAAAAACAAAAAAAAAATCAAGGAAGAATGTCAGGCGTGGCTTGATCTGGGCGCTGAGGAAAAGACTGTTAGGAATGTCTCTCTACTTCTTGTCTCTGTTTTCCTCTGTGTTGGCTTCATTCTCAAGCTCACCCATTCTGGACACAAGGCAGTTACCGATAGATTCGTATTTCCCTTCTACAAGCTGAGCAACCCCCAGAGAAAAGAGTGTCTTTCCCAACAGTGCCCCCCCTACCATGGGCAGGAGCAGGTCAAGGGGCGGGGGCAATGTGATGTATCTGTGCTCGCTCTGCTTATGCCAGGCTGGAATTTGCCCACAGATGAAGAGATACATAGTGAAAGTAGGGTGTTCATAATCCACATTCAACAAAACTAAAGAAAGAAATCCATGATAAAGCTGAAGGAGAGCCTTAAAAAACTAAAAATACAACTACTGTATGATCCAGCAATCCCACTCCTAGGCATGTATCTGGAGAAAACCATAATTCGAAAAGATACATGCACCCCAATGTTCACTGCAGCACTATTTACAATAGCCAGGACATGGAAGTAACCTAAATGTCCATTGACAGAGGAGTGGATAAAGAAGATGTGGTACATGTATACAATGGAACATTACTCAGCCATAAAAAAGAACAAAGTAATGCCATTTGCAGGAACATGGATGGACCTAGAGATTGTCATACTGAGTGAAGTAAGTCAGACAAAGACAAATATCATATGATATCACTTATATGTGGAATCTAAAAAAAAGGCTACAGATGAACTTATTTACAAAAGAGAAGTAGAGTCACAGATATAGAAAATAAACTTACGGTTACCAGGGGATAAGCGGGGGGGGGGGGGAATAAATCGGAAGTTTGGGATTGACATATACACACTACTATATATAAAATAGATAACTAATAAGAACCTACTGTATAGCACAGGGAACTCTACTCAATACTCTGTAATGGTCTATATGGGAAAAGAATCTAAAAAAAGAGTGGATATATGTATATGTATAGCTGATTCAGTTTGCTGTATACCTGAAACTAACACAACATTGTAAATCAACTATACTCCAATAAAAATTTAAAAAAAAAAACTGAAGGAGAAAAATGTCCAACTAGCATCTCTGTGGAAACCCCATCAATTGGTTACCAGGGATACTTGTCCCCCTCTGTAACCCTTCATGAGGCTTCAGGCATCTGGCCTCCTTGTTCTGGCCTTCAAGTTCCCTGATGTCCGGAAGGCAGCGCCCTCACTGCTGAGGCCCAGCCAGGGCCTTGACTGCTAGGAAGTTGCTCACAAATCCCTTTGGGGATCTCCAGCTCCACTGGAGAGCTCCAGGAAATCCATATCTTTTTCCCTTCTTACCACTTGTCTTCTTCCATGCACTCCTCTGAATGGTAACAGCACCTAAAAGAATGAGGTAGACACTTGTCACCAGGTTCCAGCTGATGTATAGATGCCCATCCTTCCCTTTCCCTCTAAGGCTGGGGTCAGAGCAGGCCATTGATACGATGACAGCATTTCTAGTTCTGGGATGCTGGGGTTACTGGGACATGAAGTCCTAGAAACCTCCTGTGGAATCTGGGACAGGTGATCATCTAAAATTATCTGTATTTAGTAAATTATGCACTGTTCCTTACTAAGTGGGGTATTTGCCACCACATTCTAACACAATTTAAAACTGTTAAGCCTCTCGTTCAGGGAGAATTCTGGATCTACATGTTTCCCAAAGCCCTTTCTTTTACTACAAAATGAACTAATGAATAAATCCTTTAAGAAAACCCTGTGCCATGGACCTAGAGATTGTCATACTGAGTGAAGTAAGTCAGACACAGAAAGACAAATATCATAGGATATCGCTCGTATGTGGAATCTAAAAAAATGGTACAAATGAACCTATTTACAAAACAGAAATAGAGTTACGGATGTAGAAAACAAACTTACAGTTACCAAGGGGAAAGGTGGGGGAGGGATAAAGTGGGAGATTGGGATTGACGTATACACACTACTATATGTAAAATAGATAACTAATAAGAACCTACTGCATAGCGCAGGGAACTCTACTCAGTACTCTGTAATGACCCATATGGGAATAGAATCTCAAAAAGAGTGGATATATGTATATGTATAACTGATTCACTTTGCTGTACACCTGAAACTAACACAACATTGTAAATCAACTATACTCCAATAAAAATTAATTTAAAAACCTATTTGAAAAATCCATTTTTAGAAAGAATAAAAACACTACTTATACTTAAAAAAAAAAAAAGAAGAAAACCCTGTGCCAACTTCAAGATAAACACAAACACTATCAGACGCCTTATCCAGTCTCCCGACTGGATTTTAGCCTACCCCTCTCCTATGATCCTATATTTGTGTGTACATTCAGGAGAGCTTTCTCGGTTCAGCCTTCCTGGTCTTCCTCTTTTGCAGATGAGCCCTTGGGGCAGGGTCCGGCTCTTGCCCATTTTTGTTTCTTCTGCTTGGCCTTACCTGACTCCTGCCTTTGCCTCCTTTCCCTTCCCTACTCTCATAGCCTCTGGTCCTCACACGTAGGCCTGACCCACCTTGGGCTCTGGAAGCAGAATCAAGTCCTTTAGAACATAAGCTCATTGTCTTATTCTGGGCTGTATCCCCTGGGCTAGCAAAGCGCCTGCCACCTAGTAAACTCCCAACGGGCATTTGTTGAATGAATGAATGTATTAGGATTGCTGTGAGCCAATGTCTTACCATCCATTCACGTTTACTTGACTGAGCTGATTTTTAATCTCCCAGCACTCACGCCACCAACCTGTTGATGGACTTGTGCTGTCTGCCTGTGTACCTGACCCCAGCGTTTTTAGCTCTGCCCCCCACCTTAGATTTCACATTGACTTACTCTGCCATCTTGTAGCCTCATCTTACTCCCTGAGGAATGCAGGTCTGCCTAGCTTCTTTCCTGCTGTCACCATCCTCTTTGGACACATGTGTAACTCCCTGGAGTGACCTTCCATCAGTCCTTCCTTACCACGCTTCCTGCAGGGGGCCATCACTCGCTCTGGACTCTCCTACTCAGAGGTCTTATCCCCAGTATCTTGCCATGCCTACCACCGTATGTATAGATGCACTGAACTGTATTGTTTGGTCTGTCTGTTCAGTCATCAGCTAACTCAGGAGAAATTTCCTTAGTTTTGCAAAACTGAAATCTGGTGCCCTATTTCATAATGTCTTATTCCAATCACACCATAAAAGAAGACCACACGTCTATTATACGCCAGGCACTGTAGGGCATTTCCCCCCAAATTGGACATCAGGGTTGCTCTTTAAATTAAACAAGCATTCTTACCTTATTTAGGTCATTTAACAGTGCTTATACATTGCTTCCTTTTGGAGCCCTATAGTAAGTTATTTAATAAAGTCAATTTATAAAATTTGTTCGGGGAAAGGAGTAGATAAATCAGGATCATTGTGATTAACTGGTGTGTGATTAATCTTTTCATTGTCGAGTAACACAGTTAAAGTGGATTCTAATTCTGGACTAGGAGACCAGGAAAAGTATGAATGGTCCTACAAACAGATTAATATGATCGAGGGGAGCATGTTTGTCTAGTTAGAAATTGAAGTTTACCATTAACTAAATGTTTCACCGGTATTCATGCTGTGTTAACAGGTAGCACTTGGGTAGCTGATTCCGACAAGGAACTGTTTGTCTCCTGAATACCAGGAAGTCAGATATTGAGGGGGGGTGGGGATATGTGCCTGTTTAGAGAGTAGTCAGGTATTCAGTACTGGCAACGGGAAGTTTGGAGGAAGTTTGGAAGTACGCGCTTAGAACACTCCAAATCCCTGCCCACAGACAGGCTGCGGTAGGTCTCCTGTCCGGCATCTGCTCTTGCTTACTTGTTGACATGTTAGTCTCACTGCCAACAGACACCACGGGGAGTTTTACCCCTCAGGTGGGCAGAGTTCATGGGACTGGCTGAGGCCTCCCAGGAGGTTCTGAGAAAAGAGCGTTGCCTGCACTTGGGCTCCTAGCATTACCTGCCTTTGCTAGAAACTGCAAGAGAGAAAGTTTAAGTCGGGTTATGTAGGGGGCTCCTTTTCCGGAAGCTGCACGTTTCTAATGAGAGGCTGTGATCGCAGAGCTGCACGTTTTCTTTCAGGTGAGTTCCAGTGAATCGGCTCATGAAGGGGAAGCTCGCTGGCCCACCCTGAGACAAGAATGGTACCACCCTCTGGGTGCAGCCTCCTTGTGCTCGGTGCACTGGGCGTCTTTGCACTTGGCTGCTTCGCGAGAGCTCAGAAGAACGGCACGCTAATTTTCACGAAGGAAAACACAATTCGGAAGTGCAGCTGCTCTGCAGACATCCGGGACTGTGACTACAGTTTGGCCAACCTGATGTGCAGCTGTAAAACCGTCCTGCCTTTTGCAGTCGAGCAAACCAGCTACAATGACCATCTGACCATCTGGTTCACAGACACATCTGCACTGGGACCCCTGTTGAACTTCACGCTGGTCCGGGACCTGAAGCTTTCTCTGTGCAGTGCCAACGTTCTCCCCACTGAGTACCTGGCTATTTGCGGTCTGAAGAGGCTTCGCATCAGCACCGAGGCCAAGCATCCCTCCCCAGAGCAGAGTTTACTCATCCACGATGGTGGGGAGAGAGAATCCAGAGAGAAGCCCATGTTGTTACACCAAAGCTGGCAAACCTGTATGTATATCTCCTTCTTAGACATGGCACTTTTCAACAGGGAGTCATCCTTAAAATCATACAGTATTGCAAACTCTGCCAGCATGGCCAGCAACTTCCCCTACTTTTCCTACTTTAAAACCTTCCCAGTTCTAAGCAACAAAAGCTATGTTGTCACATTCATTTACTAACATTGTAGCTGTGTCCAACCTTTGGGACCTTGGGCACATTATGGATCATTTCAACAAGGAATCTGTGAACAAGGTCATGGGTATTCCTATCCTCAACTTCACTTCACCCCCAGCCCCCATTCTGCCGGCCCCCTCTGCTCTGCCCATGCCCATCCATGGTAAAACAAAATAAAAAGAGCCAAAAAACCTACTTGATTCAGTCCAGAAACGAGCCTTGAGGGCCAACTAGAGGCTAGGTCCTTGCTACTGGGGGCAGGTGGAGAAATGTCAGATCAGAAATGGAGAGACCAGTGCACCCCAGGAACTGCTTAGTGGAGCTCAGCAGAGGGGGTGACCCCCAAGAAAGGCGCCTTCCTTCAAAACATTGCCTTAATTTTTTTTTTTTTTTTTTGCTTCATTTTGTTAGATAGGTTGGAATTCCCCTAAGTAGAGAATGATAGACTTCAGCATTTTGAGACTGTGATTGCCACAGAATGATTAGGCTCTCTTAGACTGGTATTTTCCAAATATCTTGTTAAGAATATTCACATTGAGAAAAGGGAATCTTGTGAGTGTGTTTAGTGAGGGAGGTTTGAAGCTTGGAGGATAGGGTGGGACCTTAGGACTGAATGAGGACACTAGGGTCCTGAGGAAGGGATACAGAAATCAAAATTGGAAGTCACAAAGGCCAAGTGCATTGGGTTTTTTCCTTAGAGCAAGGCCTAAACCCAGGGAAAGTTTTCCTCTTCTAGCCCTTCATGTCCCTCTCTTGTCTTGCCTACTATCGTCGGCCCCGCTGTACCACTTCCCCCTTTCTCCTCTCATTGTCTTCATCCCCCACCTCCTTCTCCTGCTCCAGAAATCGGAACTTAGATTAATACTAGGAGAACTATGTTTGACTACACTAGGGACTAGCCTGGGAATGTAACAGTCCCTTATAACATTACTCCCATGGGTAAATATGCCCAGATTACTAATAGATAATAACTAATAATTAACGAAAGAACTTAACGAAAGTCAAGATACTTTGTATGATGGGGTTAACACAAAATGGTTTTATGTGCATTGATACAAGGAACTAACACATTTCTTTTTTAATTAAATTGACTTGGGGATTCCCTGGTGGTCCAGGTCAGGATGCCGCAGTCTCACGCCTGAGGGCCCGGGTTCAATCCCTGGTTGGGGAAGTAGGATCCTGCAAGCCATGTGGCACAGCCAAAAAATAAATAAATAAATACATTTAAAAATTAATTAATTAAACTGACTCATCATTGTACGAAGAAAATCTTCTCTCCCAGAGACCCAACTTACCATTAAAGTGGAATATAAAGAATCTGTGGCAATTATGGTATAAATGTCTAAATTCAGAGTGCAAAGAATTTGAAACATTACTGAATTTATGATATCATAATAAGAAATAGTTCTATTATGAAATGACAGGCTGTCTTGGAATTGATGACTTTATATCACATTCATCACATTTTTCTCTTAACCTTAACACAGGGTGACTGAAATAACCTGAAATGTCTACATTTGCGTAATTGGTGGGGGATTTGGCCATTAGGGCTAATTAGCATGCATCTATAATGTCAGTGTTTAAATTAGGCCAAAACTAAGACCAAAATATGAATTTTAATAGAAAAATGTAATGACCTCATTACTGACATTGTATTTGAGAGGTAAGATTAAAGTGATGGAAAAAGACAAAGAAGAAAAAAAGAGGGAGAAAGAATGGCAAGAAGGATACAAGTGAAAAGATTAATAATAAATATATTTACTATCATTAGTTACTGAAAATGTAGCAAATTGAATTTTAATAGATTTTTATTAATAAAGTATAAACTTAACTGATGTTAGACATTATGAGCATCTTAATGTGCATATCTTCCATTTGGTGGCTTTTAATAGTTTCAGAGCCCTTTCACATGTGTTTTAAGTGATTCTTATAAGAAATAATTGTGGGTCAATGGGACTTAAATCAATAGAGGAGGAAAGCTAATTAAGTTATAAATCAAGCCTGAGGTTGCCAGGTTTCTAGACTGAAATGCGGTTCAGGTTGTGCTGACAGAGGACAAATAGGCATATACATGGGGAAACATGGCATCTGGCGCTCAGTCACAGGGTTGGGAGGACAATAGGGAGCGGTGGGGATTGTGGCGAGCTGAGCAGGCACATCCACCTGAAGGGTCCACAGCAGTGCAAGCTGGCTGAGTGTCACTGCCATGGGACAATACAGCAGGGCCAGATCTGATCCTTCAAGGGAATTAGGAACTCCAGGTGATTTGTAAACGTTGGCACATTATTCTGCTTTTTTGTTTGTTGCTTTAAAAACCACTGTGTGGGTCAAACTATGTCAGTGGTCCCCATGGAGTCTGGGACTAGCCACTTGTCGCCTCTGATCAGTGGTGTGTTAGTGAAAGTTTAGCCGTCAGCTCTCCCCACAAAAGTCTGTGTGTAGATATAAATGTGCATAAGTTTATTATAAATTTTATTGATAGAAAGGATGTGTAGCACACAACTTACAAATGATAATAAAATGTGTAATGCTCTTTATTATAAACTCTGTACGCAATTAACTCTCAAAGAATGCTTTAGTTGATTTTTGCCAAAATCTTGTATCCAAAGCCAACCTAGGGCGCCAATTGATGAGCAAGTATAATTCTGACGTAAGTGTTGGTTGATATTTTCATTTATGTTAGGAGTAAGAGGAAAGTTAAACAATAAAGATGTATGTGGGAATGTCACTTGTTAGTCAATGATGTAAGCAACTTCTTTGCTGAATCAAATAATTGGTTTCAAATACTGGAGGAAATTTTCCTCGATTTAGGGGACTAGTCACAATGTAAGGGCTACAGACATGATACATTTTTACGTTTAGTCTGCACTGTTAACATTTTTCCCATCACACTCAACAAAACAATAAGTAAAACCCTGATATGTAGTGTTTTAAAAGACATTTTAAAGACATATTTCTTAGCTTTATCCACTGAGAGGGCCAAGAAGCAACGACACTCCTGTAGCAAAAAGCACATCGATACCTACATTTTGGTTCCTCAAAACCATTCCGCATTAAAACAAACAAAAAAACAACAACAAAGAAAATAGGACCCCGGGACTTCAACGCAGGGAGCCCGTGTTCGATCCCTGGTTGGAGAACTAGATCCCGCATGCTGCAATTAAGTCTGCATGCCGCAACTAAAAGATCCCGCAGGCCGCAACTAAGACCTGGTACAGCCTAAATAAATAAATAAATAAAAATTTTATAAAGAAAATAGGGCCTTGAAGAAATAACTGATTGCACAGGGCTAGGGCAGCAAAAATTTAAGGGTGAGCCTGGAACATCTTAATGTGACAGAAAGTAAGAAAAGCTCAATAAATTGATGGGGACATATAAAAAAATATAGAAGTCAGCTTAAAGAATTCCACCGGTCACAAAGGGACCATCTGAGTATCAATATGATCAATTACCAGAGTGGATTTTAGCATATTGACTTGAAAAAAAATTCCAGGAGTTAGTACTGTCAAAACAAAGGAAGGAAGGAAGGAAGGAAGGAAGGAAGGAAGGAAGGAAGGAAGGGAGGGAGGGAGGGAGAGAGGGAGGGAGGGAGAAAAAGAAAGAAGTGGGAATGGGGAAGGGAAAGTACTACTTTACAGAAGAATGGCAACAAATACATATAGAAGGAATAATAGAAATACAAAATCACCATTTTGCAAACACCACCATAATAATTAATTCTGAAAAGAATCATTAATGGATGCTAAAATGATTGGATGAAATATGTCTAAAAGTATTATCATCCTGCAGAGTATTTGTAAACCACAAATGGTACCTTTATGATGGAGAAAGGTCCCTAAATGAGTGACTGAACTTAATGGGACAAATTGGCATCATGGGCTGCCTGATGTGATACACCTGAGAAGGACACATTAACTATGAAGTATTCTTGCCTAAAATGTTAAACCTGCATCTAACCCAAATCCAAATTGAGGGACATTCTGCAAAAACAACAAATAAGCAAACCAAAAACACTGGCCTGGACTTTGCAAAAATATCAGTGTCATGAAAGTTTAAAAAAAGGGATGAGCTGTTCTAGAATGAAGGAGACTAACTAGTCATGACAACTAAATATAACGTGCAATCTTCACTGGATCCTGAATTGGGGAAAAACCAACAGCTATAAAAGACAGGAGAATGGGACTTTCCTGGTGGTCCAGTGGTTAAGACTCCCGTGCTTCCACTGCATGGGGTGCGGGTTTGATTCCTGGTTGGGGAACTAAGATCCTGCATGCTGTGCGGCATGGACAAAAAAAGGGGCAGGAGAAGATAGACGTCTCAGCTCGAGCATAGAGAGTAAATTTCTCTTTCTCTGACTTTTGGTTATATTCAGGCCCTCAAAGGATTGGATGATGCCCATCCGCACTGGTGAGGGTGATCTTATCTCTACCAGACACCCTCACAGACACACCCAGAAATAATGTTTTATCAGCTGTCTGAGCATCACTTGGCCCAGTCAAGTTGACACATAAAATTAACTGGCACACACAGGAAAAGGCAACTCCGTAGAATAAGCAACCATTTTATCTAGTGAGAACAAACTGCTGTCCCCTTTATGAGGGAAAGGGTCTAGTATAATGAAACTGGCTCATCCCCCCAGGGAGTGTTCCATATTGGGGGATCAAGGTTGGATGCTAAACAGATCAGAAGTCCATTTGAATCCATACAGAACCTTCACCCCTGACACCGTGGCTACTTTGTTCATGAGTCCATTGGGTAAGCACAGGAAGAGCTAGGGAAGGAGGTAGACTGGTATCTATAGAAGGAGTCATGTCATCCACCTTATATTGTGAGCACCCTTTTTCGTGGGGGCACTTTGGAGTATTCACATAGACACAAACGTCCTCCTACCTGTGCTTATTCCGAGTCTGTCCTTGTAACTCTTCCCCACATCTCCTTGTCTTATTCCAAGTCCTGTAACTTTCACCCCAGCCTTTCCTCCTCTGGGTTTTGTGAGAGAAGTAAATCAGATAGAAAATGATTTGAATGATTATTCTCTCAATTCTCCCAAGATGGAACACGCCTAGATGCATACAAGATAAGTTAATTTATTACTTAAATGGATACCTTAGGACATTAAGGCTAACTGTCTCTAGGAGCCCCAGTTGAGAAGTGGTGATCCAGCCAAGCTATTAATTACTACTAATGAGTCAGAATAGATCTGTAGTTCTACCCATGTTCTTTCCAGGCAAAGCAGACAACCAGATGCACTGCTTGGTGTTCTTCTGCTGGGAAGGTTTCCCTTCACTATTTC
The DNA here is from genome assembly GCF_949987515.2 of Delphinus delphis. Classification (NCBI taxonomy): domain Eukaryota; kingdom Metazoa; phylum Chordata; class Mammalia; order Artiodactyla; family Delphinidae; genus Delphinus; species Delphinus delphis. The sequence goes on from NC_082686.1 coordinate 12,189,248, forward strand.
CCTCATGCCTATGCCCGATTGGGGCTATAATGCTACTGAGCCCACTTCAGATGATGCCAGCACATCGTGTGGAACCATATGTGCTCTAGACTTGAATTTTTTCTTCCTTAATCAGTTGGTCATAGGTATGGCTCAAGGGACAGTGAGCAATGCATCAAGAGTAAGAGCGGGGCTTCCCTGGTGGCGCAATGGTTGAGAGTCCACCTGCTGATGCAGGGGACACTGGTTCGTGCCCCGGTCCGGGAAGATCCCACATGCCGCGGAGCGGCTGGGCCCGTGAGCCATGGCCGCTGAGCCTGTGCGTCTGGAGCCTGTGCTCCGCAACGGGAGAGGCCACAACAGTGAGAGGCCTGCGTACTGCAAAAAAAAAAAAAAAAAAAAAGAGTAAGAGCAACAAAGCACAGAGAACAGGTAAGTACTCTTTCAACTTGCTTGTGTCTTCAAGACCGCTAGCATCCAGTCACATATATACGACTTCCACTCATGTATAGAGGGCTGTTTTCATGCCCATCATTATATTTTTAGCAGATCAGATAACTTCAGTTTATTTGGGGCAGCTAAGATCATACGGTCACTTGGTGTCCCATGGTTAAATATTCAGTCTTTATTAGGGCTTACATCAAGCCAGGAGCAATTTCTCAAAAGGAGAATACTTATTTGTCATTTAATTGAATTCAACTTCAGCTTGCTACCTGATACATACTGGTCACAGGACTAAGATTATCCTTACTATAAGAGTATTTAAAGCCACAGGACTTAGTTTGGTCACCTAACAAGAGAGTGAAAAAGAGGGCCCAGGATCAAACAATAAAGCACCTGAATACTTAGGGACCACTTAGAGGAGAGCCAATAAAGGGTTGACAAGGTTAGTGAGGAAGGAAATAACATGAGCTGGGGTGTTTTTGAAGGAATGGTGTTCTGGTAAACGTTTAATAATCAGCTCTCAAGGAAAAAGAAGTCCAACTTGAGGCATTTGCTGGTTTCCATGGTGTAAATACTCCTACCATGGCCAATTTCAAGCTACAATGTGGCATCACTGAACTTGAAGTTGGGAGATGTGCAGAATCAGCTCTGTAAGCTAGACGAGCCAGCCCTAGCACACCATAGAGAGGACAGTGTTTTAAGTAGGAGAGTGGGGTCAGTTCTGTTGAAGGCTGTTGATGGGTCAAATAACGTAAACATAGGAGGGTCCTCTGGCTTTGCAAGAGGTAAGTCATTGGTGACCTGAATAATGGAAGTGTTAGTGAAGTTGTAAGGACAGAAGTCAGATTGGAGAGGTTTGAGGAATGAATGGGACATGAAAAAGGGCTGGAGTTAGTGAAGGTATATGTATGGAGAAGTCTGGCTGTGAAGGAGACCAGAGAAACAGAGCAGTGGCTGGAAAGAGTGATCAAAAGAAATTTTAGGATGGACTTACTAATATAGTGTGCATGCAGGTGGACATGACACAGTACAAAGTGTTGATGAGGCAGAAGACAGGAAGGCCAAAAGAGTGAAGGCTTTAAGGGGATAGAATTCTGAGCACAAGTTGATGAACTCATCTTTGATAGGGAGAAGGCCACGTTTTCCATTTTCATGAGTGGAGGCAAGGAAGAGGAGTACAGATACAAGTTGGTTTGTAGATGTGGTTCCCTCTGATGATTCTCTCTTTTCAGTAAAGAATTATGTAGTTATTAGTTGGGGATAGCATGAAGGGCTTGAGAACAAGTACATAATAATCTCCTGGTATGGGAAAGCAAACTGACCAAGGGAACATTAAAAATACTAGATAGATAAATTTGTTGAAATCCCTAAGGTGCAGATGACTCTCTCATGTTCTCTTCATTGCCATATGTTTACACATTTTAAGCCTTTGCCATTGTTTCGTTGGAGTGATGGGAGAAGGAAATGATAAAAACCTATGGTTAGGGGCTTCCCTGGTGGCGCAGTGGTTGAGAGTCCGCCTCCCGATGCAGGGGACAAGGGTTCGTGCCCCGGAAGATCCCACATGCCGCGGATCGGCTGGGCCCGTGAGCCATGGCCGCTGAGCCTGCGCGTCTGGAGCCTGTGCTCTGCAACTGGAGAGGCCATAGCAGTGAGAGGCTCGCGTACCGCAAAAAAAAAAAAATAAAAAAAAAAAAAAAATAAAAAAAAACCTATGGTTATTCCCACATCTTTAACTCAAAGTCGATTTACCTCTTAAAGTCTTTCCTGCTTCTTCTTTGCTTATTGGTTTGCTAAGAGCTATTAGGTTCTTCTTAAGTCAGTTGTGAAATTTGTATTTTGCTAGAATACACATTTTCTGTAGAATTTCAAATGTATTGCCACTGGGTTCCGTAGCACATTTTCTCATAATTAATTCGGCTCTTCCTCGTGTCTGGTTATATGTAAAGTTGTGGGGATATGTATGTGTGTTCTGTATTCTTCCTTAATTAAGCTTGGGTTTTTCCTTGTAATTCCTATGTTTGGGGATTTATTTTCTTTATTTTTTATTTTTTTTGCGCAGTACGCGGGCCTCTCACTGTTGTGGCCTCTCCCGTTGCGGAGCACAGGCTCCGGACGCGCAGGCTCAGGGGCCACGGCTCACGGGCCCAGCCGCTCCGCGGCATGTGGGATCTTCCCGGACCGGGGCACGAACCCGCGTCCCCTGCATCGGCAGGCGGACTCTCAACCACTGCGCCACCAGGGAAGCCCTGGGATTTATTTTATTATTTTCTGATTTATTAATTACTGTTTTATCTTTGACTATCCCTACTCCACACATTCTTGAATTGTTTTGCTGGGTTTTTCTTTCCTTTGTCATTTCTGAGGCTGAATACTTTATTTCTGTTTTCACTTTGGTAATTATAAACTTAAAGTTATACATTATTCTCTGTGTACCCCTTTAGCTATGTACCATATATGTTTATATGGAAAAACATTTTTATTAATTTCTAGAGTTTTAGAAAATGTATATTTTATTTCCTCTTTGATTCAGAGATTTAGAAGATGGTTTATTAATTCCAAAGTAGTTAAGGCTTTTTTTTTTTTTTTAATTAGGAAGTGTCACTCAACTTCTTGAATTTGGTTTGTCATTTAACTTTTTCTCTGGTTGGAAAACGTGCCCTATAAAAATCTCTATTTTGAAGAATTTGTTCAGGTTTTTTTTTTTTTTTTTTGGTAGCCAGGTTAATGACTGATATTTATAAATGTCTCACAGATGATGTAGGTGATTAAATGGACTCTGTTTGGAGAGTACAAAATTCTATCTATCTATGTATTTGAGCTCACTGATTATATTATTAAAATCCCATATAAACTTACACATTATTTGACTACGTCATCTGCCTGATTGAAACTGAGAAGCATATTCAAATAATGTATTACTAAGAAAAATAATGTATTTAGTGTCCATTTGAAGTCTGTAGTTAATTTAAGAGAAAATAGGAAAAATTAGCCACTCGGACAGATAAAGAGAAGGCCACAGTCTAGCTCAACTATGACTAGGGTTTTGCTGGGTGAGTACAACAGAGCAGGAGGCGGAAAGGGAGTTGAAGTTGTTGCAAGGGAGTGACTATAATCTTGTCCCCATGAAATCCAATCTGGATAAGGAGGGAAACAAAGGCAGAAGCAAGAGGATGGGCAGTGAAAAGTCATGGGTTCATTGGACTGGAGGTAGAGTAAGCAGACTAGAAGGATGGAAGTGAAGCTTTCACTGGGGAAGACTCCCTGTAACTCACTAGTAACTTGGAGGAGGTCCAAGATGCAATGATTATGATAGGAGGACTAGAGTCAGGAGGTTAGAGAACTAACTCCAAGTAGATATTGCACTGGAATGTTGAAGCCACTAAGAATGAATGAGTGAATGTTCATAAAACAATTCTGGAAAGAAATTCACCAAAAATTAACTGTTAAGATTATAATTGATCCTTATTTTCTTCTTTGTATTGTTCTACATTTTCTAAATTTCTAAAATGTAGTAACACAGGTAGTACTCTTAAAATCAGACAAAGGTTATTTTTAAAAGTCAACTTAGTTTTTTCCAAAATCCAAAGCTTGGGCTTCCCTGGTGGCGCAGTGGTTAAGAATCCGCCTGCCAATGCAGGGGACACGGGTTCGAGCCCTGGTCCGGGAAGATCCCACATGCCGCGGAGCAACTAAACCCGCGCGCCACAACTAGAGCCTGCGCTCTAGAGCCCGAGAGCCACAACTACTGAGCCCGCGTGCCTAGAGCCCGTGCTCCGCAATAAGAGAAGCCACCGCAATGAGAAGCCCGTGCACCACAACGAAGACCCAACGCAGCCAAAAGATAAATAAATAAATATTAAATATAAAATTCAAAGCTTGATTTGATGCTTCCCTCTGTAATCATACTATAATGTTACTGTGTATTTATTGTATAGTTTTGCTGCCCTAGAGTAAAACTAAATAACACAGAAAAAAAAAAACATTCTTTTGTCTTTATAACCATAAGAGATACTTATAACTCTGTTGTCTCTTTGTTTTTTGTTTTGTTTTGTTTTTTTTGCGGTACGCAGGCCTCTCACTGTTGTGGCCTCTCCGGTTGCGGAGCACAAGCTCCGGACGGGCAGGCTCAGCGGCCATGGCTCATGGGCACAGCCGCTCCGCAGCATGTGGGATCTTCCCGGACCGGGGCACGAACCCACGTCCCCTGCATCGGCAGGCGGACTCTCAACCACTGCGCTACCAGGGAAGCCCTGTTGTCTTTTTTTTAATTTATTTATTTTGGCTGCACCAGGTCTTAGTTGGGGAACACGGGATTTTCATTGTGGCATGCAGGATCTTTTTGTTTTTGTTTTTAGTTGCAGCATGTGGGCTTCTTAGTTGCAACATGTGGACTCTTAGTTGTGGCATGCATGTGGGATCTAGTTCACTGACCAGGGATCAAACCCGGGGCCCCTGCATTGGGAGTGTGGAGTCTTACCCACTGGAGCATCAGGAAAGTCCCCAACTCTGTTGTCTTTAATAACGTATCTGCTTTTGACTTTTTCCCCAAGAAGGAAAGACAGTACTGTACAAATGATATTGAGCCAACAGAGCTAAGTGAGTTCTCTCACAAAGGAGGCATCACTATTTTTGCTTTTGCATTGGTTGTATAGTTCTTAGATGTATTCATAAAGTGTCCATTGTGAATGTAATATAAATATCATATAGGTACTATGATTATGAATTATATACTCTTTTACTTTTTTTTTTTGGCGGTATGCGGGCCTCTCACTGTTGTGGCCTCTCCCGTTGTGGAGCACAGGCTCCGGACGCGCAGGCTCAGCGGCCATGGCTCACGGGCCCAGCCGCTCCGCGACATGTGGGATCCTCCCGGACCGGGGCACGAACCCACGTCCCCTGCATGGGCAGGCGGACTCTCAACCACTGTGCCACCAGGGAAGCCCCTCTTTTACATTTTAACACTAGAAGGTATAAAATACTAAACAGATAAAATGATTTCAGCTGCTCCTCATTTTGCATGAAATATTCAAAGAAACGTTTACTAAAAGAGACATCCTGGAGCTACTAACTGTAACCATCTTGAAGGAAAATGCTCTGCACAATCTCAGAAATCTTTCCATATTTACTAATGATGAAGGTATTTAAACGGCCAGGGACTTCCCTGGTGGTCCAGTGGTACAGAATCCACCTGCCAATGCAGGGACGAGGGTTCGATCCCTGGTTGGGGAAATAAGATCCTACATGCTGCGGGGCAACTAAGCTCACGGGCCTCAACTAGAGCCCGGGTGCCGCAAACTGCAGAGCCCACGCGCTTTGGAACCCGTGCACCACAACTAGAGAGAAGGCCGAGCACTACAACGAAGAGCCCACGCGCCTCAACGAAAGATCCCCCATGCCGCAACTAAGACCTGATTCAGCCAAAAATAAATTAAATAAATAATAAACAAATCTTTTAAAATAAATAATTAAATGGCCATTGGCACAAAGGAAAAAAATGAATCAAATTGAAATTTATGATTTTATATCTGTGGTTTTTGCATTATAATATCCTATTGACTTCATAATATTAACTGCAATTGTAATAAATTTTTGGCTTTTTACATGTTTTGTTATCTGTCTTCAGCACCTGACTAAAGATCCAGAAGGCGAAAGAACACACCTTTCTTGTTCATTATAACAACACATCTGCCTTGTTCATATTGATTCCTATTGCCTAGCATAGTGCCCAGACCATAGCAGATGCTCAATAAGTATTGTTGAATGAATGGATGATAATACAATTACCCGGTCTAAGTAGAAGATGTATTTTAAAAATACTGACTAACTTCAGTATTTCCATGCAAGGAAATAAAACATCGTTTACTTTTATGTTACTCTAAATTTGGATGAAGAGAAATTTCTTTCTTTTTGTTGAAGAAACTGTCATTTCAGAAAATGTAAGGAATAGCCATTACAGTTGAATTGCCAATACATTTATAAAAGTTGAGTGGCTTTCCACTGGGGATACTAATATGGCAAAAAAAATTTTTTTTTAACTTTTAAAAGTCTGACTTTTAAATCTGGATCCCATCAATAATCATGGTTTGACTGAAAAGATAATCTTACTGAATTAGATACAATGGCTAAATGCAGTTTGAGACAAAGAATATAGAAATTTTCTAACATTTTTAAGAGGACCATTTACCTGCTCTGGATGGAGATACCTGTCTCTCTTTACTTACAACAACTATGTATTTGCAAGGTAAAGAGCTTTCCTCACTTTAACCCACTGCTTAAATGTCAGTGAGCATACCTCTATGAATATCTTTAAAAAAGAAAAATAAAGGAAGAAAGAAAATCTCTCTGAACAAAAGCTATAACTGAAGAGTTATTAAGTTGGATAAAATTACCATTACTACAAAATTAAAATAACTCTTGTTTATTTCGTTAGAACTCTTTGGTCCTAGTGTTCTTAGCTTTTTTTTTTTTTTTTTTTTTTTGCGGTACGCGGGCCTCTCACTGTTGTAGCCTCTCCCGTTGCGGAGCACAGGCTCCGGACGCGCAGGCTCAGCGGCCATGGCTCACGGGCCCAGCCGCTCCGTGGCATGTGGGAGCTTCCCGGACCGGGGCACGAACCCGTGTCCCCTGCATCGGCAGGTGGACTCTCAACCACTGCGCCACCAGGGAAGCCCTGTCTTTTTGTTTTGTTTTGTTTTGTCGTTGATGATGTTTTGTTTGTGTGCATGTTTGCTTAAAGTAGTTCAAGTTTATTTCCATTAATTAAAAACTAAGGGGTTTCCCTGGTGGCGCAGTGGTTGAGAGTCCGCCTGCCAATGCAAGGGATACGGGTTCGTGTCCCGGTCCGGGAAGATACCACATGCCGCGGAGCGGCTGGGCCCGTGAGCCATGGCCGCTGAGCCTGCGCGTCTGGAGCCTGTGCTCTGTAACGGGAGAGGCCACAACAGTCAGAGGCCTGCGTACCGCAAAAAACAAAAAACATTTATTCTAAGGATTCTGGGGGTATCTAAGAGAACCCACAGACAGGAGTGCAGTCCTGCTTTAAGAAGAGTTGAGAATAGGAACCGGGAAACGCACAAGAATCCCATATGCTATTCTTTTTGTCCTCTTCTGCTTTCTAGCACATCTGCTTCACCCTTCTCTCCTTCTACACAGACTAGCTTTCTCAGCTCCTGAATTGACATGGTAATTGATGGCTTTCCTACAGCTTCTGAGTTTACTGCAAGTCCAGCCACAAGCAGGGACTCATTGTCTCTGTTTCAAGAGCAAAATCTTGGGAGAACCTGATTGGCCTACCTTGGATCAGGTCCCTATCCTTTGCCTAATCAGTACAATGTAACCAGTCTTCCAGCCTTCACTGGGTGGGGTGCCTTTCTCCCAAAGGAGGCAGTTCCCAAAGGCAGAAGGGGAGGTATCTATAACTACTTTAAGAACTAATCTACCCAGTAACTTATAACGAATGTCTTGTGATCTTGTTTTGAGAATAAAGAGATGTAAACTGTTGAAAATATTGATTTATATCAACATAGGGTAAAACATTTATCACTAATTAAATACACAGATAATGTCTAGTACCATTCCGTCAACAAATATTTATTGCCTACTGTGTGCCAGGCACTATGGTAGGTGCCCTAAAGCTAGCAGTGAACAAAACATAAAATCTCCTCCCCCATGAAACTTACATTTTACTTTAAGTTAATGCACAGCTGTCTGCGCCAAGGCAAGGGCTAACATAATTTAATTAAATAATTAAATGATTTCTTCAGCTTTTTTTTTTTCCAGAACAGAATTAGTGAGTTATAGTTTTAGGAAGAAAAGAAACATCTGTAGATCAGGGATTCATAGACTATTAGATTAGACTATTATTTAGACTACTTATTTGCCTGCCAAATAAAATTTTTAGATAAAATAAACGATTTGGGAGGACTCATAGCTTTCACTACCTTTTAGTTTGCCAAATAAGTGTATAAAAACAAACAAACAGGGCTTCCCTGGTGGCGCAGTGGTTAAGAGTCCGCCTGCCGATGCAGGGTACACGGGTTCATGCCCCGGTCCGGGAAGATCCCACATGCTGCGGAGCGGCTGGGCCCATGAGCCATGGTCGCTGAGCCTGCGCGTCCGAAGCCCGTGCTCTGCGGTGGGAGAGTCCACGGCAGTGAGAGGCCCGCGTACCGCAGAAAAACAAACAAACACACTACCATATACTATCATCATTATTTCATATAAGGAAAGAGATTTCAGTACCTTAACATGGAAAGAGAAAGACAATCTCTGAATAAAGGACCATTTTTTCCCCCCAAGAAAGGACATCTGGCTACTCTACATGAACAGACTGTTCTTACTCTTCTCATCTGGCAGCTGCCTAGGGAAAACTTCACAGGTTCATAGACCTGCATTTGGTAACTATCGTTCCAGACTATAGAGTCTGAGTTGGCAAACAAAACAAACAAAAGTGGTTTGCCTTTTTTGTTTGAATTTATGGGCCAGTTAATCCATGTAAAGTCACAATTTGGTGGGAAAAAAATGAATCAGAATTATTGCTTGGAAAGATAACTTTAAAAAAGTACTGAACTGATTGATTCAAACAAAATGATGGATGTAAGAGTTCTTAGGAAGCAGTCTTTGTCTTCCCAGATACTAAAAGCACTCCAACATTAAATAGTGATGACACACTTGGGACTTCCCTAGAGGTCCAGTGGTTAAGACTCTGAGCTTCCACTGCAGGAGGCTCGGGTTCAACCCCTGGTGCAGGAACTAAGATCCCATGTGCCATGCAGCATGGCCAAAAAAAAAAAAAAAAAGTGATGACATACTGTATTCAATAAACAAATTAGTCAGTTTAATACTCAAAGCACAGAGCATTTTATAAAATAATTAGTTTCAGATAATATACTGGATGACAGGCAATTAAAGCAGCTAGTCAGTTTCAGGAATTTAATTTCCACAGGGTCTATAACCTCTAGAAGGACCTCTGGCTTGCTTTGGCAGCAAGATAACTTCTAAGAGTTTAACTTTGCCCTTCAATTATCTGAATAGGTAGATTGTCAAAGTTATAAATACATGTTGTCTTTTCATTTGTTAGCTTGCTTTAAAACTACCAATGGTCTCCTCTCTACCCATATTCAATCGCCACTTGTACAGTGGAAGATCTTTTTGAGGTTTTAAGCCAAAATATTAACATAGTCCTTAAGTCCTCCGGACCTTGTCTTTGTTGCCTCTACCCTAATCAAGTTACTGCAAATCTGTCTCTTGGCTCTGGAGCTGCTGTCTAGAGGCTGACCAGGCACAATTTGAATCTTCGGTGATAGGAATTGGAGTTCAATTTCACCAATGAAACACTGTTGGAATCAGAACTTAAATCAATGCTGAATAGCCAGAATATAAGAACTTAGAGTAATTTGAGTAGAATGGAAGCTAGATGTTATTAACGTTTCCTATTAACTGGAAGAAAATGTTACAGAGGACGCTCTCAGCCTAGATCATCTTGCCAGTTTCCAAAAGTGAGTGATGGGTGGGCAGATCTCAATCCAATCAAAGAAAACCAGAGGCAGATGTGTATGATATAGAAATTCTTGAGCTTGGGATCTTTTTCAACTTGGAACTTAAATCTCAAGTGAAATTTTGACAGGATGGTGTAGGCAAGTAGGCACTTTGGTAGGAGTACAGACTGGCACAGCTGCTATAAAGAACTTAGAATTAGCCAAATTACAAACGCACATCTTTGGATCTAGCAATTCCACTACTAGTTCATCCTACTAGTGACCATTTTTCGAAGCTTTTCATTGCAGCATTGATTATTACAGCAAGACTGGAAATAACCGTAATACCAATTTTTTAATGGGACTGGTTAAATAGATTATGGTACAGTCTAACCGTGGATCACTATGCAGGTGGGTATTAGAAGAGACAACGTTTTATGAACAGATATGAACTGATCTCCAATTTATGTTAGACTAAAAATGCACTGTTTGCACATTGTGTAAAAAGGGTAATTCATAAAATATACATCTTTTCTTTTATGTTCATAGAATACCTCTGGAGGGTCATAAGAAACTTTTAACATTGCCGGCGAACTGGAAGGCTTCTAGAGATGGGTGGGCTTTCTTCACTATATGAATGAATGCCCCTTGTCACCTTTTGAATTTTGAGACAAGAAAATTCGCATATATGCACATAAGTGAAGGACAAGGCCCTACATTTGGTGGTACAATGAGAAAGCAGGTGAGTTCCACTTCAAAGTCAAATACCCGGTTCCGCCCTTGGCAGTTAAGATTGTTACTATGTGACACAAGTCTGAAATGTGTCACAACCATTTCCAACCCTCAAGTCGATTTTTCCTTCCGTTTGTTTCTGAAATCAGCCAAGTTTCGGAACTGCTAGCAAACCTGGCATTCTTTCGAAAACACCAAAAACACTTTTGCTTTCGTTGTAACAGAGGGAAGGTGGCTAAAATATCAGGCCAAGGAACATTTTATCCTAAATGAGATTCAGTGTTTTTGAAAGTGCTCGATAGCCATAAAGCTGTAGAAATACGAAGTGCTACTCAGTAGAGTTAGTTATAATTATCATACCACACCTCAATGCAGTCTCGAGAGTAACATCCTACCCGCTGGATTGCACTTTCCCTCGCCAAACCTGGCTCCGCCCCTCCTCCCTCCCCTCCTCCCTCCCCTCCTCCCTCCCCTCCTCCCTCCCCTCCTCCCTCCCCTCCTCCCTCCCCTCCTCCCTCCCCTCCTCCCTCCCCTCCTCCCTCCCCTCCTCCCTCCCCTCCTCCTCCTTCTCTATTTGCCCCTCCCTGCGCTTGGCGGGAGGTTTCCTCGCGTGACTACGTAAGTGCAGAAGGCGCACTGCAGCTCCCTGGGCTGAGGGACAGCAGGGTTTACTCTGTCCTCTAATCTCTATGATCCTCTTTGTGACCCGTCGGATAGCACCGAAGTCTCAGAGTTCCATGCCGATAATCCTCCACGCCGACAGAGGACAGTGCAAACAGTTGATGTTCTCGCGAGAGGCGCGGAGTTCTCCCCAAGTACTGAGAGCGGGAGCGCAAGCGCGCTCAGGGGTGCACTGTCGCTGGAGGGAAGACGCGACTCGGCTGAAGCTTGGGGGGGAGCGCGCGTGCGCCTTCGCGAGTTCTGCGCTGCCGGGGCCGCGGTGTGAGTGCCGGTGGGAGACAGACGTGCGGGCCGCGGGAATGTTCCGAAAGGCCCGGCGAGTGAACGTGCGTAAGCGGAATGACTCGGAGGAGGAGGAGCGAGAACGCGATGAGGAGCAGGAGCCGCCGCCGTTGCTGCCGCCGCCGGGCACCGGCGAAGAGCCGGGCCCCGGCGGCGGCGACAGGGCCCCCGGGGGGGAGCCGCTGCTGGGCCCGGGGCTGCCTCCGCCTTCCGCGCTGACCTCGGGCCCCGGGATTGAAGCCGGGGGCTGCTTCCCGGGAGGCGCGGAGCCCGGCAACGGGCTGAAGCCGCGCAAGAGGCCACGAGAGAACAAAGAGGTGCCCCGGGCCAGCCTGCTCAGCTTCCAGGATGAGGACGAAGGTAACCTTCGCGCTTCGACCTCCCAGATCCCGACATCCCTACCCCGCGCATCCACCTCGAGTCCCCGCATTCCCTGGGCTCCCAGCCTCAGCCCCCGGCAACGGAGCCCCTTCTCGCCCGACCCGCTGCACACTGTCCCCGCCTCCGGCCTTCTGCTCTGGCTGGGGACGTGTTCCCGCGCCGCCACCAGCCTTTTCTTAACTACCGCCTCCTTCTCATCGTCCTCCCGTGCATCTCCTATTCCTGGATCTCAGATCAGTCATTCTGAGTTTTTCAAGTGGAAATTCAGTGTTCCCTGTCCTGCTTCTTTTAACTGGCGGGTGTGTTTTAGGGAGAACTCGAGTCAGGTCCCCATACTGCTCTTGGCACGTTCTCTGAGCCCTCTGTAGGTCACCGTGCCCACCCCTTTTGCCGTTCTCGTCCTGGTTAGACATCCTTGATCGGGAAGGCCGGGTGTGTAAGGAGTACTCGGTCTGGGAACAGACGCCCGGAGTTGAAGCTCTGGTTCTGAGTCACCTGGGGCCAGTCCCTTGCGATCGCGGAGCCTCAGTTTACCCATAAAAGTAAACAGGGGTACAGATGTGCGGCCTTCCTCGCATTGACATTTGGACAATGAAGAAAGACAGTGTAATGGTATTTCAGGGCAGTTTATCCAGTCTGGTGTGAGGGGCCAGGCTGCAGTGGATTTAGATTTCTGATCGTAAATGAGCCTTAAATCTTAAACCGTTTTACCTCCCGAATTGTTGAGTGTGTGTTTATATAACCCAATTAAGTCCATGTTATGAAGCATCTCGGTGCGGGATGCTTTCTTGTTTCCAGTAATAGGCAGTTTCTCTTTGGCTTTCCTGTTGTTTTTTATCTTAAGTTTGAGAGGAGTACAGCCACATTTTTGTTTTTAATGATACAGGGACAATTTGGCAAAGTGCGTTTGACTTTTAAAGTTTTCAAATCAAGGATGATGGATACGTCATCAAAACTTATTTTTGAAAAGTGATTAGCTCTCAGCTTAGTCTTGAAATAACAGTATGTCAGTTTGTGATGAATATAGAGTTACTCGGATTTGACAGCTCTGTAAACTAGCACCTTTTGATTTTGGATGTTTTGTTTCGGATACCTTAATAATATGATAATCAGGTGCTTTTTCGATGACTTTTTCTTCCTCCTGCAATAGATGATTCAAGGAAGACAGTAGGACACAGGACAATTTTTTGCAGTTACATGTGTTTTGCCTTTTAAAAAGTCTCAAATTGGCATTATTCCAGATTAACCTATGAAGTTGACTCAGTTTTTGAGAACCTATTACAGATTTGAAATAATTTCAAGTTATGTAATGATTTGGCGTGTATGAGTATGTATTTGGAAGAATTTGCAAGTTAGAATGGAAAACACTGTCTGAAAATGGTTACTACAGACTTCGTTTAATTTCTTTTTTTAAGAAAGTGAAGAAGTTTTCAAAGTGAAGAAATCAAGTTATAGCAAAAAGATAGTAAAATTGCTTAAGAAAGAATATAAAGAAGATCTTGAAAAATCGAAGATTAAGACAGAAATCAACTCATCAGCTGACAGTAAGTACCAAACGAATATGATTCTTTAGAAATGACAAAATGAAGCTGTTTCTCACAGGGTTTGAATGGATTTGGTATATATAGTGAACTTGTTCAGTTGACTTTGTCGTTGTCGGGTACAAATTGAGTAATGATACAGTTCTTTTGTTTAATTATAAGACAATTGCATTGTAAATGCATTTTTTAAAAAGACAGAACTGTTGCCACAGGAATGTTTCTGCTGCAATGACTAAATTGTCTCCCAATTTTCCTACTAGTGTTCCAATTGCTGTTGAACAGAGAAGGGAGGTTTCGCACTTAAACCTGAGATACAGGTTTATTCCTATTTGAAGGAGTACTGTGCAAATTCCCGTACTTGCATTTTGTAGAGACAAGCTTTCGATTCCTTTGGTGTTATTTACACAGTTGGTTTAATTCTTAGAGAACTTTTAGGAATGCCCTAAATCTAATGTTGACAATACTCCCATTCAGCAGCCTCATCAGCGACACAGATGAAGACTCCTCAGTGTGTGGCCCCTGCCTGCGTTGTACAGACATCTCTCATGTCCTCTCACAATCTAAGTTAAAATTTTTAAGCAGTTATTTGTCCTTAGGAAAGTGGTTCCATTATCATATGCTAATATGAGTTATTCTCACTGCAAGTGCTTTAGGGAAATATTTTTATTTTATGGAATTAAAGGTAGAATTATTATTTCCCAGTTCTCCGCTATATGCTTAATGTGGAAAAGTATGTCCTTATATCTCAAATTTGCGATCTTATTTTGGAGACAGCATCACTTAAATGTATAACTGGACTCAGTATTTGGCAAAGTGTCCGGTGAAGTTTAACTACATTTTTTTTAGAGGTGGGTGAAGGAATGCTTCCTAGATAAAGTGGAATTTGAAGCCGGCTTTTTGATAATTTAAATACCAAAGGCTAGGGGAGGTATGGGGATATTAAAGATTAATGTGACCTAGGCTGTTTTGGAAAAGAGCAAGTATGCCTGACAGGCCAAAGTAGACGATTTGTGGAGGAAGCGGAGGTTTAGGGTGAAAGGTACGTTGCTGACAGAATGTGAAGGATGTTTACTATCTAGTAAGGGATTTAGGGTTGCTGTTTCAGCGGCCTGCAAGATGCCGACATGATGAATGCCTTTTGAAATCTTAACCTGGTGTTAGCATGCAGCGTGGATTGGCACAGGGAGAGATTGGAGGCTTAAAGCAGTTGAAATGCAAGGGCCAGCTTTAATCCATTAGTAGTGGGTTTAAAAAGGTCTCAGCTGAGCAAGACGGAGGCTTTTCCTGACTCAGTGGGAAATTGTGGATGAGTTAAAAATGTTTGCTGTGGGTGTGGGAAAAGAAATAGTAAAAGATGATTTGAGAAGTATTGCAAGGGAAGAATTGGTAGACCTAAGGTATGAGTCAGCTATTGGATTTGAAAGAAATAGTCAGATTTGAGCTTTTGTGCCAGGTGACTGAGATAATAATTATGTATGATATACAGAAATAGGGAATGCAGGTGGGAGGAGGAGGGTTTTTAGGGGAACTGATTATTTTTGACTCTAGGAAGCTGCTTCATATTTTCCAGATCTCTTGAGAACCAACTGTGTACGATGAAATCGAACAAGGAAGGTCAGGAAAAGTGAGAACTGAGAAAGGACCATTTACTGTTGGGTTAAGAAATTGAAGCAAGTACAAGGTTTTTGAAGCCACCTTCTGTGACCTCTTCTATCTTCTACTTTCATATAACGGATTTCCTACTCACCCAATAACTCAATTAATGTCCTCCCCAAAGGTGGAGCCTCTGTGTTATATAGGTCGTCATCTCTGAAGTGATGGCGCTCTGTAGCTCTTCTCATTCATCAAATCACAATCCCGGGCTTTTCCTACCCCAGCCCTCCTTAGACAGGCAGAGGTGCATTAACTTGAAAACAAGGGTCATATCAGTCTACTTTTGTGATATTCCTAAAATAATGAGTTTACCTTTAAACTTGAATTTGAGTGGAAATGGCCAGTGAAGATTTGGAGATGTAGGTTTAGGTATGGTGCTCATTGAGGTGATCATTAAAACCAGAGTAAATGGAGTTGATGAGGGAGTAGATAAAGGAAAAATTCCTGAGGACCAAAGACTTCTACCTGTAATAAGCATACACGTAGAGAAGAGGGTTTACTGAAGAGATAAAAAGAATCATAAAGTCCAAAGGAGAAAAGATAGGAAAGTTTCAAGATGATGACTGTCAGTTGTGTGAAATAGTATCAGAAAGGTCAGGAAAAGTAAGGGCTGAGGAAGGGCTATTGGCAGGGTTGCTGTGTTCTTTTCCGGAGGAGGGCATCTGGCAAAAGAGGCTAGTTTACTTGCCAAGCTCTGTGCCTGTTTGGAGGAAGGAACATCTTTTACTAAATTGCTCAGTGATACTGTATGAATTAGCTGTGGCTGCAGCCTTTGGGTTAGTTGGTGAGCTTGGAATGGGAGAAATCAAAGGCTGTTTGCCAGGGTTGAGGCATGGAAATTGGTGAGGAAGGGGTGGGTAGCAGGTCTGCACTGCTGCTTTGGGAAGTTTGGCAGAGGGAGAAGGAAAGGACGGTAGAGAAACAATTGGGATCAAGTAGAAGTTCTTTTGCTAAAGAGAAGCCTGTGTGTCTTTGTAGACAGAAGAAAGGAGAGGGAGAGCCTGACCCCCACCTCCTTTCAGATTATGTTAAACTCTGACTCTGTCCAAATGAGTTCACTTCCATTTTCAAATTTGGAGCAATCATAATTTCAGTTTATATATTCTTAATAATATTATGACCAAGAATTTTATCGCATTAATTTTTCAGTGTAGTTTGTTGTTTAAAATCATGTAATCATCCAAATGATACATAGTTACACTACTATTAACTAGACTTCCATGTGTCAGTGTTTATTTCCTTGTGTTAAATGTATACTTATAAATAAAACAGCTGCAAACCTAAAAAAATCATTCAAAGTAGAGAGAATATTTGTGACAGCAAGTTTCTTAAAGTAGCAGTCAAAGAAATTGAGGCACAAGAGGAGCCTAGAAAAGGTTAGTTAGCATCTCTTTTTATAAAGCTGTCTGAAAGGATAATATATGACCAAGTCACAAAAATTCACCTGTCAGCCATGTTTTGGACTTGTATTTGCTCAGTCACAAGCAAATACTTA
Organism: Delphinus delphis; assembly: GCF_949987515.2. Taxonomy (NCBI): domain Eukaryota; kingdom Metazoa; phylum Chordata; class Mammalia; order Artiodactyla; family Delphinidae; genus Delphinus; species Delphinus delphis. Next base: position 12,205,915 of record NC_082686.1, read on the forward strand.
TCAACTTATTGAAACACTGAATCTTTTGAAGTCTGCAGAAATCTTTATCTGGGCATATCTGATCTAGTAAACCTTCTTGTAGTTCTGTTTTGTCTATAAAAGCCATTGATGTAGTGTAGATTGAGAGCAGAAGGAAATGGGTAGTTCTTGACTATATCTATCTTTATACATCTGATTAAACTGAGTTTTAAAATCTCATAGCCTTAGAAGTCACTTCAGAGGGAGTCTGTGGCTAACGAGGTAGGATGGTAAATTTAAAAAACTAAAGAGCCTTAAAGCAGAATGACCTAAATCTTCTCAGTAAAGCTGGGGGGTGGGGGGAGTCATTATCCCCAGCACTCTTCTTTAGGGAAGTAGAATATGGTTTGAGAAGAACTAAGAACTTTTGAAGCAGTTTTGGGGAGGGAGGGGAGCATGCTAGGGAAACAACAGAAGTTTATCTTTCATATTTAGAATGAACTTTTGTTTTACTCTTCCATTATATTCATGGTGCCTCTTGTGTGCATTGCCAGGTTCAGTACTTCAAGGTGAAAAACACTGATTTTCTGAGCTTTGCCTGGGAAGGGTGTAATAGGACTATTTAGTTATAAGTAAAGTAAACCGTTTGGTGTGAAGTAAACCACTGTAACAGTCTTGAAACTGGCCTCGGGAATGGCCTGAGAACTAGAGAGCTCTCTCCTCTGTCCACGTGGCCAAGTACAGCTACTCCACAACTCCCTTCCTAGTTTGCATGTGGTTTTTAGTGCCACCTAGTCTCTGACTTGTCTCTGTGTCCCAATTCCAGATTGCCAGAAAAATCAAGTTTAGTCACACATCCACTCTTAAACGTTCATTCATGGCAATGGGGTGAGGGGCTTACACAGTGTAAATGTGACTTTTGGGTCTCGACCCTTCAGATGATGGGTGACAAATGGCTGTGAACTAAGATGATACCCCGTAAAGTGTTCATTACAGAGAGGTTTATCTGGTCTGTAATCTTTGTTCTTGATAGAAAGCTGCCTCAAGTGGGCTTAGAGTTTAACGAAATACTGACATGTAAAGTGAAATAATGCTTCCAAGAGGTTTGAACAGTTACCTATGAGAGTTTAGAGGGAGAAACAGTTAGTTGATAAACTAGTAAAATTTTGATAAAATTAAAGGTAGCGAGCTTCCCTGGTGGCACAGTGGTTGAGAGTCTGCCTGCCGATGCAGGGGACCCGGGTTCGTGCCCCGGTCCGGGAGGATCCCACGTGCCGCGGAGCGGCTGGGCCCGTGAGCCATGGCCGCTGAGCCTGCGCGTCTGGAGCCTGTGCTCCACAACGGGAGAGGCCACAACAGTGAGAGACCCGCGTACCGCAAAAAAAAAAAAAAAAAAAAAATTAAAGGTAGCGATTGGGCAGGCCTCATGCATCCCTGCGTCCCCTGTATTGTTGTTACCTCCCAATTGTGTTTATTGTGATTATTCATTTTCACACATCAGTGGTTTTAGTTTTTTATAAACAATTAAAATAGTTCAAGCTTTAATGAATTGAGCCCATAATTGCATTAGAAGTGACTCCTTAATTTATGGATCTTGTTTTAGATATATTTTATTACTTTTTTCAAAAATGTAGGCGAACCTCCTTTGGACAAAACAGGTCATGTTAAGGACACCAGTCAAGAAGATGGAGTTATCATCAGTGAACACGGGGAAGATGAAATGGATATGGAAAGCGAGAAGGAGGAAGAAAAGCCAAAGGCTGCCGGAGCCTTTTCAAATGCTTTATCTTCTTTGAATGTTCTCCGTCCAGGTGTGTACTTGCAAATTCTCCTTAGAACTGAAGTAAGCCCTCAAGAATGAGCTGTCTGTAAAGATGGTCGTTAGGAAGGAGTTAGCAAAGTGGTGTTTCTTATGACATCCCTCTTTGAAGCCAGATTGTTTCATTTTGCAAATACAGAAAGTAAGAAAACGAGAAACTTCCCAACTTCCCAAGTTCATTCTCAGACAGGCAGTTTTATTATCAAAGCAAATGTAGGGCTTCAAGTAAATGGTACTAAAGTCCTTTTTTTATGTATTTCAGATTAAGATTTTAACATTTTTAAGAACTGCTACCAAAGGCAAAATTGCTGCTAGTTTTATGTTCACACTTTTTTTTTCTTTAACTTTTTTATGGAAATAATTTGTAGATATATTCACTGGCTAATCAGCTTTTGAATAAATAAATTGCTTAGTAGCCAAATTTAAATTATGAAGAGTAACCATTTAATTCATTATAAAATCTAAAAATACTTATTCTGTGGGAATTCCCTAGCGCTTTCACTGCTGTGGGCCGGGGTTCAATCCCTGGTCGGGGAACTAATATCCCACAGGCTGCGCAGGGAGGCCAAAAAATAATAATAAATTTAAAAAAAATAAAATTCTTACTCTGGGTTTGTAAAGTTGTGAAAAGTCATGTATATAGTTCTAGTAGCATTCTAATTGGTACAGTCTATATGGGAAGCAGTTGGACAGTATGAATCAGTAGATTTCAAATGTTCTTAGTCTTTGACCCTGTAATTCCATAGCGAGAAATTTATCCAAGGAAATAATGTTTTTATTGCAACGTTATTTGCAATGAGCAACATTTAGAAAATGTCTAGCAGGAGAGGAATGGCTTAGTAAGTTAAGGTGCATTTACATGATGGGATATTATATAGTTGTTTAAATAACAATTTGAAGAGTAGCAAGGCATTAATTTTTACTGTAGGTGAAAATGTCAATTAATTTGATTATGTAGTAGATTATGCTTTATTGAGTGAATGTTGTAAACCACTAAAAATTATGTTTATGCAAAACAACATGGGAAAAAGCTTATGTTTTAATATGAAGAAAAAATTAGATACAGAATTATATATTCAGTGTGCTTACAGGTCAACTGAAAACTATTTGCAAGAGAAATATACTATAAATCTAATAGTGTTTTTTAGGGTGTAAGATTGTAGATACCTTTTTTGTTTTTATTTGTTTTCTGGTTTAGTAATAAATGTGATTTTATTGCTTTCGTTTACTTCTTAAAAATGAAAAAATATACCATTAAAATAAAACTGCTTTGGTGGATTTTCCCTTCCCCCGCTTCCTGTACATATTGCCATTATACATATTTCTTAGTTTCCCTAGCGACTTTTACTTTCATTTACACTAAACTAAAAATAAATCAGTTGTTTTGCAGCCACAGTTTGGGAAGGGGGCCGGGGATGCCAGCAGATAACATTAGAACATCACTGTGACAAGGTTGTCTTGACGAGATTCACTTATCTTTCATATTTTCAAGAAAATAGAAACTTTATTCCCTAATATTGCATAGTTTATAATCCTCACCATTTGTTTCCAGGAGAAATTCCAGATGCAGCTTTTATACACGCTGCAAGGAAAAAGCGTCAGATGGCCCGGGAATTGGGAGATTTCACTCCTCACGATAGTGAGCCTGGTAAAGGCCGCCTTGTTAGAGAAGATGAGAATGATGCCAGTGACGACGAAGACGATGATGAGAAACGCCGTATAGTTTTTTCTGTGAAAGAAAAATCACAAAGGCAGAAAATTGCGGAGGAAATAGGTAACTTGATTTAATGGGACAGTAAGCCTGTTTCATTGCTATTAAATATAATTTGATACTACCATCAGATAAAAAGTACCTATACTTATTTAACTATGTTTAATGTTAGAGAACTGTTCTTGCTTGGGTGTAAGTGTCTTATTGGAAGTTTTTGAAAAGTGTAGCATGATTTTGGTAGCTAGTGTTTGTTGAGCACTGTGTGACCAGTATTGTGCTAAGCACGGAACATACATAAATATATGTAATTGGCTCTTCATTCTTAGGAGGCATTAGGTTTCCAGAGGTTAGGAAACCCATCTGAGGTTTTAATTGTTACATTGATACTGCCTTTTGCTTAAGGTATGCTGTGTGTTAAAACAAGCAAAAGCAGAAGTATCAAATGCGGGAGAGATCATAATAGACATTTTAACTTTAGTAAGATTGAGTTAATGCCAATAGTTTTGCTCGATTTTTGTGAAATATCATGGTAGCATCTCTTCCCTCGCTGTTTTTTGGAATTATTTACTTTGCTGCTTATGGCTATAGGTATTGAGGGGAGTGATGATGATGCTTTAGTAACTGGAGAACAAGATGAAGAGCTCAGCCGATGGGAACAGGAGCAGATAAGAAAAGGAATTAATATCCCTCAGGTAAGATCCAAAGAATTAAGCTTCAAAAATTAAAAAAAAAGAAATTAAAAAAAATTTTAGCTTATTTTGTTAAAGTAAAAACATATTGCACATTGAACTGATCCTTTGTCATTCATTCAAGTAACATAATGAGGAAAATTATATAAAGTTATGTATCCAGTAAGCTGTTAGAAGAAACTATATTATATTTTGCCTTTTACCATCCAAATGATGGAAGAATTTCTGGTTTCTTAGGTAACTGTTTCTCTAACTGGTCCTTCAGCCCGCAGCATCAGCATCATATGGAAGCTTGTTAGAAATGCAAATTCTCACCCTCCCGAGTGAGACCTAGTGAATGAGAAACCCTGGGGGTGGGGCCCTGCCATCTTGTTTAACAAGTCCTCTGGGTGATTCTGTTGCTCCTAAAGTTTGGAAACCACTGTATAGAAAAGGTGTTTCTTTCCTATAGAGCTCATTTTTTTCTGACTTTAAAAATTATTTTGTAGAAGATGGATTTCTCAGGAATGCAAAAATCTTATTGTAGATGAAAAATATCTTCCTCGATAGTTGTAACAATTTATTTTATAGAAGTAAGTAGTACAGTGGAAATACCACATAAAATTTTTTTTGTTGCTCGTGTTTTGACACAATTTAATGTCCCTAACTCTAAAATTCTTTGTTATTGTTTTCCCGAAAGTTACTAGAAATGAATCCAGTAATCGCATAGGAATTAGAAATGAATCCAGCCCTACTTTTATCTGATTTTGAGGAGCTCTGCAATTACTTATTTTAGTTACATGCTATTTGGAAAATGGGTATAGTTTTTATTGTTAGTGGTTTTTTTGTTTGTTTGTTTAACACTAAAGGCATGGGATTTTTCTTTTCATAGTTTCAGCAACTAGTTTTAATATACATCCCATTTCTTTTCTAGGTTCAAGCAAGTCAGCCCACTGAAGTGAACATGTACTACCAGAACACTTACCAGACAATGCCTTACGGTTCATCCTATGGCATTCCTTATAGTTACACAGCCTACGGATCATCCGATGCCAAATCTCAAAAAACAGATAATACAGTCCCTTTCAAAACTCCCAGTAATGAGATGACTCCCGTTACTATTGATTTGGTAAAGAAACAGCTTAAAGACAGGTAGGGCAGATCAACTTCTTAAAGACCTGTCCTCTAGCTTTCCGTTCCCTCAGGCAACATGTAGTCTGGGGTAGCAGATGCAGAATATCGGCAAAGAAGATTCACTGGCCTGTCTTCAAAAGCTAAACAGAAGATGACTTCATACTTTGTTCTGCTACCTTCTTGGATTACTTCTGTGGAAGCCTCGAAAAGTTTTTAAAAATACCACTCCGTGATCTTGTTGAAGACAGTTCTGAATTTGCACCTCTTGGACTCTGAAAAAGTGTAGTCAAGATATGGGGGGAAAAACAAAACAGTGAGATTTTGGTTAGCCCACCAAATAACTTTATATGAAGTCTGTAAACTGCCGTTTTTTTGAGGAAAAGAGCAGTACAGATGAAAAGATCCACTCCAAGCATTTTTATATTCTAATAGTGGAACTAAATGCATTATTATAAATATTGCAAGAGTCCTGACAGCATAGACTTTCAGATGTAAATGTGTTATATTTATCCTTTTCTGTTCTTAAGGTTGGACTCCATGAAAGAACTGCACAAAACAAATCGACAGCAGCATGAGAAACATCTGCAAAGCCGAGTGGACTCCACCAGGGCTATTGAAAGATTAGAAGGGTCTTCTGGGGGTATTGGTGAACGGTATAAATTTTTGCAAGAAATGCGAGGGTATGTCCAAGACTTGCTTGAGTGTTTCAGTGAAAAGGTAAGAATGCAAAAATATTAATCTCTTTGAATAAGGCAAAATTAAGGAGGTCTAGATTTCTATATTTCTCAGAAAATATCCACTGAATTCAACTTTAGAAGTGATGAAAAGTCATGCTTCATTTTCTCCACTTCATTAACAACCTTCTATCTTGGGGTAATCTAGTGCCTTGTAGAAAACAAAAAAAGATAATTCAAAGCATATTTAAATAAGACTTTGGCAAATCCTGCCTTAATTTAATGGTAGATTATTGGCCTGTCCTGATTTATTAAAATATAAGGGACTCATGAAATTTTCTTTTTTATGGTTCAAATCTAAACTTGCCTTTAAACTGTTTCTACAAGTAATTCCAAATATGCATAAAGTTGCAATATTTTATTAGCTTTTTTTTACCCTAGATAAAGTTGATTGCCATTGCTGCTAATAGCTTTCATCTAAATAAGCCTGTGCTTTATCCATTTCAGAAACCATTCATTGGCCATAATTTCTGTTAAGGTCTCATTTCTTCCAAGTTCATTTTTTTTAGTATGACAGTCAGTTGGCACAATTCTTTGCATCCTATTGTACCATTTGTTTGCATTTTTTGTTAGCTGCCCGGGAATCCTTTTCTCAAACAGCCTTTTAATTGATTTTTCTTTAAGATACATGTTATCGTTTGATGCATTGGTTTATAGGCATTTGTGGACTTCACAGCCTTTTCTTTAAGAAAAAGTAAAATCATGGTGCTTTTGAATATCCTGTTTCTATAAACTTGCAAGTGATACAGGATTAGAAGGCACATTTTCTGTTATTCTTGGCCATATGAATTAGCATAGAATCGGTAAGCATACAGTATTTTAACTTTTTATTATCTCCGTTGATTACTTCAGTATCTTAAGGCCAAAGGCTGGCTAAAGAACAGTGCCAAACTGTGTCTTCCAAATGGATCTTAATGGTTCCAGCCAGTCTGGTCAGATCCACCAAGTCTTCTCTGAAGGATTCATGTTCTTGTCCTTATCACCTGATTTCTGGAGAAGCAGCTACATTCTAAGCTGTGATATCCCTTGTGGCAGATCTGGGCCTTAGGGTGACAAATACAGGGGTGAGAAAGAAACATAGGTTTGACTGCAGAGGGGCTGGAGTCAAGAGGAGAAGTGGACATAAATGTCGGACCTGGCAGTTGTGTCCTTCCTACTAATAAAGCCCGTATGAGCCCGGGGGACATGGTGCCGAGAGCAGGTCTAATAACCTTTTGTGACTAGAGAAAGGATCTCTGTCTTAAACCATACTTTGTAAGTGAGATTTGTCCCCGTGGAGCTTTTTCTTGAAGTATCTGGGTCTTTGCTTTGGAACTTACTTGAGTAAACTTACACGCTTGTAATTGCAAACTGAACTCTTAAAAAATATCGACAGTAATATGATCAACTAGATTGTACCATTCTTGAGTTAAAGAGACTAGTAGAATATCTAGTTCATATAGTTGTCAATTGCTTACTATTTTAAAAACACTTAGTGTACTTTATCTCTCCTTGATTACCCTGTTCCTAGGGAAGTATCCCTCAGACTGTGCTGATACGTTTTTACAGAGTCACTTAGATAAATGTTTATGGAGCAGATCTTAATCCGTATCTATTATATAGTGACTACAGTTTAATTAAAAGAGAAGTAGATAATTCCCTTTTAAAGATGAGTATTTCATTTTGACAGTTTCATATGCATTTGATTTTATTGAGTCTGCTGCTGAGTTAATAATATCATAAGTTGTCATTTTGGAAATACTGAGGAATAATTGGATAGATTTGAATATTCATTCCAGTTATACTATAAAAATATTGTTTCAGGGTAAGACCATCAAAATCGAAACATTCTTTTGTTTTTTTCTCTTTTGTTATAAAAGTTCAAGTGGTTTTGAACTTAGATTTTTAATTATTTTGCAGATTATTTTAACTTTACATTGTTTTGTTTTCCTGCAGTCATCTTCCTTCTGTGTTCTTTGTCTTAAATTTAGCCTTGAAATAATGATAGTCAATAACAATTTCCAGTTTGGAGAGGGTAAAGAAATTGTCACGGTGCACTCTTGAGATAAATTAGTATCGTTAAGAAACATGAATGAGAGCCGAAAATGTGTTTTAGGGCTTTTATTCTCAGTAGAATTTTCTCTGGGCTTTGTTAAAAGGCATTTTAATTACCTAAACAGGAAAAGAACGTTATCGGAATTTTAACTATAAATTGAGTAATTAAGGTTCTGTCTGATGCAACCTCAGGCGTGCAGCTCTTATAGTAGAGGAGTGTTAATAATCTCCAGGACTAAAGGAATGCATAGGTACATTTGTCTTTAGTCCTGCACAGTTTGAAAAAATGAGGGGGTAGGTAAGTGTAAGTCACAATAATATGACAGTAATTGCTTCAAAAATCGATTCTAGTTAATTTTAGAGTCTGTGGGCTCAGCTCATATCACCAAGATAAATCAGTGCAGATTTGGGGACATTGTTGCCCATGGTGTGGCATATTAAAGAATAAAACAACTCCATCAGTTTGACCTTTCTGTGAACATTGGCTGCTTTTGCAATGGGATCATGCAAGTGTATAAAATTGCTTTTATTACAGACATCTTTGTATTCCACCTGCCTTTTCTTATTTTCCATTTCCAGTCTGTTCAGTTCAGGACGCTGCTATAACACTTGGTGCCAGTGTTCCCAAACTCTAATGTGTTTTTTCATTTGCACTAACCATCAGGAAACTAGAATTTCTGGTTTCCTCAGGTATGTGTAGTGGTTGTTAGCGTTTGTGAGAGTTTCATAGCATTTGGTTATAGCATAGGTATTTATAAAGAGAACATTTTCTGGTTTTTCCTTTTAAGTTAGGTCTCATTCCGTAAGCTTTTTGTATTCCATATGAACCAAGTGAATGCTTAGCTGTGGCTATTAACCTGGAAAAATTTGTTGACTTTGTAAACTGACAATTTATGCAAAGAATTTTGTTATTTTACTTACAAATATGGAGAAATTTAAACATTTGACAGGAAGAGAAGAACTTTCTGAGTTTTAGATAGATTGATTTTAGACAGGTTAGTGGTAGCTAGAAATTTTATTCACCATATTAATTAATGTGAATGAATGCAGTTCACGTTTTAAATGTGTAATAAAGCCTTAAAGGTGCCATTGCATCTTTTGGTATTACACGGCAATAATGGTTTATTTTAAACTACAGAAATTGGCAAGGGAGATCATGCTGCTAGAAAGTTAAAAATGGACTTTTAAAAAGGACTTTCAAGTACTTTATTCTAAAAGAAGCACTAAAATTTCTGACAATTCTTTACTCGCTCTCTTTCCTAATGTTAAAGTGTTTAACCTAACCAAACTTTTGCTCCAATAACTAGGCACTGGACATTATAGCTCCATATACGGAATAAAAGAAGAAGTGGTGTTTCCCAGAAATCATAAAACTGAATTACTATTTGTGTTTCATTGAGAGTTCATGATTATTCTGTCCAGAGGGTACTTTTTCAGAAATCCGGAAATAATATGGAACCCTCAAATATATAAGCAGCTGAGGAGTTTGGTGTTACGGAGTGTGTTGTATTTTTACAGGTGCCACTGATTAATGAACTTGAATCAGCAATACATCAGCTGTACAAACAGCGAGCTTCCCGCCTTGTCCAAAGACGACAAGATGATATTAAAGATGAATCTTCGGAGTTTTCAAGCCATTCAAGTCAGTCCATCTTGAAGGTTTTTATTATTCATTAAACAACCTTGTTTACTTAGTGCATCCTAATTGAAAATTAGACGTCTCAGAGCATTTTTTCTTTTTAAAGAAACAAATTTCCTTGCTCTTGTGTCAGGTAGATCTAAAATTAGCATTGCTTGGATTGTGTTTAAGAAAATATAGCTTTGCGAAGGAACTCAAATCATGTACTAATATTCTATCGATCTTATTCTTCTTTGGGCATTCTTTCATTCTTTATAGTAAAGACATCATCAGTATTTTATCTTAAAACCAGTACCTATTTGGCCCTAACTGATTTTCCCCCCATTTTAACACCAATACAAACGCTGTTGTTGATCACAACAAAGGTTTTGAGTTAGGGGCTGGGAAATTCTGTATGGGAGAGGGGGCTTTATTACATAACAAATGGTACAACTCCAAGATGAGGGGAGTTTTGAGCTTCACCCCTTAGATAAAGCAAAATATTTTGTATTTAAAATTTTTTTGTATTTTCTAGTTTGCCTCATATAGTGGGGTTTTTTTTTTTAGTAAGTCAGTTGGTGCCTACACTTTTTGAAATTTTAGTGTAAAAATTTGGAGATTTAATTTATATTCCTTTCATTATGATATGTGTTATGGAAAACCAAAATTAATTGGAAACCTCTTATTAAATAGTTGAGCTGAAATTCTTTAACCAGACGTTTTAAACATTTTAATTCTGCTTTTTCATTGCCCTCTTATATTCTTGGGTGCTGTAATAGGAATTTTCCTACGTTGGATTTCTCATGGCTTCTTTTGTCATCTCTTCGGTCCCTATGTCAGCAGTTCTTAAGTGGAAGTGTACATCAGAATTACCCATGATATTAATTTAAAATGCGGATTTCTTGGTCCTGTCCCCAGAGATTCTTGCCAGGTCTTGGATGGTGTCCAGTAATCTGCATATTAAACAACCACCCCAGGTGTTCCAAGTGCAGAGGGCCCTGTTATTCTTTCTGAAAACAATGCTTTGTCATATAGCGTGTCCTCTAAATTAGAGAGACCTTGAATCCCTGAGAAAGCATTCTCCTGTGTGCTGGATGGGTTTTGGAGCATCGTAAAGAGGTGGTAACATGGCCGTCAGATGAGTCAGACTCAGATGTAAGCCACATAAATGGCTTTGACCTTCTGTTTTTGCCGTACACGTTTAAATTGGATTAGTGCCATTTGGGGCACCTAAATAACTAATGCATCCCGCCCAAATCACTTTTGATCCAGACAGAACCAGATTTCTGGGGCAAATTACAGGTAATCATTGTACCTATGACGGGAAGTAATTTCCTTTTAAGTTAAACGGTTGGGTGAGCCATGCATTTCATCAAATGCTTTTTCCTGCCTATAATCTGTTCTTTACAATTTGGAGGTATTTACTTATATGGAATTTGAAGCAAGGGTTGAATGATGGATGTTAATTAGATTGATAGCTGCAAAGAAGTGAAAGGTAATGAGAAAGTGAAAAGTATTTTCCTAGAGGGAGTATTCATTAATTGCCAAACATTTGAGAAAAATTGCATGGGGTACTGAAGCATCGATTCTTTTTCTGATCTTTTTTTAAAGAAACAAAAATACAGCCAGAAATTCATTTGTTTAGATTTGTAAACACTTATCACAGTTACTGCATATAATTCTGACCGAAGTGAGGGAGGCTCTCGCTCGAGTCATCTACTCTCTTGTATCTCCCTCAATATATATTTTACAAAAGCTGTAAATATAATAACATTTTAAGTATTTATTATAGTAGAGAATTTTCTTTAAAATATTTCTTTAATGAAGGGTAGCTCTTAAAGAGGCAGGAATCATTTCTGTAGTTTGGGACTTTTTAGCCAATTCATCTATGGTGTGTAGTGGAGTTCCAGTTGAGGTAGAGCTGGGGCATTTTGTTTACTGATCTTTTTTTGTAATTTGAACTCTGGAACATACTTCCTAATATCCAAGCTATTTTGGAATATGAATGAAAAATTCAGTAAAAGAGTCAACTTTTAAAAGTAGTAGGATCTAGGATAGTTAGGATACACCGAAGTGGATACCAGCTCATTTTTGGTTTTATTTTTCCTGTTGTTGCTATCAGTGAGACATCTTTGATATCAGGAAAAAAACTATGGAAAAGCCTTAAATTGACGTCTTTCATTTTGCACGTGATCTCCCCCTCCCCCGCCACCACCCTTTGGGTTTTGTGCTTCTCGTTACTATCCCACGTAATACAGAATATCTCCGTAGCATAGAACTTAAATGTAGACATGAGGAAGCGTCACAGACAGGTGTTTGCCCCACTCTTCCTTCTACCCTAGGCAAGAGATTCGAAGATTCTTCTCTGGAGAAAGAGAGTGGGTCCAGAGAAAAGACTATAACATCTGGGGGCCCCAACAGAAAGTTGACTTGTACCCGGGATCTGATGGAGATGCCCCTGCTAGACAGCTCCCACCTACATCCACGAAACTTCCAGTCTCATTCTTACGTAGGAGGTAGTTAGTGATCATGGTGATCAACACAAGCAGTTAGAACCAAAGGGACTGAGGAAACAAAGACAATGCAGGTGACGGGAGAAAATTTAAAACATAATTGCTGTCCTCAGGGAGATGTTGGAAGGGATCCTACGCGTAGCACAAGTAGAGGATGCTATAGAAAAGGAATGTTCTAAGAAGAATAGCTGTATCTCAGAAACTAAACATGTGGTAAGTGAAATATAAATTTAAATAGGAAGGTTGAAAGCTAAAGCTAGAAAATTGCCCTAGAAATTAAAAAAAGAGAGATGGGAAATAGGGGAAAAAAGAAATAAGGGAATTGTGCTTTGAAAGTAGGGTTTGAGAAAGCACAACTTGGTCCTATCAGATATGATTTTCAGTCTATATGTTGATTCTGCCCTTGTTCTTAAAATAGTAATAGAGAATAAATTTCTACAAAGAAAAATTAGAATGAAATAGAATAAATGATTAAACTCCTGCAACAAAGCTGTTTTTTCATCCTTCCTACTTGTGTCTCTGCTGTCGTATCATTCAACATGTGATGCCTAAGTTCGTCCTTAAAAAAGTAATGTATTATTTTTCCCTTTACACAAGTAATTTAGATTTTTAATTTATTTGGTCATCATGATAGCATAAACTAGTTCTGTTACTTAGACATAAGAACAGGGATTAAGCCCATTTGCATTTGTGTAGTGTTGTTGAACTCTCCATTTATTTTTCTCTTCCTTTTCGTGGGAACACAGATTAATACTGAGATTTGCTCTAAACTAGAAAACTGTCCAGTTTATCGGTTACTGCAGAATCCTGCTGTTCAGATTAGAAAGCAGTCTATCATTATGGCTTATTCTGTGCAAACTCTTTCCTCAAGATTGCTGAAGGAAGGCTTTTAATTTTAACCATCGTTGTTTTACAGATAAAGCTCTGATGGCGCCAAATCTTGATTCCTTTGGACGAGATCGGGCACTGTATCAAGAGCACGCAAAACGTCGGATTGCAGAACGGGAGGCCAGAAGGTAATTCTACAGACGCTTGCTGTTGGTTTGTTTGTGAAGGGAGGAGTCTCTTTTATCTGGTTTGGGAACTTGATATTTGTTATTTAGGACTCGTCGTAGACAAGCCAGAGAGCAAACCGGTAAGATGGCAGATCACCTTGAAGGCCTGTCCAGTGATGACGAAGAAACATCTACAGATATTACAAATTTCAATCTGGAAAAAGGTTAGACATTTATTTGGAAATGAGATTCACTGTCAATGTGCTTTCTCCTTGGCTGTGGTTTCTACCATGAAATCATTTGAAGTTTTGTGGCCTCTGCTTTAGAACTAGGCACTCTGGTTTAATTATTAAAACTCGCACCCATTTTTATTGAGGAGTTCTCAAAATTAGGGGTAACACTTTGTTGTGGGGTTCATCTAGTACTTGCATTATAAATGATATCACTCTTTGAATCACAGAATTTTAAAAGTGACAAGAAAATGTTTCAGATCCCAGGGGCAGCCCTAATGCAGCCTGTCTGGTCTAGAAAGGTAAAGGTTGGCAGTAGGGCATTCAGCCCTGAAGGGAATTCCTGATTTGGGGAGCCCCGAATAATTCAGTCAAGAGGAATAGTTAGTTCTGTTACATGAAGACCTTTCCAGAAGGATCCCCTAGTAAAAGTCTTTATTTCCCACCACTGGCTGTGATTACTTGGAATTGTAGTGACTGCGAGCCCTTTGGAACTTAGTTGGATAAGCTTATTTTTTTCTCCCACTCTTTTTACAGTGAACATTTCCAAACATACGGAAAACTGGAAGGAATAGCACAGTGATCACCCATATACACCTGTCACCCATATTCAGCAATTCTTACTGTCGTTTAGCCAAGTTTGCTTTGGATTTGTGTGTGTTTTGCTGAAACATTTGAAATTAACTTACGGACATCGTGGCACTTCCCTCTAAAAACTTTAACATCTTTAATGTCTTCTTTAAAAAAAAAAAAAAAAAGGATGCTTTTCTACCTAACTGCCACACTGTTGTCACACCTGCGAAAATTACCTAGAAGTTTTAGTATCATGTCTGCATTCAGTTTTCCTCCGTAACAGCCCCCCGCCACCCCGCCCAGAATTCCTGGGACCGTTGCTGTTACTCTGTATCTTCTAAACCTGGATCCACACAAGGTTCTGCATCGCACTTGGTTGTTACATCTTTTTATGTAGAATTAGTGAATATCATGATACCTTATACACATACACACACCCCTTTCTTTATTTGTTTAAGGCATTAACTTCCTGAAGAGACCAGGCCACTTATCTTGTAAAACGTCCTACATTCTAAATTTGTCTGTTTCCTCATGGTTTTAACTTGTTCTTCCAGTCGCTATATTTCTTGTAAACTGGAAGTTAAGTCTTGAGTAGATTCAGGTTAAAGCTTTTTTGGCAAGAATACGTCACACCAGATGCTGTTACCAGCATGATACCAGACGGCAAGTGTTAGGTTGCCCACTATTAGTGGTGTTAAGATGGGTCTTGAGAAGCAGGTTGTCACGACTTGGTCTCCTCGTTATAAAGAGTCTGCTGTTCCAAGTCATATGGAGCGTTAAATAACCTTTTACTTAAAGATCCTAGTATCCATTGCTGATTCCTGTCTATGTCAGTTATTGCAATCACCAACAGAAGATGAGATGTGATTGGTCACTGATAATGATACTACACATCTGTTATTTACGTGGTGATTTGTGGGCTGAAGAGCTGGATAACAGAGTTTGTGCTTCTGCAGTTACTCACAGTTACTCTTCCATGGTGCTTGAAATTTGAACTGAGTTTTTGGGGACAGGTGTTATTTAGACTGTGGTGACAGATAATAGTACATATTGGAACTATGCAGAACGGAGACTACCTGCACTGTGGTTTGCATGATAGACGTTTGGAACCTAAACTTACCTCTGGTTCTTTTCTTTTAAGTTGCAGTTAACAATTATTCCTTTGCTAATGAGCCTATCTTATTGATACTCAAGCTACAAAGAAAACACTGAAAATATTTGAACTGTGTTTTTTGTACTGCATACTGAGTTTTGATTCTCTGTGGGGTTTTGTTGTTGTTGTTTTTAGATCGCATTTCAAAAGAGTCCAGCAAGGTATTTGAAGATGTCCTTGAAAGTTTCTGTTCAATCGATTGTATTAAATCCCAGTTTGAAGCATGGCGTTCAAAATACTACACATCCTACAAGGATGCTTACATCGGCCTTTGCTTGCCAAAGTTGTTCAACCCCCTCATAAGGCTGCAGCTTCTCACTTGGACTCCTCTTGAGGTGAGTGGCTTCTATCACTGTTGAAAAGCAATATACTGGACTTCCCTGGTGGCGCAGTGGTTAAGAATCCATCTGCCAATGCGGAGGACATGGGTTCGAGCCCTGGTCCGGGAAGATCCCACATGCCAGGGAGCTACTAAGCCCATGTGCCACAACTGCTGAGCCTGAGCTCTAGAGCTCGCAAGCCACAACTACTGAAGCCCGCGCACCTAGAGCTCATGCTTCGCTACAAGAGAAGCCACCACAATGAGAAACCCATGCACCACAATGAAGAGTAGCCCGCACTTGCTGCAACTAGAGAAAGCCCGCACACAGCAAGACCCAGTGCAGCCATAAATTTAATTAATTAATTTTAAAAAAACAAAAGCAACACTTTCTTCTAAAAGAAAAAAAAAAGCAATATACCATGATGCCTTGGGCAGTTGTAACCTCAAAGCTAGAGATGTAAGCCTCAGCAAAGTGTTTTTCAGGGGAGATAGGTCACCCACAGGGCTATAATTGACACATTATCACTGGGCATAATCTTACGATCTTTCCTTTTATGTTCTGTCCCTTCTCAAGAGAACTGCCTCTTGCTTTTCGATTTTTATACAGTGTCTTTCTCAGTCAACTAAAATTACATGTAGTGACGCTGAGATATGAACATGAATGAATAAGAACTTGGTTCTTTGATTCCAGAAAAACAGAACATCATGGGAAAGCTCAATGAGGAAGATGTGAAATGGGACCCTGAACTAAGTCAGTGGTGATGGAAATCAGGAGGATGAGATAAACTGATAGATTTAAGAGGTGGAATCAATAGGACCTCTTTGCCTGTTACATAAGGGAGGAAACTCAAATTGTCTGTTTACATGTAGTGGTCATGCTTATGATACGGTTTTGGAAGTTACCAACATATGGATGGAGCCGTGGGCATGAATGAGATGGGCTGGGTTGAATATGTGAACTGTAACGAAAAGAAGACTGAGGTTGAAGCCCTGAAAACAAGAGGAAAGAAATCTAAGCTCTGGGAACCATTCAGCTCCCAGCTCCTGATTGCTCTTTGCCAGACCTTGTGGAGTCCCACCCTGTGCATGTGTTTCTCAGTGTCCAGCAGAGACTCGGGGACACTCGTGTGAATCTGGGAGCTCTCCTTCTGTGTAGCTCCTTCCTCTGCCCCACAGCTTCTAGCGTTCCAGCCTTCCTGAGCTTAGATTGTCTACTAACTCAGCAGGACTGCTCTGCTTGCAGTTGCCTACCCTGATCTCCTCTTCTGACCAGGAGCTCACCTCATTTGATTCCGTTCTTTCAGGGGTCATAGTCCTATACTGCCTGTGGTCCATTGTCTGAAAATAGATGTTTCATATATTTGTCCAGTTTTTAGTTTATGACTGAAGGCTAAATCCAGTTCCTGTTACTCTTTTCATGACTGGAAGCAGAAATAGCCACTATTTTAAATGTTTGGGTAACCTTTTAACTATTTTCTAGGCAAAATGTCGTGACTTTGAGAATATGCTGTGGTTTGAATCTTTGCTGTTTTACGGTTGTGAAGAGCGAGAGCAAGAAAAAGATGATGTAGATGTTGCACTGTTACCTACCATTGTGGAAAAGGTGATTCTCCCTAAACTAACAGGTAGAGATTACTGAATTGAACATTCAAACACATTGGGTTTTTCAAATCTATTTTTAGGAGTTTTTAATCAGAACATATTTTCTCATAGAAATTATATTATTAATAATAAAGTTACCACCAGACCCAGAGATGGCTAAAGGGTACCTATCTTTTAACTTGGGACTTAAAGACCATCTTGGGGAGGGCCTGGAATTGGGGGCAGTAATTGATCCACAGGCAAATTTCAGGCTCTTAAGAACTGCCTGAAGCAGAACTGAGTACATAGTTTCAGGGGGGATATGCCTTTTTCTGGGGAGCAGTTTCATTACTTTCATCCATTTCTCACAAACAAATTAGGAATTGTTGACCTATTTAAAATATTGATATTAAAAATAAAGCTCAAGTTCAGGTGGAAATTCTTGTTGCTGGCACAGCATCTCCTAGGATACAGAAATCCTGCTTTCCCGAATCTTTATTTTCACCAAGAAGCAGAAAATCATAGGAATCTGTCCCCTCGCCACATGCGCCTAATCTTCAACATTCCCGCGGTTAAGAGGACAAAGAAGACTGAAGCTTACACTCTAGAGGAAGAAAAACGTCATGATTGGCGTTTCTAAGTTGGGGACTGCTTGACGTCAGATTCAAGTCAGCAGCAGTTTACTTCTGTATCTCAGTACATTCTGCTTTTTTTTTTCCCTTAATAGTGATAGCTGAAAATATGTGGGACCCCTTTTCTACAACACAGACTTCAAGAATGGTTGGAATTACTCTAAAATTAATAAATGGGTATCCTTCAGTAGTGAATGCAGAAAACAAAAATACACAGGTAATTTAATTATTATCTATGAAAGGTTTTTTAAATTTTTTTTAATTTATTATTTTGTCTTCTCCTTTCCCTTTGAAAATGAGCAAGAGTTGAGAGAATGAGTGGTTATATTCTGAGCCAGCAAGAAAATCTGATTCTCCCACTTAAGGCATCTGTCCTTTATAGCCTGAAATATACAAAATTTGAGATAGTAGTTTTTAGTTTCAGAATATCGATTGGGAAAGATGATGTAATTAGTCTAGATAGCCTCTCGTTTGTACTGTTTTCACCCTCCTCACCACCCCACCCCCATTCTCAATCGGACTAATCACACATCCCTTGAAGACCTGTATTTTTTTCGGGAAAAGAAAAACTACTGGAATGGGTAACAATTGATAATTTAAATGCTGAAACATTTAGATAGCATGTAAAATAATGAGGTATTGTTTTATAAAGTTTCAGAACTTCAGATTGCCACTGCCTGCACTGAACATTCTTATGAGCTATTTAGATATGAAAAAGTACTCCTTATCATTGTTTTATTTTCACTGACCTCATTTTGAGAGGAACCAGATTATAGGTCTGGTCTTAAATCTTTATATAGTAGGTTAAGAGGTTGGAAGATTTCTAAATGGCTTCATTGCTTGGTAATTCATGAGGGCTGAACGAAGAGTAAGTAGTAAATATTAAAGACCTTAGAACCGTCAGTGGGGAAAGTTAAAAAATTTGAGATGCTGTTCACTCAAAATTGAATACTCTGTATGATTTGGAATATTGCTTATTTTTATTTACTAAAATTTAACTTTTATCATAACCCTTATTAAAATGCATGATCTGTTTTTAACTCCTTAGGTGTACCTAAAAGCACTTCTATTGAGAATGAGAAGAACTTTAGATGATGATGTATTCATGCCCTTGTATCCCAAAAAGTAAGTAACTCCTAAGAACATTAAAGATGATAATATTCTCCATTATTTTTCAGAGAAGACTTCTTAAACTCCGGAAAACTAAGCATAGCTTGAAATACAAGCTTTACCTACATAGTATAAACGTGTAGCCCAAAGAGAGTGGCTCAGTGGGGAAATTGCTCCCTTATGCAGCATAACCCTTAGTGTCTCACAGTAAATTGCCATTACCTTTTAAAATTACCTTCTGGAATACAGTTGTTTGAAAATTTGAAGAATTAGTTAACTTCTTATGTTCACCCCTTTTACTTACAGAAATCTTCTAGGAATCAGATGGCATTTATCACACAACTTTGATCATGATGTGTTTCTCTTTTTTTCTTAGTGTCTTGGAAAATAAAAATTCTGGGCCTTACTTGTTTTTTCAACGACAGTTTTGGTCTTCAGTTAAGGTACGTGTCTGTAGGCTATCTAAAAGACTTCAGATTTTGTTTGACTTCATACAAACTAATTTTATTCCAAAAGTTTATTCAGGTTTGATGTTTGCAGAGGTGAAAATGTATTCTGAGTTCCAGTAAGGTCCAAACTAGCCAACAAGATGCCTTACTAAACCACAGCAAGGAGAGTACCAGATACTCTCTAAGTTGCGGAAATATAGCACTGAATTAAGATAGAAGTAGAGCCTTCATGGCGTTTATAACCACGCTCAATTGGCAGTAGCAAATAAGTAATCTCAGGTGTGATGAGTTTTGAAAAAAAATTCAAAGTTGTATGGGAGCATATGACAAAGGTCACAAATACCTGACAGATGAATCACAGAAGATTCCCTGCCACCCTGAGGAAGTGATATTTAGGTTATTAGTTGGCCCTGAGGTAAGGGAGAGCAGGGTATACTAGAACTGAGAAAAGGCCAGGATGACTAGAGTTAGGGAAGAGATGAGCAGTTCAGATGATAGGGGAGCTCTAATTTACATGTAGACATGTAACCACTCCCTAAATCAAGATGTATAATGCTTCCATCATCTCCCCCAGATTCCCCATGCCCTTTTGTAGTCAAGCCCACCCCTACAGCCTGGCCACCCCTTCTTATTGTCCTGTAGTTTTCTTTATAAGAATGTCTTAGGAATAGAATTACGTACTAACTAGCCTTTTGAGTCTGGCTTCATTCACTTAACAGAATGCATTCGTGATCTATCAGTGTTGTCTTGTGTTCACTCCTTTTTATTGCCAAGTAGTATTCCATCGTATGGTGGATATCCCACAGGTTTTTTTTGTTTTGTTTTTTATCCATTCCCCAATTGAGGGACACTGGATTGTTTCCAGTTTGGAGTAAGTATGAATAAACCTGTTTGCACACAGGTTTTTCTGGGTATATAAGTTTTCATCACTTGGATAAATACCTAGGCAAAGCTGTTTTCTAAACCAACAATATATTAGCGTTCTAGTTATTCTTCTTTCTCACCACTCACCACACTTGGTATCTTCAGGGTTTTTATTTTTTTTAAGTCATTCTCCTAGATGTATAGTTATGTCTTGTTATTATTTTAATTTGCATTTTCCTAACAACTGATGATGTTGAGCATGTTTCCTTTTTTTTCCTCTTTTTTATAAATAAATTTATTTCTTTTATTTATTTATTTTTGGCTGTGTTAGGTCTTCGTTGCTGCTTGCGGCTAGCGGGGGCTACTCTTCATTGCAGTGCGCGGGCTTCTCATTGCAGTGGCTTCTCTTGTTGCAGAGCATGGGCTCTAGGCACGCGGGCTTCAGTAGTTGTGGCGCATGGGCTTAGTTGCTCCGCGGCATGTGAGATCTTCCCGGACCAGGGCTTGAACTCATGTCCCCTGCATTGACGGGCGGATTCTTAGCCACTGTGCCACCAGGGAAGCCCAGGCATGTTTTCATGTGCTTACTTGCCATTTGTATATGTTCTTCGATGAAGTATCTGTTCAAATCTTTTGCCCATTTTTAAAAATTGGTTCTTCTTATTATTGAGCTTTGAGTTTTGTATTCTTGAAACAAGTACTTTATCAGATATGTGATCTGCAAAGAGTTTTTCCCCCCCGTCTGTGTCTTAACAGTGCTTCAGAGTGCAGAAGTTCTTCATTTTGATGAAGTCCAACTTATTATCTTTTCCTGTTATGAGTTGTGCTTTAGGTGTTGCAGCTAAGAAATCTTTGCCTAATACAAGGCCACAGAGTTTTCTTCCTATCCTTTCTCCTAGACATTTCATAGTTTTAGGTTTTACATTTAAGTCTGTGATCCATTTTGAGTTAATTTTTATATAGGGCATGAGGCCTTGACGTTCCTTTGTCCCAGCACAGTTTGTTGAAAAGACTATCCTTTTTAAAATTAAATTGCTTTTGTTCCTTTGCTGAGAATCATTTGCTCTTATATGGGTTGTGGAAGGGTTTTTGTAGGGAAGTGACATGAAAATATTGCCCTTTTTAACATATTCTGGCTTCTGTGTGGGGATAATGAAATGAAGTAGGTGAGGATAGTAATGATGACAATGGAAATTAGTACTTATTACGTATTTACTGTGTGCCAAGCACTGCAGCACACATTATCTCATTGAATCCTCACAGCAGCCCTATGAGCTTGACTCTGCTGATGGGACGGTGAGGCACAGAATAACCTGCCCAGGCTCATGCCTTTGTTAAGTGGCAGAGATGGGAGTCTAACTCAGGCCAGTCAAACTCTTGAGCAGCTCTTCTCAGCTGGGTTTCTGTGGAAGAATTAATACCTGATGCCCTAAGGCCTCCATTGCGTATGCAGCTAGAATGGTACTAGCTTGTACCATCCTTGGGAAAATTATGTAAGGAGTCACTCAGATCATTTTCTGTAGGTTTTAGTTCTCTCACAGAGCCCTGCTGGAGGAGAACTAGACCAGCGCTGTTGCTCGTTGTCAGTTGAATAACTGCAGGGCCCACAAAGAGATGACGGCAGCTTCGATCAGGGGCATGGCGGCAAGGACTGAGAGAGAGGCACAGAATGGGGAGAGGTGGGGTTCGACAGCTTGAGGGCGAGGTCGAGAATGATGAGGCTCATGTAGGCTCTGGCTCGATTGAATTGTTGGATAGCGTTGCCATTTCCTAAGATGAGAAATACTGGGAACTTAGAATTTTATGGTGGAATGGGCGGGGGCTTCCATTTTATATGTATTGAGCTTAAGTAGTTCCGATATCCAGGTTCATGAAGTCTGGTAAGCATGCAATGTGGTAGTCGAAAAAAGAATTTCCATCTTTTTGCAGGGTCACAGGACTGGTTTAGGCATGATTTTCAAGGGAGGACATTTATCTAAGAATCATCATTTGCCCACCAGTACTTTCTGTTATGATGGGAAATGGTCTGTATCTGCATTGTCCACTATAGTAAACGCTAGCTCCATGTGGCTATTTAAATTTTAGTTAACCTCAGTCATTATCAGAAATATTCAGACCCTTCAAAACTGCTTATTAGTGCTTTGGCAAGACATGGTCCAGGGTATTTCATAAGGTGTTTTATTGTGTAAGTAATTTACTTTGTACTTAACTGCTTTACATTGCCTCTCAATTTTTTTTTCTTCTCAAAAAACCAAACTTTTAGTAATAGAAATCAGATTTGTGGTTGCCACAGGTGGGGAGTTGTGGGGAGATTGGATAAAGGGGGATCAGAAGGTACAGACTTCCAGTTGTAAGATAAGATAAGTTCTGGGGATGTAATGTACAACATGGTGACTGTAATTAACAATAGTGTATTGTATATTTGCAAGTTGCTAAGAGAATAGAAAAAAGATTTGTAACTGCGTGAGGGGAAGGATGTTAACTTACGGTGATTATTTCACAATATATATTTAAATCATTTTGTTGTATGCCTTAAACTTACACAATGTTACATGTCAATTATATCTCAATAAAACTGGGGGAAAATAATTTTCTTCTTCTTTCTAGCTCTTAGGGAATTTTCTTCAATGGTATGGCATTTTCTCAAACAAAACTCTTCAGGAATTATCAATAGACGGTTTATTAAATAGATACATTCTCATGGCTTTTCAGAATTCAGAATATGGCGATGACAGCATCAAAAAAGCCCAAAATGTGAGTTAAATGACACGTATTGTAGTTTTTAAAGCATACGAGTTAAGATGGATTAAGTTTTCCTTGTTTGAAGAGATTTGAGAGTTTCATGAAAACCCCTTTGATTATCGAAGTTGGTATAATGTTGACAATCTCCCCTTAGCATTTTTTACATAAAAAGTTGTACTGTTATATATGTGTATATTTGTCCTTCTATCCATCTATCTGTATCAATATTTTTATAGGTATTAATAAAAGTTTTAATTTGGGGATAATTTTTTAACAGTTGAATGAATGCTATTTTAAGTGTTACTAAAGAAATGGTCTCTTCTCTCATTTAAGAAATAATTTTAGTTAATTTTTTTTTACTTCATATACGTGAGTTATACAGTTTTGATAATTTTTTAAACTATTTTTTAAACAATCATATGATTAAAGACAATGTGCAAGTACAGTACAGTTTTTCGACCTAACAATATCAGAGTAATTCTCTGACATGATACTCCCTCACCCTCAAATAGTTTTGTGTCTGTTTCCTATAAACATGGATCTTCTTGTACACGATTACAATATGACCATCAACATCAGGAAATTAACATTTATATATTACTGTCACCTAATCCTTAGGCCCCTTTTCACGTTTTATCAGCTATCTCAATAATATCCAAAGGAACTGGCAAAAGAAATTCCCAGATCATCCTTTGCATTTAATTGTCACGTCTCTGTAGTCTCCTTTAATCTGGAAGAGTGCTTGATTCCTTGACCTTCATACCTTCTGAAGATGATAAGCCAGTTATTTTGTAGAATGTCCCTCGATTTGGGTTTGTCTGATATTCTCTCATGAATAGATTCAGATTTTGCATCTTTGTCAGGAATTGTCCTAGACTTCATTAGTGTGAGTCCCTTCAAGTTGACCTCTGTGACCTTGTGGCATGTCCTCTAATTTGGGGGGAGCACTTTCTTGCTTTCTGGCACACGATGTTCCAGGCTTATCTTGTACCTGCTTGGCCCAGCTCTGGAATCCGTTGTTTCTCCAAGCATCCCTGGGTTCTTTGGTGGGGAGCTGTCTCTACCCACTGGCTGCTTTCACCCGGGTGGGAAACAGCCTCCCCTTGCTCGGGTTTTGGTACCCCATGCCAGGTTGCCACCATGCCCTGTTCGCGTCCTGCTTGGGCTCTTGCCCTAGGCTGCCCCTCCGGTGTGATGCTCTCTTCACTTCTCTGGGCCAGCACGGCTCCTACTGCCAGCAAGGATGCCTGCTTACTGAACTGTTTGGCACGGGGAGAGGCTGCAGTTTGGTACTTATGCTATACATGTTTTTACATCGAAAGCTGCTGATCAAAGGACAGTTCAGTTCATTTAGGGCTTTCTGGAAGACTGGAAAATGAAGCAATTGGTTATCAATTTTATGTCCCTAATTTACTTAAATATTGGAGAAATTATTTATCTTTTACTTTGAGTGTCTATATATTGAAGTTTAAAATTAGGGTATATCTAGGTGTATTTGTATAGTTTATGTAGAAAATCAGGTTTAAAAGAATATCCCTTCTAAGTAATTAGCTATATGTTGCTCAATAGCAAGTCTTCTAGTTAAGTACATTATACGCATTATCTAGACTCAGCTTTTAGATGCTTTAATTTATTTTTGTTTTAACTGTTTACATCTTTCTTCTTCATAGGTGATCAGTTGTTTCCCCAAGCAGTGGTTCATGAATCTGAAAGGAGAAAGAACTATTTCTCAGTTAGAAAACTTCTGTCGATACCTTGTACACTTAGCAGATACAATTTACAGAAACAGTATCGGGTGCTCTGATGTGGAAAAAAGAAATGCAAGGTAATTATTTGTAATTATAGAATGAAACAGTGATCTAGAGTCTTTAGTTGTTAGGTTTAGTATTATTAAAATGTTTTCAGTAGAGACATGGTTATCTTTTACTTTAATTTTTATTTTATTTTGATTCTTTTCTTTCTTTTTTTTAAATTAATTAATTTATTTAGTTTTGGTTGCTCTGGGTCTTTGTTGCTGCGCGCGGCCTTTCTCTAGTTGCAGAGAGCGGCAGCTACTCTTCGTTGCGGTGCGCAGGCTTCTCATTGTGGTGGCTTCCCTTGTTGCAGAGCACAGGCTCGAGGCACGTGGGCTTCAGTAGTTGTGGCTCGCAGGCTCTAGAGCGCAGGCTCAGTAGTTGCGGCGCACGCACAGCCTTAGTTGCTCTGCGGCCTGTGGGATCTTCCCGGACCAGGGCTTGAACCCATGTCCCCTGAGTTGGCAGGCAGACTCTTAATCACTGTGCCACCAGGGAAGCCCTATATTTTACTTTAAATTGTAAACATTGACTTAGTATTGATAAACCTACCAAAAATACACATTATATTTTTCATTTTTGCAACTTTTACCTAATCTTTTTTCAATATTTTATTTATGAAGATATTAAGGGAAGATTTCTGGTAAGTGAATCATTGCTTTTTCTGTCTCCTCCCTTGAATAATTGGGGAAATCTCAGGCTCTTAGAATGTCATGGATCTTGGTCTTTGGAGGTTCGTTTTACAGATATAAACCCTAGAAAAGATAGCTACTGAAACCCAAAGTATATTGAAGGTTATATCTCAATTTTGAGATGTTTCTGCTCTATGTTGAGTTTTTCTATATCCGTATCATAGACTAAGTCATCACTCATGATTTATGGGGAGCAGCTTATACATATTTTTTATCAAGGTTTCAAGGAAGGAATGAACAAACCATTACCCCTTTTCCAGTACATTGTCTTGGGTGTTCATGGAATTTGGGGGTAGATCTCTAGCATAAAAAGTAAGTAGTAGTAATAATAACAACTAGTACCACCATTTGGAAGAATTTTTATTTTTGTTTTGTTTTTCGTGTTTTTTTTGGTTTTTCTTTTGGCCACACTGCATGGCTTGTGGGATCTTAGTTCCCAGACCAGGGATTGAACCCAGGCCCACCACAGTGAAAGCGCCGAGTCCTAACCACTGGACCACCAAGGAATTCCCAAAGACGAATTTTATTTTTTAAAGTTTCATTTCATATATTCTTCCTAATGTCAGAGTTTCATTTTCATTTTGATCACACCATTAGTCATACCCCCTAACAAAATCCTTTTCTTTTCCCCTGTTCCCCTTCCAGGAAAAAGAACCTTATTTTCTTGAGAGAAAATTTGCTATCTTTTATAATAAAATTAAAGGCAAAGTAGATAGTAAATACTTCAGTGGTTAAAAAAAAATCTTTGCCAGGTGATTTTGGGGTTTTTTTTTTGGCCACACTGTGTGGCTTGTGGGGTTTTAGCTCCCCGACCAGTGATCGAACCCAGGCCCTTGGCAGTGAGAGCTTGGAGTGCTAACCTCTGGACCACCAGGAAATTCCCTGGTTTATATTTTTATTTCATCCTTACCATGTCATTTTGCTGTTGGTTGTTATTTATTGGCACTAATATTTCTTCTCAATGTGTTGTTTTTTACCAGATAAATCCTATTCACTTCACTTTTTTTTTAACTTTGATTTATATATGTAACTGTTTTTGTTTGGGAGTAAGTATCGACAAACACTATTTACTTTTTTATGGAAAAGAATTTCAGCAGCTGTTTAAGCACCTGCTGTGTGCAGTGCACATAAAGTAGGTTCTACTTTATGAGTGTGAGTCACAAAATCTTAAAAATTATAATCCTTCCCTAAAAGGTGCTTACTACAATTTTGTAGAGAAGAGACAGCCAGTAATGTCACATTGTGTGTTGTTTCTCACAAGTGGTTCAAACTATTGTGAATGTTAAAAGTAGTTCCTGGCAGCATCACCTGGGAGCTTTGTTAGAAATGCAAATTCTCAGGCCCCGCTCCAGACCTACTGAACAGAAATCTGAAGGTGGGGCCTGGTGATCTGTGTTTTAGCACTCTTCTAGGTAATCCTGATGTATGCTAAAATTTGAGGATTACTGAGAATGACTTCTAGCTGGGTGATAAAAGAAGCCAGGTTGGGCTTCCCTGGTGGCGCAGTGGTTGAGAGTCCGCCTGCCGATGCAGGGAACACGGGTTCGTGCCCCGGTCCGGGAGGATCCCACATGCCACGGAGCGGCCGGGCCCGTGAGCCATGGCCGCTGAGCCTGAGCGTCCGGAGGCTGTGCTCCACAGCGGGAGAGGCCACAACAGTGAGAGGCCCGCGTACCGCAAAAAAAAAAAAAAAAGAAGCCAGGTTATACTTTATTAGTGAACTTTGGAGGAGTGGAAATTACTCTGGCTCTTGATGGGTTGGTCATGAATACCCACGAATATAATTTGTGTTCCAGGTGTACTCTAGGAGAGCTAGGACTCTGGTTTGGAAAGGAATGGAAGGCAGAGCTCTGAAGTAGTTAAGTTAGGCAATAGAGTGCTTTCTCTCCTTTCTCGGTGTTAATGAAAATCATGGATCTGAATGAGATTTTGGGGTGTTTTTAGTTTTGAAAATGGGTCCTCTGTTTCTGGGTATTTAAACATGGGCAGGTTTTTTTTTTTAATATGGACAATTTTGTTTTCCACATGCTGTAACCTGCTGATCCGTGTTTCCTTTTTTCTCCTTTAGGGAAAACATAAAGCAGATAGTAAAACTCCTTGCAAGTGTTCGAGCTCTGGATCACGCTATGTCTGTTGCAAGTGACCACAATGTGAAAGAATTTAAGTCTTTGATCGAAGGAAAATAGATCTATGAGACTGAAAAGAAGCCTATTTGTTCTAATACCATTCCCAATGTAAAAATTTTGTATATATGTAAAGTTTCTTAAACTGTAAAATATTGACTCTTGTTTTAATACAAAGAACATTATTAATATTCAATACTGTGTCTTTAAATGCGATTTCTTCAGAATGAAATGAATTCAGATTATTTCTAGGAAGTCTGTGAATGGTTTCCTTAACTGCCTGTCATACTTTGTTTACAGAAGTATTTTATATGGTCATTTAAATTAACTCTCTCAGCTAATTGTTCTCTGTAAACAATGTGTGCAGTGTATATTGTATAATTATGCATATATATATATATATATTTATACCACCATGGAGTTACTTTCACACTGGAAATTTGTGGTGTTTTTCTACAGAGTAAGCCTTTTAACAGCAGAAAATCATTCAGTAGCGAATTGTCTTAGGGAAATTACTACACTGTTGCAACAAAAGGGCTGGCAAGTGACTAAGTATTCGTCACCTTTTGGTTAGCAGTTGCTATCACCGTAGCTGTGCTGCCTTAAAATTGAGAGTTGAGTGTGGACTTAGTCATTGGTGAATGGTGAACTTTTCTTCCTTGAATTAGCATTACAGTCAACTGTACGTTTAATGTGAGCTCTAAATAAATATATGCAACGTAGGTTTTTGAAAAGAACATAGAAGTTTCATTTTTGGAAATAATAGATCCACAACCTAATGCATGGTTTGGGGCTGACTCTCCTGTCTCATTCATGATTTTACTCCCTGACCAGCTTAAAAAAATACATGCATTTGGATTTTAGTAATCTAGCATTATATTTTAAATCTCACATATGTGAGTTATGATATGCAATAAAGAACACGCCTTGCTGATGAGCTACACCCAAGCAGTTTAATATCCATGGTCTTCTGTAATGTTTATACCATGTTGTAAATACTCAGAGAACTTGTTTTAAAGTTTATGCTTTCTGATTCTGTGATTTTCAAAAGAGGAACTTTTTGGAAATTAAGGACTATTGTTTGATAATTATATATGTAATTAAGCTTTAGCCAAGCATTAAATTAATTTTTAAATAGAACCTTTGTTATATTTGGCTGGCGACTAATTTTAGTTGGAGCATTTCAAATGACTAATATAGTGAGACTATTAGCATGTGTACCCTTGGTCAAGTCAAATAATATTTAGAACAGTGTCATGCACTCTAATTGCTCTGTCAATTTTATCTTTATTGTAGGATCATTGCTTATCCCTACAGATTCATTCTGGAGAAAGTGGCCTACTAAATAGAATTAAAATAGAACACTTATTCTCAACTTAAATGGACTAAAACATATAAACTCGCATATATATATGACATGCACATCATTTGTTTCTTAAATTTGTGTTTCCAAATGCACTGAACCGATTACTTTTCCTATATCTGCATTTAAGGACTCTTAAAGTAAACTCAGATTTTTCATCATGTGACATCCATCAGGCTGTTTTAGGAATGAGTTTGAACACCACGCTAGGACCTTGATGTCAGGTGAATTTAGCATAGAACTGTGCATAAAACAAGTGGTTTTCGTTTCACAACCCAAAGTTTTTTATTCCTGAAATAGCTAAAGGACATTCTTTCTTAGGAAGGAAATTGTCAAAAGATAAATTCAGAGAGTGACATTTTAATAAAGCTGAGGTTTTGTCTTTGCAGTTTTTTCTTTTGGCGCAGTCTTCCAAAATACTTCCAAAATAGATGAGGAAGATTTTTGAAAAGGAAAGTTACTTTATTGAGACAACGTAAACCATAGGCATAAGGAACTGTAACTGCTCTTCTACCAGGTGAGGATGGTGACCCATATCCTTATTGATGCCATGGTGTCCTGCATAGACCTGCAGCTCTGCCTGAGGGCTTTCTCTTGGCCTGTGCTACAGGCTGGAGTGTCCACTGCCTAATGTCCCTGGGAGCAACCCTCAGCCAAAGTAAGGAGGGGGGGCGATAAATCCCCCAGTGCGTTAGTTCAGGTCATCTGGGGAGCAGTCTCTGAGATGGCGTTAGGTATATTGATACAAGAGATTTGGGGCAGGGAATAACAATGAGGGGCAAAGGAGAGGAGGCGGGAGGAGGCTGGGAGAGCCTTAGTGCTGAGAGGTCGTGAGGCAGGGAAGGAATTAAAGAAGGTGTCAGACATCAGTGCAGTTCGAAGAAAGTTCCAGCAAGGCTGACAGGGCCTTGCAGAATCGTACAAAGTTACGATTCTAAGGAGTTTCATGTCTCCAGGAGCTGGCCTGCCTTTGGACCCCACTGTGCTCAGTAGTTGGTGGAGAGCAGTTCTTGGGGAGCATGGCCTGTACAACCAGATTCTTGTAGAAAATCTAAGGCACAATTTCACGTCTACCACACCAGCTTCCTAATCTCATAGGAAAACAGTTAGGTTTCACATCATCTCCCAGAGAGCTTCATTTGATTTGAACCATGGTTGTCTGCAGTGATAACCTCATCACCCAGAACTGGCCAAGAATTTCACAAGTCTTCAAGCAAGTACCTTCCTCATGAGAATATACTAAAATGTAGAGTTCCCTAATTGTTTTAAAGACAGGTTTATTGAGGTATGAGTTATAAACTGTAAAGTTTACCCTCTGTAAACATGTATAGTTCAGTGAGTGTGGACGAATGCCTAATTCTGTTTTAAATGCTAATTTCCCTTGAAATCATGAAATCCTCCTAAAAATGGTCAAATGTTTTAGAGCTGCAAAATACAATATGAAAAGGTCAGTTGCTACATTGTAGTGGTTCTTTACGGTTACGGTAACTCTTCTCATTTCTAACATTGTAATATCCATATAGTAAAGGGAGTGTTGCCATTCCCTGACTATGGCAAAGAACACTTTGGTCTGTGGTGTCAAGTAAATGAAAATGAGAACAATTAAACTTATCTATGGGTGTTAGGTTCACAGCTGCTGAGTGTGACTACAGATTTCCCAGCAAAGGCAGACAGGCTAAAAATTGTTATATGGAATTGGTATTGATAGGCAGTGTTGACTGGCCCATGGTCTGCTTCTGGACCTCCGGGCCCCGGTAATTTGTACTGGCTTCCTCCCAGCCCTGTCGGTGCTAACTCTAGCAGAGGCTCAGAGGTTAGAGTCATCCTGTACAATGAGAATGCCAAGCACAGAGTCTCAGAATGTATATTGTGGTCCACCAGTTCACGGGCTCTTACTTTAAAAGATCTTTAGGAAAATGAGACTTAGATATAAGACATGACACCATCAAACTCCTAAAAGAGAACATAGACAAAACATTCTCTGACATAAATCATACAAATGTTTTCTTAGGTTCATCTCCCAAGGCAATAGAAATAAAAGCAAAAATAAACAAATGAAACCTAATCAAACTTACAAGTTTTTGTACAGCAAAGGAAGCCATAAAATGAAAAGACAACCTACGAACTGGGAGAAAATATTTGCAAATGATGCGACTGACAAGGGCTTAATTTCCAAAATATACAAACAGCTCATACAACTCAACAAAAATAACAACCCAATTGAAAAATGGGCAGAAGGCCTAAATAGACATTTCTCCTAAGAAGACATACAAATGGCCAACGGGCACATGAATAGATGCTTAACATCGCTAATTATTAGAGAAATGCAAATCAAAGCTACAATGAGGTACTACCTTAAACTGGTCAGAATGGCCATCATTAAAAAAAATCGACACATAACAAGAGCTGGAGAAAGTGTAGAGGGAAGGGAACCCATCTACACTGTTGGTGGGAATGTAAATTGGTGCAGCCATTATGGAAAACAGTATGGAGGTTCCTCAAAAAACTAAAAATAGTGTTGCCGTGTGATCCAGCAATCCCACTCCTGGGCATAGATCTGGACAAAACTCTAATTGAAAAAGATATATGCACCCCAATGTTCATAGCAGTGAAGTAAGAAAGAGAAAGACAAATGCCATATGATATCACATAGGTGGAGTCTAAAATACAACACAAATGAACTTATCTATGAAACAGAAACAGACTCACAGACATGGAGAACATAGACTTGTAGTTGCCAAGTTCGGGGGGATGGGGTGGATTGGAAGTTAGTGTTTAGCAGATGTAAACCTTTATTTATAGAGAAAGGATAAACAACAAGGTCCTACTATATAGCACAGGGAACTATACCCAATATCCTGTGATAAACCATAATGGAAAAAATATGAAAAAGAATGTATATATGTGTATAACTGAATCACTTTGCTGTACAGCAGAAATTAATACAACATTGTAAATAAACTATACTTCAATAAAATAAATTTTAAGAAGAAAGATCTTTAGGAAAATGTACCTTATACCCCATGCTTGATGATTCAAAATACATGGTAAATGATAAAAAGTTTGACAAATCCTGTAGAAACCATTTTAAGCTACTTTACAAAAGCACTTTGACCATGAAAGCTTACCTTTTACATGTACCTTTAGATGTTAAAATTCCAGAGGTGCCTGCTGCTTAGGGACCAAGAGCCATGTTGAAGAGTGAACATCCTGCAGCCCTGATCTCAGGAAGGCCAAGCCCTGTTATGGCTCTGGTCCTTTGATTTCCACAATAATCCTTGTGTGTCACTAAAACCATCCTAGCTCTCTTGACTTGGTTTCTTTTTCCAAATGAAAACCATTTTTGTCACATACAAGTTCCTTGTTTGCTCCAGTTGCAATTTTCTTCACTCTGGTATGTGTGAGCAATTTTTCAGTCTTTGAAGTTTTTGTTTGTTTTATTCTCACAACGATTCTGCTCTCAAACTTACTATATTTTTGACTGACAAAATTTCTGTTTTTCCAGTTTAAAATCTTGTCCTTTACTATGAACTTATTCAAAGCAAACAGCTAACGCTATTTGTAACCTACTGTTGTGTTGCCTCTCAAGACCACCATTTTCTCTTTAACAAGGAGTCATCCCTGCCTGTATAATAGGTCTCTGCAGATCCTGATATGAAGGTTAGCTCTAGGCTGTGTAACCTGAAAAAAAGCTATTAAAGATAACTGAATCAGGGCTTCCCTGGTGGCGCAGTGGTTGAGAGTCTGCCTGCCGATGCAGGGGACACGGGTTCGTGCCCCGGTCCGGGAGGATCCCACATGCCGCGGAGCGGCTGGGCCCGTGAGCCATGGCCGCTGAGCCTGTGTGTCCGGAGCCTGTGCTCTGCAACGGGAGAGACCACAACAGTGAGAGGCCCGCGTAACGCAAAAAAAAAAAAAAAAAAAGATAACTGAATCAGGCTGTAAACATTCCCCAAATTTGCCAAATGCTTTCTAGTATTTTTGATAAGGAAATCCAGGAAAAGTAGGCCCTATTACTAATTTACATGGTGAATCTGTCAAAATTCATAGCCTTGTAACATATGGTATATTTTTTGTCATTGGGATATTCATTTCTAAATTAATAAATCCCATCATTTACCGGTGACATAAGTGTTTTTGACCTAAAGAAACGGCAAATACATGTTTCAACCTGATACAGGGAATTGTCCGTAGGAGAAATAATTTGGTCAAAACCCAACATTTAAAAATCATGTTTTTGTTTCTTTGTTTTTTTGCAGCATGCGGGTTCTCAGTTTCCCCACTAGTGATCAAACCCATGCCCCGTGCAGTGGAAGCACAGAGTCTTAACCACTGGGCCACCAGGGAAGTCCCTAAAAATCATGTTTGCCTTCAATTCATCGAAGCTATTGGAGCTGTTATCTGAAACACCTATTGGGCTGTTTTACTGATTGTCTGTGGATGCTGTAACAAATTACCACAAACTGGGTAGTTTAAAACAGCAGAAATTCATTCCTCACAGTTCTGGAGTCCAGAGATTCGAAATGAAGTTATTGGCAGCGCTATGCTCCCTTCTAAGGCTCTAGGGAAGAATCCTTCCTGCCCTCTTCCAGCTTTTGGTAGCTGCTGACATCACTTGGCTAGTGGCCACGTTGCTGCAGTCTCTACCTCTGTCTTCACACTGCCTCTGTGTGTGTGTGTGTGTGTGTGTAATCTCCCTCTGCTGTCTCATAAGTACATTTGTGATTGCATTTAGGGCCTACCCAGATAATCCAAAATGATTTCAAAATTCTTAACTCAATCGTATCTATAGACTTGTTTTCCCTGTAAATTAATATTCACATGTTCTAGGGATTAGGATGTGGATATCTTTTGGAGGTGGTATTTTTCATCCCACCACAGGCCTGTCCAATTGCTACCTTTAATTTTTTTTTTTTTTTTTTTTTTTGCGGTACGCGGGCCTCTCACTGCTGTGGCCTCTCCCGTTGCGGAGCACAGGCTCCGGGCGCGCAGGCCCAGCGGCCACGGCTCACGGGCCCAGCTGCTCCGCAGCACGTGGGATCTTCCTGGACCGGGGCACGAACCCGCGTCCCCTTCATCGGCAGGCGGACTCCCAACCACTGCGCCACCAGGGAAGCCCCTCATGCTCATTTTCAAGGTTCAAGATGGTGTCAGCCCATCTCTGTAAGCCCTTAGGACCTCACTAAGAAGTTTGTGTATACCACCTAACTTGTATTTTAAGTCAGCCAAGCCCAAAGACACTCTTCAAATTTGTTGACAATTTGTCCAGCTATTTTCATGTGCTGTAATAAAGAAGTATAAATAAGAAAGAGAGACAAGAAAAAGAAGAAATAAAGTTTTTAAAAGTCACTAATAAAATGGCCCTTATGTTTTTAAACCCTGATCATGTGCTTATTTCATGACTACAGTGATCTATTTTGAAAGGGTTTGGCCAGAGAAAACCATAATTCAAAAAGACACATGCACCCCAATGTTCATTGCAGCACTATTTACAATAGCCAGGTAATGGAAGCAGCCTAAGTGTCCATTGACAGATGAATGGATAAAGAAGATGTACATATATACAACGGAATATTACTCAGCCATAAAAAGGAATGAAATTGGATCATTTGCAGAAATGTGGATGGACCTAGAGACTGTCATACAGAAGTAAGTCAGAAAGAGAAAAACAAACATCGTATATTAACGCATATATGTGTAATCTTGAAAAATGGTACAGATGAACCGGTCTGCAAGGCAGAAATAGAGACACAGATGTAGAGAACAAACGTATGGACACCAAGGAGGGAAAGCGGGGGTGGGTGATGGTGGTGGTATGAATTGGGAGATTAGGATTGATACATACACACTAATATGTATAAAATAGATAACTAATAAGAACCTGCTGTATAAAATAAAATAAAATCCAACCATTACCAAAAAAAAAAAAAAAACAAAAAGAAAGGGTTTGGTAAAGCTGTGGCCTTCTACTGACAGCTCTACTAATGAGTCCAGTTTAACTTAAAGAAAAGCAGCAATTCAGACCAAGAACCAAGAAACATTGACCTAAATTGCCTTAGTTCAAAATCGAAAGAAACCAGGAGTAGGCAGAACATCTACTTCTAAAAGGGCCTAGCACAGATATTTCCCACTCTGAGAAAGGAGAGGTTCCTAGAGCAGCCGCACGCAGACACAGTTGCACTGGAAGTTTTGCTGTGGGCAAGTTTGTTTGTGGTCCCAACTTCACTTCAAACTGAGTAATTTTTAACAAGTTAACTTTTCTGTGTCTCAGTTGTCATAAGAAGCAACTTCCAAGCAACATACTCAATAACATCAACACATCTTCTGGAGCCATAACCTTACATGTGTTTTTCTGGTGCATATCTGTCTGGTATTCCTTCGGGGCTATACAAGTATTATACCTGAAAAGGCAAATAAGAAAAAATCCATTCTCACCCACTCCCATTTCATTTTTCTCTGTCCAGTGCAACCTCCAATTGAAGTGGGTTCTTCTGGCGGGGGGTGGGGGGGAGCAAGCAAGGACCAGTAGAGTATCTTAATGAGTTTAATTCTGAGGCTGCTGTTAGTAACCACTACCAAGAGCAAAACAGTTTTTCTAAGGAGATAGTACATATTAAATGAGAGAAATCCCCTCCAGTTCTCAGAACTAAACCTGTGTTTCTGCATATCTCCTTCTATAAAGGAAGTGGTTTCTTTTCTAATGAACTATAGCTACTTTAGTATCCTGAAACCAGGGTGGGTCCAGCTTCTCTAAAATGGATGAAGAAATGTTAAATCAAGCCAGATGACAGGGCCTGGAGGGGGAAATGATCTTGTGCAACACGCTAGATTTAAATTCTGCTTTTGCTGTTAATAAAAGCAAGAAGGGGAAGAAGCAAAGAAAGAGCAAAGGCAAGAGGAAACAGTTTCCCGGGGTGCTGAGTTCTTCAGGTTTTCAATTCCTTTTGACCCTCCGGGTTTTGACTTCATTCCCGCATTTACGTCTATTAAGTGGAAATGGAATGAGAAGTCCGTGGGACACACTGATATTAACCAGGAAAAATGATTTGTTGAAAAATGAGGATAGGATGAAAGGATAAGATGTCTTTAGTTACGAGATAACACGGATGGCAGGAGCTACTCACCATTCAGTGCTGACCATAGCTGCCTCGGCCTGCGTACAGCCGTGTTGGAGTCTGGAGATCCTGACTTGGAACTTTCCACTCCACTGTACATACAGCTGAGCACTCTTATTTTTTTTTTCACACACACACACACACACACACACACGCACACACACACACACACACACACACACACACACACACACTGTATTTTATTTTTACAAGAGATAAATAAACTGACACCAAGCATTGTAAATGGATGACCACAACAAAAGCAACAATGTTGCAATTACCAAACACGAAACACACTCATACTATGTCATAATATTGACATTCAGTCCAGGAATCCTCCACTGTAACAGCTCCTTTACTTTGCAGTGCAAATTGATTTGTATATTTTTTGCCTCTGAGTCCTTGTGGGATTTTTTTTTTTAATTCAAACAGAAAGTCACGAGAATTATAATCATCCTCATCAGTTCATTCAGTCCCATGTAATTAATTATTTTTTCATCTTG
The DNA here is from genome assembly GCF_949987515.2 of Delphinus delphis. NCBI lineage: Eukaryota > Metazoa > Chordata > Mammalia > Artiodactyla > Delphinidae > Delphinus > Delphinus delphis. Next base: position 12,242,344 of record NC_082686.1, read on the forward strand.
ATCTTTTGTTAAAACTTTTATGAATTCATCAGTTTTCCATTAGAGTTCTGAAAATGCTTATTCATCCAGTTCAGCAGTATAGTCAGTTACCAGAAACCTGTACTTGTCAGAGTCTTTTCCATGAATTCCTTGAAGATGAAACCCTTTTATAGGAACATATTTGCAAAAGCATCAGAGTAAACCCAGAACTGTCTGTAAATGACAAAAGACTTAAAAATGACCACGGTTAAAGATTTGCTGAAAGTTCATAATAATGCAATTGACAAGGAAATTTAGTTATTTCTGAGATATACATTTTACGAGCACTCTTTTTTAATAGTGCTCCTGAGGGCTCCAGAGCACACCAGAAGAAAAGGCAGCGAACAGAGTTGTTCCAAAGCAGCCATTAGTTTTTCTTCCTGCTACCTACCCAGACGCTCAGAATAAGAACTCTGCGCTGTTCGCAGTGAGACACCATGGACAGCTCTTCAGGCGCTGCCCTGCTGCCCAGCGTGCTGTCCCGAAGCCTCCCCCCAGCCAGTTAGGTGGGGGAGGCAGGGGGTGGTCCTGATACCCTTCTTGGGCACCTATCAATACCCAGCCCCCAAAGCTTTTCCCCTGAGTCCCTCCCCGTGGTTGGTAAGCTCTGAAAAGCCCACTTGAGGGGCCCGGGGAGGCCGCATCCTCCCTCTCCCAGCATCCTCAGCGGTGGGACCTGCAGCTGCAGCTTGGGGAACACGCCGCCCGAGGAGAAGGTCGCTGCGCGTGGAGGCGGCTGGCAGCTCACTGTTACCTGGCCAGCCGGGAAGCCCAGAGGGGGCGGGACCTCCCCCCGACGTCCCGCCCTTCCCCGCGAGGGGCGGGCCTTCCTCCCCCGGCCGCTGCGCCATGCGGAAGAGATGGGCCTGCTGGAGCGGAAGTGACGCTTCGGGCGGCTGTGGCGGCGGCGGCGGCGGCGGCTGCGGAAGAAGGAGGAGGAGGAGCCGGAGGAAGAGGTGAGCCGGCCGGCTGGTGGGGGGGGGGCGGGGAGCGGCAGCGGCCAGACGCACCGGCTGCGGGGCGCGCAGGCCGGCGCTTCCTGAAGCAGTCTCCACCTCCGCAGCCTGGGCGGGAGCGGTGAGCGGCGACCGCGGGCAGCCAGGTACTGGAGGGCAGGCGGGGTGGTTGGGAGACCACCGGTTGTGCGGGGCGCCGCGTCGGGCGGGGAGCAGAGGTGACAGCGGCTGTCAGCCTGCCCGCGGTGAAGGCACCGAGTCAGTTTGGGCGCCTGGTCATCTCTTCTGGCGTATAATGGAGGGATCGGGCTGCTCCGCACTTATGTCCCCCTGGGAAGGAGCCGCTCTCCGGGCGGTCGACTGTCGGGAAACCCCGAGGAGCCTCGGTCCGGTCCGTGTCCCGACTCGTGACTCTTCCCGGGTGGCCATTCATATCCACTGGCTGCTGCCTGCGGACCCCTCAGCCGGCGGTGCCCTGGCGCTGGGCTGGAGGCGGCGGTAGCCCGTACCGCTGCTCTTGCCCTTCACCGCCGCCCCCGGGAGAGCCCGTTGTGTCGGATAATCCTTTCCTCTTATCTCGCCCCCTAAGGCGCTTTGAATCAGCCTTGTTAACCTTCCTTCGCACCTACCTCTTCTTGCCCCGCAGAGGATCGGCTTGAAGTTTCCGAATCGTTTCCCTTTCAACGTAGTTGACAAATTCTGAAGCAGGAAGCTGATAAACAACTCCGAGCGAAATACGCTCAAAATGTTTCCTTTTGGTAAACATTAAGTAAAGGGGAAACTCATCTTCACCAAACCGTTCATGGACTTGGAGTGATAAAACCCTGCCTTGCCTTGCTGTGAGAATTGGCAGCTTTTCCTCTTGCTTTTCGGTAAAATTAAGTGACGACTTATCTTTTGGAATCAACCATTCTCTCCCCAAGCTCCCCCCCTTTTTTTTTTACCACCCCACCCCCCCATCAGAACCTGGCAGGGAGGGACTTCTGGATGCCTTGCAGTCCTTTGCTGCAGAAGGAAACATTAGCTTCATTTGCTTTGCTTTGCTTGGTTTTCACAGGGCTGCCTCGGAAGAAAGGAGAATGGCGTTCAGCAAAGGATTTCGGATCTATCACAAATTGGATCCTCCACCTTTCAGCCTCATAGTGGAAACTAGGCATAAGGAAGAATGTCTCATGTTCGAGTCTGGGGCTGTAGCTGTGCTCTGTAAGTCATCTCTCACAGCCCAGCTGATCAGGGTCTGTTTTGCTTGAAATAATTCAGCTTCAACCATTTTTTAAAGAAGACTCTGATATGCTTTTATTTCCTTTTAACCAGACCTTATTTTCTTTAAAACTTTTATTTTCTTTTCTTCCCCCACTGCAGGTTTTTGTTGGGGCTGGGGAAGATGCAGGTTTTGGTACAGATTTTTGCTTTCTTGGGTTCTTCTGCTGCTTCTCAAAGTAAATCTTTCTTTCCAAAAAATTATCGTTGCAGTGTATAGCATATCACATAAACCTGTAAGATGGCTTGCTTGACATTTTGGCTGTAATGAACAGCATTTCTTATATGTCAGTTGTAGTAATGGACTATAAGTATTTATTTAATATTGTTGGAGGATTTTATGGTGAGGTGCTTACTTACATTTTCATTAAGAGGATTGTAAACAACCTTCAAAATTTCATGTAAGGTAGGTGATTGATTTCATATTGTTTAAGAAACTACTTTGATAGTTTATTTTAAAGAAAAGGACTACTGCACCACAAGAAAAATAGTAGATTAGTAAGGCTTGGGTTATTTTGTGGGCCGATGGATGAAATTAAAACGAAAAAGATTAATTTGAACATTACACTTGGTAATATAAGATTTCGTCTGGTAACCTCAATTTAGGATTATTTCAAATGTGACTGTGTTGTCAGAGGCTCTCTAGTGGTAACGACTTGTTCTATATTATGCTTTTGCTATGTAGGATCAGTTTAGTTATTGGTCATATTTTTAAAAATTAAAAATACCATTTGAAAGGCATACTTACAACTGTAAGCCCCTAAATATTTTGAACTGTTAAACTTTCTCCATATTCAGTAGTGAAGGGCAGGAGACCCTAATCTCTGCATACAGAATACTAACGTACAGAATATTAATATCAGTTAAACCTGATTGATCTTAATTCTCTGAAATAGCAAAATTTTATGCTGATTGGGGAAAAGGATAGTGACATAATGAAAAGTCTTAAGCAGAGAACAATGTATAAGAAATATGTATTTTTTGGTACATGTGGTAACATGGTTTGAGTGAACAGGAAGAGACTATATGTGTTCTAAGAAACAAGTGTTAGTAATATGGGTTATATTCAGTCAGACTTAATTCATTTACTGATACATTGTTATTTATGCTTAAATCAACTAAAATATTACTTGCTACAATATTAATTTTGCAAAGCATGTTTCTTCATACTACAAATATTATTCTTATACTGATGAATTCTATCTAGATAAAACTATCTGTGGGGGAAAAAGGTTTGTTTCAGCATGTGAAACCCTTTTCAGCTGCTTGTGTGTTTTGGTGATTTCCTAATTTGTCTAAATTCTAAATGTTTCTCTAATTGTGATTACTGGTAATAATGGGAAGTCAAATTTTCAGCTACAAAGTTTGTATTACCTATAGTTATTAGGGTTATTGCTATACTTTACTCCAAGGTCAGGAAGCTTAAGGATAATCCTACTTCCAAACCTCCAGCAGTCCTCTCTTTTATGCCAAATAATGGTTTAAAAAAACAAAACAAAACAAAACAACTTCCCAAACCATTCTTTTGGCATTAACATTCATTTTAAGGAAAAGAATCTTAAAAACATTGTCTTAACTATTTATTAACTCTTTTTATTTTCATTAGATTTAGACTATATAAGTAATTCTTTTCAGGAGAAAAAAACTGTGAATGTTGCCTCTCTCCGTAAAGCTAGCATAAATGGATATATAATCTCTTGGGTATGTCATTAGCTTTTCTACTAATTAGCTTTTCTATGTCAGTAGCTTTTCTACTGTAAACTTTCATATTTAAAACATTAATATTTAAGAGCTAACAGACCTTTTTATAACTTATTTGACGTGTAAAATTAATTTGACATTCAGGTCAGAATGATACCAAGGTGTGTATTGTGCTGTAGAATGTTCATTTTTAAAACCTTCACATTTTGTCAGTGCCTGTTGTATTCAGGGGGCTGTGCTTGTAAAATACTGAGATGTTCTGTTTATCTTCACCAATCTCAGACCTTTGAATTTCGATGCATCTTGCATATTAATCTACCAGAAGAATCTCCTAAAATCATTTTTGATATTAAACCCAAATGTAACCCTATTTTTCAATAAGATTAAGTTCAGACTCCTCAGCCTGTCAATCAAGGCCTGCCATCATTTGGTGCCACCCTGTTGGTTCAGTGTTGATCTCCTTTAAGGGAGACTGGTGTTTCCTCAGTGCTCTCCCAAAGTAGCGTGCTTTTTCCAACCATCATCATGCTGTCCCTCTTCCTCCAAGACTGCTAGAATGCTTTTTTCTGCCTTTCCAGTCGAAGCCTGTCAGTTCCAGCTTGAGTCTTCTTCCTTAATGAGAATCTGCCCCTCCAGCTCACTCTTGTCTCTTCCTTCCCTTCATTTTGTGGAACTTAGTCTGTATCACAAGATGAATGCTTTTTATATGCTGCTTTTGTTGTTCTCTACATGCTTGTATGCAGGTGTTTTTCTTGAACGTACATGGTGAGAGTGACCCTAGCAGGACTCAGTTTCACGTACCCAAAGTTTGTGACTTCTACAGACTTCAGTTGCCTGGGTTTAACGTTTAAACAATTAGACAGCTTAGGCAATACATATCGTTAAGGACTGACAGTCACTTAATTTTCTTGGCTTAGGCCAGAAGTGTCATGAGATAACCAATATGAAATGTCATTTTTCCTATTAGCACATATTAAAAAATAGGGTGCGAGTGAAAATAAACTCAGCTCATGGGTCCTCTTAGGACCCAAGTATCCACTAATTAATCAAGCCTTAGAATTCTGTCTTAATGTTGATAAAGATGTTAAATCAGTCATGATGCTATGACTTAATCAATCAATGAATCAGTGATTTTCAGCCCTGTGTGCACATTATAATTCCCTGGGAAGGTTTTTACAAATACTGATGCCTGGGCTCCAGCCCCCCAGAGATTCTGGTATAATTAGATTGGGATGACCATTTCTGAGCATGGTTTATATAGGCCTTTCTATGATAGATTATGGCATAACTTTTTTGGCTCGCAGACGCTATCCAAAATAACCATGTTTCCAGAATTTCAGTGCTGTTACTGTCTACTGTGGGGTCTGTAATGAGTTTCCTTGAAACCCTCAGCCTGAACCAAGTGCTGATGTTCCCATAGCGCTTTTAGTCTAGTGCTTTTCACAGAACCTGGAACTGTGTTCAGGTTTCTGCATCTGGATGCTTCACTCCTTGAGGAAAAGGCCCGGGTCTCAGTAATCTTTGTATCCCTAGTGCTTAGTTCAGTGTCTTACTCATATTGCAGAATAAATGATTATTAAATAAATGGCATGGGGGGAAGACTAACCTAATGTAGATTATAGTATTCTATGTTTGTAGTGCAGTATTCTGTGTTTGAAAGTGTGGTACCTTTTCATATAAAATTTATTTTCTGTCTTCTAAAGAATTGCTGTTTGACCGAACTGCTGATGTGAAACACATATGTTACACATTGTTTGGATTTGTTACTGAAAAATTCTCTTGGAAATAACTATTAACCACATCATTAAGGTTTTTCTGAAATGCCAATTAAAATGTGTGTGATGAATGTTCTTCATAACTACCATAAGTACTGTTAACAGTTTGTTTTAAAATTACTTTTCTTGAGATGGAATATAATTTTATTGATTTCTTTCATTGCATTTATTTATTTAAAGAAACCTTTGGACTTCCCTGGCAGTCCAGTGGTTAAGACTCCACACTTCCACTGCATGGGGCACGGGTTTGATCCCTGGTTGGGGAACTAAGATCCCATATGCCTCAAGGCACGGCCAAAAGTGAAAAAAATAATAATAACAAAATAAAAATTAAAAAAACCTTCTGAAACGTTCTTAGATAATAGTTAATATTATTTTTAGTCACATGCCCATTTTCAGTGTTACTCATTTTTGAAAATTACTAGTCCAGAAAAATGTTCAGTTGAACCAAAAATTTGATGTCTGTGGAGCAGTGACTCAGTGTAGCAAGTGGACTCTCTGTGACTGGTATACTGCGTCTGAACCAGCATAAGCACAAGAGTGATGGTCAGCAAGTTGTAACACTACACCCTTCTTCTTGGAAACTAATTTTTTTAAAAAATTTATTTATTTTTGGCTGCGTTGGGTCTTCGTTTCTGCGCGAGGGCTTTCTCCAGTTGTGGCAAGCAGGGGCCACTCTTCATCGCGGTGCACGGGCCTCTCACTGTTGTGGCCTCTCCTGTTGCGGAGCACAGGCTCCGGACGCGCAGGCTCAGCAGCCGTGGCTCACGGGCCCAGCCGCTCCGCGGCACGTGGGATCTTCCCGGACCGGGGCACGAACCCGTGTCCCCTGCATCGGCAGGCGGACTCTCAACCACTGCGCCACCAGGGAAGCCCAGAAGTGCCTTTTTTATAGTTGACTTTTTCTGTGCAGAAAAATGAAATTTAGACTTGTTATATATCACTTTATGTTAGGGTTGCAAAAATTCATTTTCTTTTTGTAAATAATTTTTGGAATGTTCATATTTAATAGAAAAGAAAATAAATAGCAACTTAAATATCAACACTTAAAAAAAATCAACCTTACTTCTCTATCCTGGGCAGCAGGATTAGCCTGCTAACATAGGGCCAGTAGTCGTTCCTAAGTGCCTTCATTTCTTTACCACTTAAGTGTGCTATGAGGAAATAAAAATGAAGGCAAAAAATTTCTCTCTCACTGAACAGTAAAGCCTTGTTATGTGACTTCTTATTATATGATTTCAGGTCTCTCAGATGTTCTAAAATGTCCTTAAAATATAACTAGGCCAAGAATGTAGCAGGATACTTGCTTCTGAGCATGATGGTGTAACAGGATCTGTATTTGCCCTCCCACCTTAAATAACAACAACAACAAAAGAACAAAAAAATGTGAAACAATTTTCAGCTCTTGAACAATAGGCAGCACAAGACACTGATCCCTAAGAGAAGGGAAACAAATGAGGGGAGCCTTGCAGTCGCTGCCTTGAGAGCTTCCAGGCTACAGCAGCAGCAGGGTGAACCCAGACAAAGCCTGGCAGTCTCCCTGAGTTGAGGAGATAGAGTAGGGGCTTCGGCGAAACGCGAGCATCTAGAATTCTCAGGACTAAGTACCAGGAAAGGAATAACTGCACAGAGCTCCTGAGATGTGTAGCGGATTACACTTGAGACATCAGCTGAGTTCTGATTGGTGCCAGTGTATGAGGAAGCTATCAAGGCAGGAAAGAACCACCGAAGAGGAGCAGGCAGAAAAATTCCTGGAGCTCAGGGCTGGGAATAGTTCATGCTCCAAACAGCCAGAATGGAGAAAACTGGTAATTCTTGGGGGATTGGGTTGAGCACTCAGAGAAGGGTATATTACTTCAGTAGTGGAGCCAAGTAGCTCTAGACCACATGCTGCTCTGGTCCTGCCTGACAGAGCTTCAAAGCAAGACCCAAAGGGGTCAAACTGTTTCCAGATAATTTCCAAATAACGCAACTGTATCCCAGAATAAAGATTAAGACTGTTTATAGGAATACAAAATGTATATACATGTATCCAGCATTCAACCCTGTCAATTTCACAATGTCTGGCATTCAATTAAAAATTACCATGCATGAAAAGAAGCAGGAAGATATACCCTGTAATGAGGAGAAAAGTCAATCTGTAAAACAGATGCTCAAATTAATAAGAACATTAAAACAGCTATTATAAATATAGTCCATATGTTCAGGAACACAGGAAAGAATGAGCATGTTAAGAAGAGACATGAAAAATGTAAAGGCCCAAATCAAACTTCCAGAATTGAAAAAAAACAATGTCTGAAATGAAAAAAATACACTGATGGGGATTAATAGATTAGACTCTGCAGGATAAATGAGTGGCAAATTTGAAGACAAAATAATAGAAACAACCCAAAATGAAGCACAGAAAAGCAGACTAAAATAGATGAACAGAGCATCAGAGGGCTGTGGGACAACTTCAAGTGGCCCCATATGTATGTGCAGTTGGAATCCTAGAAGGAAGGGGGTGGAGCAGGAAAATATTTGAAGAAATAATGGCTGACAAGTTTCCAGAATTGATGAAAACTATAAATCCATGGATCCAAGAAGCTAAATGAACCCCAAGCAGAAGAACCATGAAGAGAAAGAACTACACCCAAATATGTGATCAAATTGCTTAAAACGGTGACGCAGAGAAAAATCCTAAAAACAGCCCAGGAAAGAAAAAAAAAAAAGATATACATGTAGAAGAAGGAAGATACAAATCATGATGGACTTCTTCAGAAACAGTCCAAGCCAGATGAGAAAGAGCTAGATCTTTATTTTTTTATTTTTATTTTACATAGAGCTAGATCTTTAATGTACTGAAATGGAAAAACAAACAAACAAACAAACAAAACAGCCCTGAAACTGTCCACCTAGAATTCTGTACCCAGTCACAAAGATGATGTAAAGACTTTCAGATGTTCCGAAGCTAAAAAAAATGAGCCAGTTATATGAGTAGCAATTTAAATAGTATTGCTTTTCTTTGCATCTAGCGCCAGTGCATTCAGAAATTTTGAGGTTGTAAAGTCTGAATCAGTGACATTTTGTTACTTAGTTATGTTTTAACTCTAAGCTTGAAAGAGGTAGAAAGAGTGGAATAGATTAGTGCAATTGGGGTTAGTCTTGTAAGCAGAGTGCCAAAAGGAGGTATATATTTAAAAATTGCATATCATGTTTTTACTGGTGACAGTTTAAATTTGCTTGAGTTTTTTAATGGTTGTTAATAAGAATTTGTGTTTATCTTTTTCCACTAAAATAGATTTTGCAAGTGAAAGCCATCATTATTCCTCTGTAATGTTACACAATATAAGCAATGCATTCACATTGGAGTGCATTTCATAGCTAATGAACTAATCAAATTACTGTGAGTACATTTGGCATTTGGAGATATGCATTAACTCTTCGTGGTCAACTGGACACCTATTTAATTACTCCCTCAGTTCAGGCTGAAAGAATTTATGCGCTCTTTATACTCCTGGATGATTTTAAGATAACTTAGTTAAAAGAAAAAATAAAAATACTTCTTATTAAATTATTAACTAAAACATATTGAATGTTATTAAAATACTCTCTTCTTCCCTTTTATTATAGTCTTCTTACGTAACTTTATAAAGTTTCTTTGCTTATATAAACTAGGTCTTCGCAATAAATATTTATTATGGGTTATGTTTCATTTTGTTCACTAGTCGACCGTAGGATTGCTGTTGTCTGTTGAATACCTTACTGAAAGGTAGATAAACAGCCTTTTACTATCCTGTGGACCATGTTCGAAGTATAGGCAGGATGAATCTTATTATTTGTTATTTATTTTATTTTTTAAATTAAAAAAATATATTTTATTCATTTATTTGGCTGTGCTGGGCCTTAGTTGCGGCACACGGGCTCTTCTTTGCGGCATGCGGCTCTTTCAGTTGTGGCATGCATGTGGGATCTAGTTCCCTGACCAGGGATTGAACCCAGGACCCCTGCATTGGGAGCACGGAGTCTTAACCACTGGACCATCAGGGAAGTCCTGAATCTTATTATTAAGTAAATTCCTAGCTGGTTGTACATTAGTGCTCGTTAGTGGTCTGTCTTGGTCAACGTTGGGGATGTGACTTTGGCCTATCTTGTTTCACAATTTGATTATTTTCTTGGAGAATGGGGTAGAAAGGTCGTTATCAGATTTGTAGATGTTGCAAAGCTGTGTGGGACTGATACAGAGCTGGGTAGAATAATTATTTATTTTGGATGGCACAGCTGAGATCCAATTTTTTTTCAAACTGAGAAAATGGATTAGAACCTACAAAATGAAAATGCGCTCCCCCTTGTTTGAGTTTTATGTCCATTCCTGAACCAACTACTGTGGCTACAGGGATATCAGGTGCTACTTGGGTTGGGCAGATGATTGGCAAAAGAAGGTAGAAATTTCTATGATTGTTTGAGTTCCCATAAAACCCCACCTGTACCATGGCTACATAGTAAGGGAGGGTGGGCACAGGTACTGGGTCGATGGTCACCTTGACCACTGCATTCCTTCAAATCTGCTCGCCTTCAGTCTTCCTTATCTCAGGGGATTGCTTTCCATCCACCTAGCTGCTTAAACCAGAACTTAAGAATCACCCTCTACACCTCCTTCTCTCTCATTTCACACATTCACTCCATTACCAAGTACAGTCAACTCAACCTCCTAATTTCATTGAGAATCCACGCAGTTCACCATTTCAGCTGGTTCTACACCAGTCAAGCCACTGCAGTCTCTTTCATGGACCATTATAATAGCCTCCTTAAATGGTCTCGCTGCTTCCACTCCCCCTACCCACTCTTCAGTGTTCTTAAATACACAGTTTAGATCTTATTATTCCCCTGCTTAATACCCTTCAGGGGTTGGTCACTGAACTTAAAATCCAAACTCTTTAAAATGACCTGCAGTAAAATCGAGTCCATCTCCCTCTTCAGTCTTACACTGTACTGTCTGTTGGTTTCTGTGTTCCAGCCACATTGGCCCTTTTTTTTTAGTTCTGAATGTATCAAATTCTCTCTGGTCTCAGGGTCTTCACAAAAGCTGTTCCTTCTGCTCAGGATTTTATTTTTAAAGATAAACTTGTTTGCACACGTGGAAAAGTATATAAACGATAAATGTTCGACTTGACTTATCACAGAGTGAACATATTCATGTTACCACTACCAGGTCGAGAATAGAACATTATTGCTGGCTCTCCAGAAGATTCTCTCATGTTCCTTTCCAATTATCTCCATCATGATCTGCAAAGATAATCACTGTCCTGACTTCTTACCTCATAGATTAGTTTTATCTGGTTTTCAACTTAACATAAATGGAATCATTCAATATGTATCCTGTTGTGCCCAGCTTCTTTCATTCAGTGTTAAATATGGGAGATCATGCATGTTGTAGCGTATAGCAGTAGTTTATTCATTTTCATTGCTATGTAGTATTCCACTGTATGAATATTCCACTATTCTGTTGACATTTGCTTTCTTTACAATTTTTCCTATTATAAATGACACTAGTATGAACATCTTTTTACATGTCTTTTGGTGCACACACATACATATTTCTGTTGGATATTTTCTTAGGAATGGAATTTCTGGTCGTAGGGCATGTGGATGTTGTCTGGAACACTTTTACCTGCACTCTTAATTTGGCTAACTTCCTGTTTATTCTTCAGGTTTCAACTTACAGGTCACTTCTGCAGGCAGGCAGGCCTATTCTAACCACCGCAGTACCCCACAAACAATTTTAGATTAGGTCCTCCTGTTGCAGTCTGTTGGAACTCCATCACTGTACTTAGTATAATTCATAATTTTGCAGGTGTATGATTATATAATGCCTGTCTTCCCAGTGGAAGGTATTGGGGCACCGACTTTTTTTTATTCCTAGAACTTTGCCAGGATCCTGGTATATGGTAGGCATTCAGTAAATACTTGTTGCACAAATGAGTGAAAGGTTATTTTTATTTTGAAATGTTGCCAAGATTGGGATGTGCAGTTTATATAGAACACTAATTTGGATAGCTGAGTATCTTTCAGCTGGAATTTTAGTTATTTACTGATACAAAGAAAACCTTTTTCCTTTAAAATAATTTTCTCTTTATGTGTGATGAAATGGAAGGAGTCTTTACCACCAGCTGGTTATATGATCTTGGACGAATCACCTAACCTCTAGTCTTTTTCTTCTGAAAATGAGTAGCTTGGACTGCACGATCTCAAGGATCCTCTGACTAGAGGCTCTCTGCTTCTACACCAGAGCGGTACCTGCATGCAAATAAGTCAGCCACAAACTGCGGTGCATGCAACCACAGGCAAATTGTGTTTCTAGGAAGGTTGTGCTAACTTGTAATCATATTCTTACTGGCTTTCTTCAGCTAACTTGTTTTCATATTCTTACTGGCTTTCTTCAGCTTGGTCTTCTGTATCATCAGCTAAGGAAAGACAGTCTGTTCCCACCTGGAAGGTTTGAGCCACAGCAGAATGTTGACCTTGGATGGCAGGACCTTCAGTGGGTAGCGTAATTATTTAGTTTGAAATATTGTTAATTCATCAGAAGTTAGAGAAATCTACATTTAAATTTAATCTTCAAAATACCATTTAGGTTTTTAGAGAAATGACTTTTTATTTATCTGAATGTCTGAGATAATAAGTTAATTTTATTTCTTTCCATTCAGATGGTAGAGTTAGCAAGGCAGATGTGACCATCGTGTTGCAATTATCCTATGTTTAATAAGCCTGTATTTTAGAGACACAACTCATGAAAATCAAGACATAGGTATATGATTATGTTTTCATCTGAATTTCTGTAGCCTGATCTTATGTTTCTTAATTGCCTTAACTTCTCATTTGAGAAGGGCGGGTGTAACACCAACAATGCTGAGTAATGCCAGCTGTGTCATATGACAGAGTGCTATAAAATAAGCCAGTCCAGCAAAAAAAGGTGTTGAGTAATGTGATAGAGAACAATAGGTGTGTTAAATTTTGATAGAGAACAATTGATATATTTATACTCTGAGTGTTTTCTGTAGTCTATAAACAGATAATCTCCATACCTTCTATTTTCATTACTTTCCTGTAGTTTAAATAGGAGACGTAGATTAGGCCTGCCTTCAGTCATCAGTTTGTTCAGTTAAACAACTCTGAAACAGGCACAGAGCTAAAATAATGAATAAGTTGTCTGTATTAAGTTGTGGGATATCACTAGCTTGTGGCTTTACGTAGTTTTAAAGACTTCTTAACTACTTCTGTGATGACAGGTAAAGGTAAGCTTATGATTTTCCAGCTACAAGTTTGACAGGAGGATATGAAAGCTAATTTATTTAGGATGAATGTAAGGAAAACATTTGTGACAGAGTATTAGCAATATTTACCCTTCCTGGGCTCCCCATTCTATAATTGCCGAGTCTGCTTCTTTCCCAATTTGTTATATATCTGTTATTTGATGAATATATGATAGACTTGGGAAGAGCAGGCCATGGGGCCATTCTCAAGGCTGTAGAACTTATTGCTCCCTTTCAAGTTTATAAAAGTCCTAGTGCCCATTGAACTTTTGCCTACTTGGAGGAAAATACCTCTCGGATCACTTAGAATCCCAGTAGCCTGTCCTCTTCCACTGACTGGCCAGGTTATCTTGTATTCTCTCCTCTCTGAATTTATCCAGGATACCAAAGGATGTTGTCAGAATAAATTTTATCTGGGGAAATATCAAACAGACATCAAAAAAGAGAGAATAGTGTCATTGATTCCCATGTATCTGCCAGCCAGCCTCAGCGATTATCACAGACACTTTTAAAAATATATTTATTTATTTATGTCTGTGTTGGGTCTTCATTGCTGCGCACAGGCTTTCTCTAGTTGCGGTGAGCAGGGGCTACCCTTCGTTGCGGTGCGTGGGCTTCTCATTGCGGTGGCTTCTCTTGCTGAAGAGCACGGGCTCTAGGTGCGCAGGCTTCAGTAGTTGTGGCGTGCGGGCTCAGTAGTTGTGGCTTGCAGGCTCTAGAGCGCAGACTCAGTAGTTGTGGCACACGGGCTTAGTTGCTCCTCGGCCTGTGGGATCTTCCTGGACCAGGGCTCGAACCCGTGTCCCCTGCATTGACAGGCGGATTCTTAACCACTGCGCCACCAGGGAAGTCCAATCACAGACGCTTGTGTTTATCTATATCCCTTATCTGCTATTGCCCCCCCACCCCCGCCACCACTGTTTATTTTGAAGTAAACCCTGGACATCATTTAATTTCATCCATAAATATTTTTTGAGAATAAATGTTTATGGCACATATTTTATTTTGCTTTAAATTCTTTTCTGTGACCTGATTCATATTCATATATTCACTAGGAGTAGATTCAGAGGCCCTTCAGATGATCAGTTCTAATGATGTGAGAATATGTTAAAAATATAGCTATAATTATAAATTTATGCTTAAGATAGCTCTGTGTTCTCAGGAAATGCACATTTGCACTAGATTGATGACTAAGATTTAAAGCACGAATGAAAGATAGTGTTGAATGTGACATGAGAAGAAAAGTTTTTCCAGTTAAAATAAGGAAAATAAGGAGGAGGTTAGTTACTGTTGTTGCCTGAGGTGTCACAGCAGTAACTTCAGAAGCCAGGCTCTGTCTTACCTTCCGGGCTTAACAAATGAGCTGAAGACATGTGGCCCTCCTTACCTCAGCTGAACTGCACAAGATCTTGATCGGCTCAGAATGACTCCTAAAACAATGGGCTTCTTGGCTATTCCTACCTACCCGTGGTTAGAAATCAGTCACTTGTAAAAAGAAAGGTTTGTTTTTCCTAGCGTTTCGTTTGTTTAATAACAACATGAAAAGGAGGAAAAAAACCCACTTCTCTTTCAAAAAGCAGTCTGTTGCCCTCATGGAAAGCGTAGTAGATAACATTGAAAGACAGCACTAACAAGAGAGTGAGTAGCCTGAACTTCCGTATCACCACGTTTCCTGAACTTTCATTTCTGCTCGTTGTTTCCTCTGAGCTCTCCACACCCCCTGCCATTTTATACACTCCACAGCTTACACCCTTGTTAGCAGTCATTTAACAGTGCCCATTTTCCCATCCTCACCTTCACACCCCAGGACAGACATGACGTCACTGTGAGGAGCTGTTAAACTTCAATAATGAAGGCATTCAAATGCTGTCAATAGTAAGATAAAATGTTTATCTTTTTATGCATTATTTATTTATTTATTTTTAAGGTTTTTTAAAATTTTTAATTTTTTAAAAAATTTTTTATTTATTTTTTTTTCGGTACGCGGGCCTCTCACTGTTGTGGCCTCTTCCGTTGCGGAGCACAGGCTCCGGACACGCAGGCCCAGCGGCCATGGCTCACGGGCCCAGCCACTCCGCGGCACGTGGGATCCTCCCGGACCGGGGCATGCACCCGCGTCCCCTGCATCGGCAGGCGGACTCCCAACCACTGCGCCACCAGGGAAGCCCCAATTTTTTTTATTTAAAAAAAAAATTATTATTACTACTATTTTTGGCTGTGCTGCGCGGCTTGTGAGATCTTAGTTCCTGAACCAGGGATTGAACCCAGGCCCCCTGCAGTGAAAGCACAGAGTCCTAACCACTGGATTGCCAGGGAATTCCCCTTATGTATTATTTTAAAACTTACGAAACATTCCCTTTTGTGCCAAAATCTCTCAATTTATTTTTGTCTGTTAGATGAATACTTAATCAATAGCTGCAGTGTTTAGAGTCACTGTGTTAGGTGGGCATCGTGTTGAGATATAAAGAAATAAGACTTAGTTTCTATTGCTACTAGTAGACGAGTGTCTGTGGCATAAAGTAAAGAGAAGAAAGATTTCCTTCCAGCCAGAGTAATCAGAGGAAACTTCAGGAAGAAAGCGGCATTTTTTGTTAGGTATTGAAAGATGGGTAATATTTGGAAACACAAAGATGGCTAACAAGTGTTCGGGATGGAAAGAACGTGGTGAACAGCGAAAGAGGGGAGGGAGGGGAAAGAACATGGAGCCTGTAGGAGGGGCACACGTCACTCATTTTGGCTAAGGCCTGGGATGCAAGGGGAGAGTGTTAAGGGAAGAAGAAAGATGGGGATGGATTGAGTAAAGTCGTTACAAATGCTGTGTTTTATCTAAAGGTTATACACATTAAAAGTGTTATGGCTTTCTTTCTTTTTTTAAATTATTTATTTTTGGCTGCCTTGGGTCTTGGTTACTGCACGCAGGCTTTCTCTAGTTGCGGTGGGGGGGGGCGGGGCTTCTCTTCATTGCGGTGCCTTGGCTTCTCATTGTGGTGGCTTGTCTTTGTTGTGGAGCACAGGCTCTAGGCGCCTGGGCTTCAGTAGTTGTGGCTCGCGGGCTCTAGAGCGCAGGCTCAGTCGTGGCGCACGGGCTTAGTTGCTCCACGGCATGTGGGATCATCCCAGACCAGGACTCGAACCTGTGTCCCTGCATTGGCAGGTGGATTCTTAACCACTGTGCCACCAGGGAAGTCCCATGGCTTTCTTTTTTTTTTTTTTTTCCCCCATGGCTTTCTTATTTTAAGTAATCTTTTTACAGTGGAGGAATCTCAAATTATTTTCTAGAATTAAGTTACCAGAGAAATGGGATAATAATTTAATTAGATCCCTCCTAATCATATATTTCTCTGGATTTCATGGAGTTTCATAAAAGAAGGGAATCTTTTTCCCCCAATTAAAAAAATACATATGGGGAGGGAATAAAATGGTATTATAAGAGTTTATCTTCATGCCATTTAGAGAAAAAAGCTTCATAACTTAGGCATATGCACATGTATTTTCAAAGTTATTCTTACTGGCTACATTAAGAAAAATTTTTTTAATTTTTAAATAATTTCAAATATATGGAAAAGTTGAAGTTCAGTACAAAAGAACTTTTTTTTTCTGAACTATTTAAGACTACTAAGTTGCCAACAAGTTACCCTGTCACCCCCAAATACTTTATTACATATTTCCTAGAAAGGTATTCACCTACATAACTACAATATAATCATCAAAAAATTAACATTGGTACCTTACTGCTGTCTAATCCTCAGACTCCATTTAAGTTCATCAATTGTCCCAACAATGTCTTTCGTAGCAAAAAAGATCCAGTTGAATTTTGTGCATTTTATTTAGTTATCATGTCTCTTTAGTCTCCTTAAATGCGGAAAAGTTTCTCAGTCTTTGACCTTTATGACCATAAAACTTTTGAAGATGAAGGCCATCTTCATTGTTTTGTAGAATGTCCCTCACTCTGGGTTTGTCTTATGGTTCCTCGTGCTCAGATTGAGGTTGTCTTGGCAGGAATATTACAGAAGTGCTGCTGCGTTCTTTTCATTGTATCCTGTTAGTTGACACAATCTTGACTTGTCCCATTACTGTTGGTGTTCACTTGGATTACTTGGGTTAAGGTGGTGTCTGCCAGGTGTCTCTGGCTGGCTCTTTTTTCCTTTATAATTAATAAGTGTTTGGAGGTGAGGTACTTTGAGATTATGTATGGTCCCATTGCTCTTCAAACTTTCAGTTTATGGGTTTATTCAGTGGGTTGTAATCTGTTACTCTTATAATTTATTTTGATGCTCAAATTGTCCCAGATTTCACGAGTAAAAGAAGCCCCTTTAAGCCAGCTTCCGCATTTTTGTAACATGCCACCATCATTCTTTGAACACTCCCTTACTTTCTGGTGCAAAAACATGTTATAGGCTCATCTTGTCCCTGCCCTTCCCCTGGAATTAGCTGTCCGAGGAGTCCTAGTTCCTTTTAGTGGAGAATGGTATTAGAAGGCAAGGTCTGGGTGCTAGGTGTGCTGTTTGTTATTGGAGTATTGCTGGTTGTGGTCCTGTCAATGGCTAGAGCTAAGGAGAACATGTAAGTGTATATGATATGCATACATAGTTATACGCACCCATTTATATCTGTGTCAG
The DNA here is from genome assembly GCF_949987515.2 of Delphinus delphis. NCBI lineage: Eukaryota > Metazoa > Chordata > Mammalia > Artiodactyla > Delphinidae > Delphinus > Delphinus delphis. The sequence continues at coordinate 12,259,965 of NC_082686.1, forward strand.
TCTGTCTCACTAGAAAACTGTGAGTTCATACTGGTAACTCCAATTCTGATCAGCACTGCAGTGTCCTTTCTAGTTTTCTCTCTTTCCATGTTTGCAATTCCCTTCTCTGACAGTGAGAAGCCTACTCCTGTGGTCTTTGATCATTCCCCTGTGCATAACCACTCTCCTGTTGCCGCTGCAGCCTCCTCCACCGTGTGGCTGCCTTCTTCACCCCAGTGGGGCTCCAGCACCCTGCCTGGGGCTCCCTCCAGTGCACCCTGCCTTCTCATCCCGTGCCAGGCCACTCCTACTGTCTCTGGATGGACACCACCCTCCTCACTCAGACTTCATCTCCTGCCCGGCTGCTCCTCCCCCCAAGTGGATGCTTTCTTTCCCCACCTCTGGCTTCAACTCCATGAACAGGGCCACCCTTCTTACTCTACCTAGACTCTCACAGCCTGCAAAGGACCTCCTTCCATCCACCCCAAACCTTTGAAGCGTAAATGGAAAAATAGGTAATCATCTGCAGTCCTTAAATAAAAATATTTAAGAAGAAAACACTTGGTTTTCTTTTATGAAATTGGAAGTGTCTAGAGATAAACGTTCATATGGCTCTGAAATTGCATTCACCAGTTCATTGAACATAAATTACTGAACCCCTCCTGGGTGCCAGGCACTGAGCTAGGTCACCGGGGATAGGACGGCGAGCTAGACAAAGCCCCTTCCCTCATGAAGCTGCATTCTCTGACTCTGTTTAAGCTTAAACAGGTTAGTAGCAACTTAGTAATCTCTCTAAGCCTGTTTCCTCATGTCAAGTGGAAGTAGTCACAATTCTGCTCATGGGGTGCTTGTGGAAATTGAATAACACATGAAAAATACCTAGCCCAGTAACTAGTTAGCTACTGTCGTGATCATCACAGAAACAATATACAAGTACCTCAGCTAAAATAATATTCGTCACTCTAAAAAAATCATTTAAATTTTTCATTTAATATTTTGAGGGGAAACCAAAAAAATTCCTGGCAGGGAAGATGAAATCTCATCTATTCTTTGAATCTTTTTTTTTTCTTTTAGCATACTTTTATCTAAGAATATGCACTTTAGTTTAAATTGTGTGTTTAAATGTGTCCTGTTTCTTGAGCCTCAGAATATAATACAAGAGCACAAATAACCAGGCAACATGACATTTGTCTGCATGTTTGTATCAGGTGACAGTCTAATAGATGGGTCTTCTTTGGGCCTGAAAGACATGGTAGATTCATATGTTTGGAGCACAGTTAATGAAAAGGTAATTATTATGCATTATTAGAGAGAGAACATTTTGTTGCAGGATAATTTGTTATAAAATGACTTTCTCTTTTCTAAGGGAAGGTGATGACTTAATATTAAAAATATATTTTCTTTTTAACCCTTACTAGCTGCTGGTATTGGAACCCAACTGGTTGCTGCTAAACTGATAGATACATCTAGTAATGTCTATATTATTCTACCAGTGATAGTATTTGAAATGCATGTAACATGTAACCTGTAAAACTCTGGAATAGTATTTGCCCTGGAAGCCATGCCTTCTGTCATCAGAGATAGCAAGCCTCTCTAAGGTTTGCTTTTGTACATGTGGTACTCTTAACAAGGCAGTATTTAGGGGAAGAAGTTCCTGTTTTTCTTTATAAAATATTAAAATTTATGTTGTGATGTTTTCTAGCTGTGTTCCTTGTCACTGAATGTTAGGAGTAACTGTTCCTAAATATATAGTGCAGTAATAATCATAGGAACTCTAGGAATGCAGAATGAAGTTCAAATCCCCGTAACTTCAGTGGCTTGGTGAAATCTTCCTCACTCCTTAACTTCATACTGGGTGGTTTGATAAAGATAAAGACCTACCCCTAATAATGAACATACTAGAAAATTGTGACAGTATCAGCTAATTGAGTGACTGAGTCCTTCAGTCTTGTAAGGCCTGTGCTGCCAGCTAGCAGAGCACAGCTCATTCGAAGGCAGAAATGGGATAACTAGGAAGAAGCATAAGAGTAGATGGTCTGAAAAGAGGTGAGGCAGGCAGAGAAAGTGAGCTGGTCTGTAGAACCCTGGAGAAGAGCTTCAAAACAAAGGAAAAGAGCTCTAATGCAGAGTACTATGGGATATTAGGAAAGCAGTAGACTGAGAAGATAGCCATTTTGTTGGCAATAAATGTCGACAGAGAGGGACTTCCTTGGTGGTACAGTGGTTAAGAATCTGCCTGCCAATGCAGGACACACGGGTTCAAGTCCTGGTCTGGGAAGATCCCACATGCCGCAGAGCAACTAAGCCCATGTGCCACAACTACTGAGCCTGTACTCTAGAGCCCGCGAGCCACAACTGCTGAGGCTGCAGACCACAACTACTGAAGCCCGTGTGCCTAGAGCCCATGCTTCGCAACAAGAGAAGCCACCGCAATGAGAAGCCCATGCACTGCAATGAAGAGTAGACCCCGCGGGCTTCCCTGGTGGCACAGTGGTTGAGAGTCCGCCTGCCGTTGCAGGGGACACAGGTTCGTGCCCCGGTCCAGGAAGATCCCACATGCCGCGGAGTGGCTGGGCCTGTGAGCCATGGCCGCTGAGCCTGCGTGTCCGGAGACTGTGCTCTGCAACGGGAGAGGCCACAGCAGTGAGAGGCCTGCGTACCGCAAAAAAAATAAAAGAGTAGACCCCGCTTGCCTCAACTAGAGAAAAGCCCGCGTGCAGCAATGAAGACCCAACGCAGCCATAAATAAATAAATAAATTTTAAAAATGTACTATAATTCTGTATCAGAATGTAATTTATTAGAATTTATAACATACTATCGTTCATGTACAGATCATAGAGGAATGGGGAAAGGGAAAAGGGGTAAGTGCAAGAGATAAGAGGTAAATGAGGAGTAAACCAGTCAGCTAAGAGGTGAGTTGGTGGGTTGTGGGTAGGGAGTGGATAAGGGAAGGCAGTAAAGAAGAAAAGAACTGGAAGGGAAAGGATAGAATGAGAAAGAGGCTCATACCTTTCCAGATTTGTAGACCTTAGAATGTAGTATTTGTATTCGTCCATTGAGTTACTAGCTGTGGTTTATGTTTCTTTGGTTCTGTGTTCAATTTTTAATAAGTGTATTTGCTAGGAACTAGGCATTTTCCTTTAAAGCTTCAGGATTTGTTTTTTTGTTTGTTTTGTTTTGTTTTTTCTGAATAGAATAACCACAACAGCCTGTTCTAGGGAAATTATTCTGTGCGTTATATTCATTAGCAGATAACATTAACTTCATAGCAGGAGAAATAAATCCAGACAAAGGCCAGAATGACGATTTCCCCCCTGCTAGTCTCTGTGGTCAAGTATTGCCATTAGCTTTCATTATTTAAACGTTAGTAGCCTTTTGTGCGTCAAGCACTGTTCTAAGTGTTAGGGATGAAAGGATGAATAGGACAGAATTCCTGCCTTCAAGGAGCAGGCTGGCTAATGAGAAGGACAAGCAATGAGTATATTTTAAATGTTTGGGCAGCGTGAAGAGGGAGCTCTGTGAAAGACCTGTGCCTGGAGGAGTAAAGAAAGGTTTCCAGAAAGTGATTTTGTGCCTGTGTTTTTATAGGGTGAATAGAATTTTGCCAAGAGGCAAAGGTTGGGTATAGAGTCTTTCAGGCGGAAAGCCAGATCGCTGTGCAAAGGTGCAGAAATGTAAAAGACCATGCTTGGGCCATAGTGATAGTTTAATATGATTGGAGCCTAAGATGCAGGCGGTGGGAAGGAGAGGAGAGTTATGAAGAATGAAGCAGAAAGGGTATGTTGAGGCCAGATTCTGGAAGACTCTTTGTTAAGGAGTTGGGTGTTGTCCTATAGGGGATATCATAACAGAGAGTGTTCCTGGTATTAGAGTAGGTGAACAGATCAGTGGAACAGAGAAGAAAATTCAAAAGCAACCTCCAAAACATACAAATATTGTTAAAGGTAGTACTTCAGATCTTTAGGAGAGGATGGATTAGGGAATAGATGGGGCTGGAGTAACTTGTTAATTCTTTGGGAAAAACTGTTAATTTACTGGTTTGAAAAAATCTTTTATGCGATGCATTTATGTTAAGAATATCAGGTTTAGATTTGGACATTTTTGCTTGAAACTCTGGCTTTATAGCTAAATAGAATCTGATGTTTCAGGTCCTTTTTCTTACCCTAAAACTTTTATTTATTGATTGATTGATTTTTATAGCATCAGCAGAAAAAGAAGCAATCAAGAGTACATACTCCAAAGTTCTCGATGCCTATGGACTTTTAGGTGTTTTACGATTAAATCTTGGTAAGTAGTCGATATAATTGATCTATTTTTTTCATTTCTGTTTTTGTAATTCTAAGGATTTGAGAGAGACATCTATTTCAGACTCTATATCTGAGCTATAAGTGTGGTAACAGCTTTTAAACCTTAATTAAGCTAATCTTGAGATAATGCTTCTTGCCCGAAAAGGCATACTACATGCTGGTGCTCTTGTGATTTTAAGTTCCAGAGACAGCGTCCTATTTGAACACTTTAAGAGACTGGTATCAGTTGTCAAAAGAGAAAATCAGGGCATTGCCCTTTTTCCTTGTTTCAGTGCATTTAGGAAAAGATGTCTTAGTGGGAACCACACACTGATTTCCCTGGTTTATAGTGGAAAAGACATCTGCTTTGTATTCAAAAGGTCTCAGTCGAGCCTGTGTCTGCTACCTAGTGTCACCATGGGCTGCAAAGTAACCTTTATGATTCTATAAAGGTGTGACTCGGAGCGTGGCCCAAGGACTGGTTACGTTCCATAAACTGTTTTGTTATTGGTCTGGATGAGAAGAGAAGCCAGCACCATCGTGCAAATCAACACATGGCTTCCTTCATTGATAAAGTCTTACTATGGAGAAAAAAAGAAGTCAGCGAAACCAAATGGTAAACTTAGTGATACCATTTTCTGTTCTAGGAGAAGCACCTTTTCTCACCATGAACTGGTACCTGTGAACTGGTTCATGGGGCATACTTTGAGGAGCTCTGGTCTATCAAATGGAGATTTGCCATATGTTTTGAATCTATCACGTGTAAAGTACTGTGCCTAGCTCTTAGCTAATACTGTCTTGGGTCATCCTCGCAGTCCAGTGAGATTTGTTTTAATCTTATTTTCTAAGGGTGGATATCTCAGGTTGGTTATGTTAACACAGTGAAGTTGGTCTGGATAATAAGTAGTGGAGGAGCCAAGGCGCAGGGTGCTTCTGCCTACGTTAAAGCCCACGTTCAAAGTACACCACTGCTGGTGGTTAAGAATCCGCCTGCCAATGCAGGGGACACGGGTTTGAGCCCTGGTCCGGGAATATCCCACATGCCGCGGAGCAACTAAGCCCGTGTGCCACAACTACTGAGCCTGCGCTCTGGAGCCTGCAAGCCGCAACTACTGAAGCCTGCGTGCCTAGAGCCCGTGCTCCGCAACAAGAGAAGGCACCGCAGTGAGAAGCCCGCACGCTGCAATGAAGAGTAGCCCCTGCTCACCGCAACTAGAGAAAGCCCGTGCAGAGCAACAAAGACCCAACACAGCCAAAAATAAGATTAATTAATGAATTAAAACAAACAAAAAACCAAAGTACACCACTGCTGAATTCCACCTTCATACCCATTGCACAGAATTTTTGTCAAAACTAGATGAAAAAATCCCTGAGTTTTTTATAAGCCAAATTGCTTTATAAATTGTTTCCAAGGACTTTTTGTCCACATAGCAGCAGCTCACATTTATGTGCCATTTTTTCAACCTTACCATTTACACAGAACTCTCACATTCATTGTCTTGTCTGAACTTCCTAACAGTCTTAAAGGAAAGGTAGGGAAGATAACGCATATATATTTTTTTAATTTGATAAATCTTGCATACCCTTCAATTAAGTAGAGGAACAGTTTCATAAATGTGAGATTATTCTGTTAATGTTTAAATGCTTCATTATACTGAATGTATCTAAACAAGGATTTTTTCCCCTAACTTTTGCCAAAATCTAGTTGTGAACTTAAACATGTCTATGATAAACTTAAAATAACCACAAGGCCAGATTTTCAAACATGGAGACACAAGAAGGAAGGCGGAAGAAACTTTGAATAGCTTAAAAAACATTGGGACTTTTCATCCAATTAAAGTCTTTGGTTTTTGCAGGTGATATTATGTTACATTATCTGGTCCTTGTCACTGGATGTATGTCTGTTGGAAAAATTCAAGAATCTGAAGTTTTCCGAGTTACTTCCACTGAATTTATATCACTACGAATCGATTCTTCAGATGAGGATCGCGTTTCAGAAGTGCGAAAAGTGTTGAATTCAGGAAACTTCTATTTCGCGTGGTCTGCATCTGGAGTCAGTTTGGATCTGAGTCTTAATGCCCATCGTAGCATGCAAGAACATACAACCGATAATAGATTTTTCTGGTGAGTTCATATTACATTTTTCCCTTTGTAATCACGTGCTGTGCAACATAGAAGGTTGAACAGTTATTTCCAGAGATAGCAGCAGTGGGCATTGCCCATTGAGCACACCGCTCTTTCCTGCTGCGGTATCCTCAGCAGAGCATAGCAGGCATCCACTGTCATTTTTTAAAAGTTGTCATGTGATGTGAAACCCATTTACTCTCCCTGATCTAGACTGACCTTCCATTTCAGACATATATTTAAAATATTTATTTTAAAATTAGGAACGAATTAATTGTAATACAATTGCGTCACTCACATCCACTGTTCTTAGTTTTGAGGTCTTGTGTCTGGCAGCATTGCCTTTCTAAGCCCACATTCCCTTATTATTTTTAATTTTAAGGTTGTAAGTAGATGATCTTGATTCAAGAGCAACCGACTACGAGGAAGTAGTACACTGGGATAAAGTTTAGTACTGTAATAATATAAGACTTAATAAAACTTACCATAATAAAATACGTAACTGTGCCATGTTTCACGATGATGCGTAAGTGTGCTGTATTGTAAGTAAGCACTAATGGGGGCAGGGCCCACATGACTGTAATTAGTACCACTTTACTGGAGCAGACCAGATTTCTAGTATAGCTGTTCTCTTGTCCACAGTCAGCATCGATGTTGACTTTTTTCCTTAACACAACGGACAAATTTTATTTCATTTGTTTACTTATGTTATAAGGCCAAAGTCCGGGCCTCTCTGCTCTCGGTCTCCCTCAGTAGTTCAGATTCAGGGTGTTTCCTCCTGTATACTTTCCCTCCCACTTTCGCTATCTGCCATTATGGTCCTGGAGAAGGCCCTGGGTGTTAGAGGGCTTAAAGTCAACAACCTTAGGACAGGAAGCTAACTTCAGAGCAATAGCTTGGTCACCTTGTAGATCACATGGAAGTATCTTGGCCCAGAGGAGTGGCATGGGGGAGCAGAGAGGGCAGAGTGAAAAGGGCTTTGGAGCACTGTAGTCAGGGGGTGGGGTGTGGTGGGGAGGTCAGTGGGACAGATGAGTGGACGGAGTCCTGTCTGCTTGTGTCAGCCCTACACTTTTCTGATGGAAGAGACATTGAAGATTCTGCAAAAGGTAACGGTGTTGCAGCTGGACTTAGGGCAGCTATCCTTACCTTTCTCCCCCCTGCTCATTCTTACCCAAAATTTCCTTGATTGAGAGAGAAAAGTTTTCCTGCCATAATTAGAAGTCCAGGCAGGTGCAGATGCATTGGCTGGATGGTCAGCAGTCCAGAACATCACTAAGTTTAATCAGTGGGAATAATTCATGTATCCTTTCATTCAATTATGGCTAGAGTTGGGGCAAATTTAGATAACAGATTGAAGGGTTTATCCAGCAGGAGACAGGCTGAGCGAAGGGGACGCTGAAATGCCAAAGGTGAGTTTTGCTCATTTTACAGTTTCTACAGTTTTGCTAAGGATTGGATACTGGAGCTTCACTTAGTATAGAAAAACGAAAGCTCTTAGAACTCATTGTGCTACCCTTGCAGCTTATTAGTAGGAGTATTTTCCAGGATACAGCCAAGTAAGTTTTGTAGCCAGAGAGTAGCAACTTCCTCCATTGGAGATTTGAGGCTGCTGCCAGTCGAGAGTCAGGTGTAAATTTAAACAATCAAAACAGCAAGGCATTGACTGCAAAGAAAAATGAAGACTGACAGCAGAGGGAGAAACTCTACCTGAACAAATGTATGGATCCCGCTCCTATTTAAATGGGGGACCTCTGCTAGGACAGGGGCCTCAGCTGTGGTGTCTGGACAGACTGGGTCACAGTTTGAGCTTTGCCTCAGATCAATGTAGATAATAATAAGCGTGGAAGCTTACGTCCTCTTTTGAAATTAATGGCGGTCATTGGATTTAATGTTATCCTCCGAGTAATCCTACTACTCATCGCCATTCCAGTATGCTTTCCTGAGCGGGTGAGAAGGGCTGGGGTTGTAGCTGGTTTTCCAGGGCTGCACGTGGCCACCACCTGTTTTCTCTCTCCTACAGCTGTCACTTGAGGAGGGGGTTGGGGACAACTGCTCCAGCCGCGTTGCTGTGTATTCTTGGTATTAATGGCCCTAAGGCGTCAAGAAAATGCTGTGACATTGTTTTTATACCTCTTAAGACAACAAGATAGTGCAAAGCACTTAAGAAAGATTTCCGCTTAGATTGGTAGTTTTAAAACTCAGAGAACTAAGCTTCAGTATTCTAGAAACTTCACTTTTGTAAGGCACCTTTTTATCTGAAAGTACCAGATAGAAAGTTTTTCTTCACAACAGTATATTTGCTTTGGTGGTAGGTTGGTGAGGAGCTTCACGTGTTTGCTGTTGGAGGAATAAGGTTTGGACAGAGCCCCTGAGGCGGTCAGCAGGATGAGAAGATGGCCGGCGTGGCAGGACCCCAGCCCCTCAGCCCTGCTTTAGCCGTAGCAACTCTGCTTTTATGTTTCCTGATCACCAGGCTTCTGCGTGTTCGTTTGAACAAAACTCTTTGCCCCAAAAAAGTTTGGCAACCAGGCCCCATCCGTTATCTAGAATGTAAAAGTATTTGGAGCAGTGGAGAACTCTAGATATGCATTAATACGGTAACCACTAGCCCTTCTGGCTGTTTAAACTTAAATTAATTAAAATGGAGCCTCATAAAAGTCAAGCCTTAAGTAGAGCCTTCTAAAGTAGGGTGGGGATGTGTGTATGAAACCCTTTTTTGGAACAAGTGATAAATACATTATGAATAAAGACATAACAGAAATGGGGCCCAGATTCTAAAACCATAGAATGTATGCTGCTTTTCTATGGACCATAGATCACATGTCCAAGGATCTCATTTTATAGCCCTATCTTCCAATCCCTGCCATAGTAAATGTAAATGAATTGATTTATTTTTGGTGCCTTTTAATGTGCATGTTCCAGGAGCAACATTTTGAAATGTACGCTGTGAGTCGTCCAGTGCTCATTACGCTAATGCAATTACTTCTTTTTCTGTTAGGAATCAGTCTTTGCACTTGCATCTCAAGCACTATGGTGTGAATTGCGATGACTGGTTATTACGCCTCATGTGTGGCGGAGTAGAAGTCAGAACAATTTATGCTGCTCATAAACAGGCAAAGGCTTGCCTCGTTTCCAGGTTAAGCTGTGAACGAGCTGGGACCAGGTTCAATGTCCGGGGAACAAATGATGATGGTCACGTCGCCAATTTTGTAGAAACAGAACAGGTATATGTTTATATTGCTTAATTCATGTATTAGGGGAGGGGCACAGAGAATAGTACGATAACAGATTTTTATTGATTCAGAACTCATTTCGACATCTGTAATGTCGTTTTATGGTTGTTCTTGGCTACTTATTAGCCTTAAGAGAGGATTCCCAAAAACAAACTTATTCAGCCATGGCTCTTCAAGTAAGTAACAAAACTTTTTGCTAATCAGCATGGCATTGCCAGTGTCATACGTTTTAGTATTGAATTTAAAATCCTCAATTATAGAGCCAGACAGCTTAAGAAAAGTGTTTTGATGAAATTAAGTCAAACCCAACTCTTAAAGCTAGGTATGTAGTACCATTAAAATGAAAAGTTATAATATTTTTGACTATGAAACTATGTAATTGTAAATTCAGGCGATGCCCCCGGTCCATTTCAGATCTTCAAATTAGTTTTTGAAAAATAGAAAAAGCTAAAGAAAAAAAATGAACTCTGAAGGTGTATGTATAAAATATTGAAATTCAGAAGGAATTCCTTTTTAAAAGTTGTAATTCTTATGCTTCTATAGTCACGATTTTCTTGGTTAATGTATATAGAAGAACTATCACTAGTTGAAAAAAGAATCCAACTTATTTAGTGGCCTATTGGATATTTTGTTAGGATCGTTTGTATATGAGAGATTGGTCATGAGATATAACTGGCGTGCACTAGAAGTTAGGAAACTTGTCGTTTGCTGTAGAGGTAACAGCTTCGTCTGTGGAAACATTTTACCCATTATTTTTCTCTGTAGGTTGTGTACTTAGATGACTGTGTTTCTTCCTTCATACAAATCCGGGGGTCTGTCCCATTGTTCTGGGAGCAACCAGGGTTGCAGGTATGCGTTTTGACATTCAGGTTTTTTTTCTCTTGAGAACTTTCCATATTTTCTAAAGTTTCAGGATAGTTTATCAGTTCATTTGATAGTTCTACTACTCCGTCTAATAATATTAGCTAGATCCATAAATGAGGATCCAAGTACAGAGGTCCTGGAATTGTTCTAGTTATTTTTTCCTTTAATGTTCTTTTAAATATCCATAGAAATTCAGCTCCCATATTTAATATTAAAATTTTGATGTTTTCATGGCACACTGATTTTCAAAGTGTTTCTGTGCTTACTATCTCAGTATCTTAGTGTATAACAAATTAGTCTCTGTAGGTAGAAAAATGTAGTAGTTAAAACAAAGCTTCTGAAACCAGACTTCTCAGTTTGAGCCCTTACTTACCACTACTAGTTTTGTGATCTTGGACAAGTGATTTAACCCCTTTGTGTCTCAGGTTTCTTATCTGTAACATGGGAATAATATTAGTAGTTCCTACTTCTTAGGTCTTAGGGTTCTTATGAGGATGAAATGGAAAGTGCTTAGAATAGTAACTGGCACACACAGTCAGCACTAGGTAAGGGTTAGCTATTGTTGTTAATAAGAATATATCTGCTACTGAAATTTTACTTTGTAATTTGTAGTGACTTGTCATCTTGAATATGTTCTCTGTTTTGCTTTCTGATCTTTTTTTCCTAAACTTTCCTTTGTCGATTAAATGTAAGATTTTTTTTCACCTAAGATCATAATACTGGATTGCCCATAGTAGTGTGATTTTGCATTTTATTTTTACTCAAACATGTTTAGTTCTGAAAGTGTTAAATTATATTCATTTTAGGCTTCTGGTATATAATGTGTAGTAAATTTTGTGCCTCAGTCTACAGTATTGAGAAAACAGAAAAAAAAAAAATCTTGCCTCCATTTAGTTCACAGTTGTATCTCTCTTATTCTAGGATGGTTATTGTGGAGGAAAATTGCAGACCACTTGAACCTTTTCAGTAAGGCAGTTTATTCAAGACAGGCTAAGAATTAACAAGGATTAATACTTGTGCTGCTTTGCTAAAATTCCTGAGTTCTCGTTAAGACCAGTTTAACTCATGTGGGTTTTATCTTTGGCATATAGGCGTAACTTAAATAGATACATTGCTCCCCAAGTCTCTCTTGGGAAAGAATACCCGCCCTACCCCACTTCTCCAAACTTTTTGTGACCAGAGGAGGGTGTTTGGAATATTTGCTTTAAGAAATTTCTAAAACCCTGTTTTGATGCAAGGTAAATGCTTTTGCTCTAGAGACAGGCTAGTATAAGAGATTGTAATAGCCTATTTATAAGCCCTCTGTTTTACCTGCTTTCTGTGTTATTAGGAAGTTCAGAATTACAGTGTTTGGTTATTCAGTAAGGTTGGATCCTGAGTAGTTACACTGAGGGATCCTCCTGGGGTGGGACTTCCTTCCGACTTCCTTCTGTGTTCTGTGGCCTGTCCACACAAGTAGTCTGGCTGGATAATGTCGTTTGATTATGGGCTGAAAACTACAGATTTTTAAATCGTGCCTTTCTTGATAGAGATAGTAATTTTTGAGACATCAAGGCAGTCCAGCAATTCTGCCAAATCATCACTGAGCTGGCCTGTTGTCTCAGGTTGGATTGAGGATTGGGTCAGTAGTTCCCAGTTATTTAGCTTAGTAGTTTTTAAAGCCAGCCTTTCTTTGAACAGGGATGGATCCGTTTCATGAGTATTTTTTATCATTTCCCCACCATTCTAAAAGAGTAGGAATAGAGGAATGAAAATAATAGATATTGATTTAAAAAAAATAAAAATATCAAGACCCCAAGTTCATTTTCTCATAGAAGACAAATAAGGACTTTTGACTTAGGGTGGCTGTAAATGGTCGTTAGGTGTCCTGTGTGTTCTCGGGACTGGAATTTATTATTGGGAATCCTTGAAGTTAGTGTTGCCTAGTGAGATGTCGCACTTCGCAAGTCACAGACAGAGAATCCTCAGGCAGTTGTCCCTTGTTCTACCTCTTTTCGTCCATGAATAATTCCTCTCAGGTTCTTAAAATATTTTAAAGGAATCTTTGGAAGTGATTTTAAAATGCAGATTCATGGCCTCAACTTCACTTGAATCTTTTTGAAAGATTCAACTTGAATCAACTTGAATCTTTTTGAAAAGATTCAAAAAAAGAATCTTTTGGAATGGGGCCAGGAATCTGCATTTTAATTTGAGTGGTTAAGTTAACCACTCAAATTAGAGAACTTGTGCTGTACTGGATCCTTTCCTGCTGCCCTTGCGGTGTATCCAGCCCTGCCTGCTCCAGCGGCCAGTCCTGAGCCAGCAAGGCGGCCCTGTGACGCTTAGCCCCAGCTTTCTCCTAGGTCTTGGGACTTTCTCTTTCTTTTCATCCCCACTCCTGTCATCTCAGTTAAGGTTTTCATAATTCCTTCTTGCCTGGAAGATTCTCACAGTTTTCTAACTGGTCTCCTCCCTGCTTTCTGGCCATTCTTACCACTTTTGATCTATTTCACTCATCAGATCTGTGCACCCGTTGCTTCGTGTTCTGGCTTCCTCTACTTATCTGGCTTCATGCCTGGCTGTTTCTAGCAAGAATCCTCTGCTCCCCAAACGAAGGTTTGTTGTCCTTCAGTAGCCGACTCAGATCTCGTGGAATGGATTCCGGTCACTCCTCCACACTGATCTCTTCATGAAATCCTTAAGTTCTTCTAAACGTGTATTATTCTGTACACATTAGGTGTATATAGTCTTGTATCCTATGAGAAATTCAAAGACTGTAGTGATGCTTCAGAGAGAGCTTGCAATCTGTTTGGGGAGACAGGCCTTTTATGGAAAAGATAAACATCAGTATCAATTAGTTCGAGGCATCATAAGAGTTGTCATAAGGTGCTGCCCAGGTAAGAGTGATATTTCAAGTGCTGGCAACTCACTCATTTTACTTATGATTTCCTTTTTTTGAAGGTATTTAGCATTTATAATTTGTAGTGTTCCTCTGATACTATATCATTACATTATATTATAGCCTATATTAGTCTTAAAAATGGTAAGCATCATGAGATTTATGCCTGGCGTGGTGTGGCACATTGAATATTTGGTTGAATTGAAGTTTCAGAAGTATGTGAACATGAAGCAATACTATTGTCAGAAGATGATGTTCCATACCACCCAATGAAATGGTTTTCTAAAAATACCTTTGATGTAACTTTTTTTTTTAATGGGGTAAATTTATGGTTATTTAAAGCCTTAAAACTTTTATCACCATTGACATAACTTTTTTATTATAGAATTTTTTTTTAACATTGGGTAATAAAACCTAGTCTAGTCTAACCAACAGATTGCTGTAAGTGTTATGATGTGTAGCTAATTGTGTATATGCGTTGGGGAGCAGACAGTAGGGAACCAGCACAGCCGTTACCTAAAAAACATGAGAAAACTTGTATTTTTTTCACCTTCTTAACAGTTGAGAGTACTGTGCAAGATAAATGTTAATGAATAAACAAAATGCTAAGTCTTGAACTTTTATAGTATAGGCAATTACCTGAGAGGACTCCAAAGAGAAAGTTTTCTGCCGCCTAAAATGCTTAAAGTCCTGGAGCACACATCTTTCAAAATTTAAGATTTTATGCAGTCTGTTAAGCACTAGAAAATGAAATGGAATATAGATGTGACATTTGGCTAATCAATTTCTTACTAAGAATAAAAAGCACTAAAGAGAGAATCCACTGATTTCTCAGGACAGTCATTCAGTTGTCTCATCAGATCAGGAGGGGTAATGCTGAGTGGATGATAATACTGTTAATTCAGTTTTGAACTGAATTGGATGGGCATATTAGTGCTTATTTTCTAGTTTTATTTGTCCAACTGCATGACTGATTTGGCAGCCCTCCTCCCACGCTGCCTTTAAAGTCACTTTGTTCACAGATTAGCAAGAACGAATTCTGGGGAACTTTGATCCCAAAGTCTCAGGGAAATGTTTAAAAGTGAAATTCAGGGAAGGAATCTGGTCTCACTGCTGTACATCTTCTTGGCATCTGTTATACCTTTCTCAATTCTGCCTCATCTCTCTGTTGCTTTCCTATAGGAGAAAAGAAAAACTGTAACAAAACACAATTGCTAGTTATTTTCCATCTTGTTTAATTCTCTTAACCCAGATTTTCTGATTCTGCAAAATGTGCTGTAACTGTAGTTGTGTGCCTGAGAGATTGACTTGGAAAGTCTGTTTTTCCAGGAACAATGTTTTTAATTTGTAGGATCTTTGGGTGAGGGAGGAGTGAACAGAGTATGCAGCATAACAGAGAAAAAAAGAATATGTAGACATTGCACTTGTCGGCTGCCCGGAAGAGTAGGAATTTTTGTCAGGAGGCCTGAATTGTCATGCGAATCTTTTTTGAAATGAATGCTGTTGCCCTGAGAGGACAAGTTTATTCACTTGGCTGTATTTGGTTTTTTATTGCCCAAATGGCAATATCGGTTGACATATGAAGGGCAAGTAATTTGAGCTTAAAACAAGGTAATGTATGTGAAAGCACTCTTAAAAATATCTTACATAAATAAAAATCCTTGTTAGTTTACAAGTGTTTCATAATGGTCTAACTTCTAGTTCTTTTTTTGTGAGGTTGTGTTTTAAAAAATAAAAGGGATGAGAACCTCCTAGAACTTGTTTTTTAAAGAATATCATGAATGGCAATCACTCAGCTCGCTACTGGGTGTTTAGCAAATGCATTGTTACATACTGTAAACAATATTTCTTTTGTCTACGTGTTGGCTTTTGGTATGGTTACACATATTTTTCTTATCTTAGGTGGGATCTCATCGTGTTCGTATGTCAAGGGGGTTTGAAGCCAATGCACCTGCTTTTGACAGGTAAGACTGATTATTTTTACATAGTGCTGTAGGTTTTGATATTGCTAAGCAGTGAGACTAGTTCTAATTGTATTTACTGATTCATTTCAGCTTTTTTGGCTCTAAGGAAAATTTCTTCTTGACTCCTAATTTAACTGGAGGACAGTGACACTTACTGTTATGAATTCTAGGGGTGGTAGCACTAGGTGTGTGGGTCTTGTCGTCTGGGCCTTAAAACTACCTCTCACCGGTGCGCTGTCCAGTACGGTAGTTACTAGCCGCCTGTAACTCTTGAGCATTTGAAATCGACTAGGCCGGATTGAGATGTGCTGTAGGTATATAATATATACTGGATTTGAGACTTAGTGCAAAAAAAATGCAAAATACTTTATTGATATTTGTTTTATATATCAATTATATGTAGAAATGATATTTTAGCTGTATTGGGTTAAATAAAATATATGTAAATTAATTTCCTCCTTTGATGTTTACTTTTTTAATATGCCTTCTAGAAAATTTTAAATTTTGTCTGTGGCTCATATTACATTTCCTTTGGACAGCATTGCTCTCTAGCTTCTGGAATGGTTAGAAGCTAGAGAAAATAAAGGCTTCTATTTGGGGTCTCTTTTCCTTAAGGCTAGAGCTATTAAGGAGGTCTCTCTGAGTACTCACGGAGTGTGTGATGTCCTCATGTGTGAGGTGCAGCCCTACGCTCTCTGTCCTTGCTGCCTTCCCACCAAAGCTGGGTGGCTCGTGTTTTCCGTGGCTGTCTAGCTTCAGCCTCAGGGTGGAGAGGGATCTAGATGATTCCAACAGCTCGAGCATAGGTGGGAGTTTGTCAGAGAGGAAATTGCATTGAGTTTTTATAAATTCAGAGTTTTGAGTCTGTGTGGAATGGATTTGTATCCAGTTTTGCCAATTGTATGAGTTGAGGGGCTTCCCTGGTGGTCCAGTGGTTAAGACTCCGCACTTCCACTGCAGGGGGCTTGGATTCGATCCCTGGTAGGGGAACTAAGATCCCACATGCCACAAGGCACAGCCAAAAAAAGGAAAGAATAAAATACTGCCACGTGGGTCCTGTTTAATAATGGGTTCCTGTTTATTGAAAAAGGTTTTTGGCTTGTCATTTGACATACGTTTATTTCCTTTCTTTCTTTAATAGGCATTTTAGAACACTTAAGAATTTATATGGTAAACAAATAATAGTAAATTTGCTCGGATCTAAGGAAGGGGAACATATGCTAAGTAAGGCTTTCCAGGTAAGTGTGATCATTTTTTTCTTCTGTTCTGGCCCATGGACACCTAGAATGGTATTTTTAAATAATACAATAATCAGATTCTTCCAGGAAGTAAATTACTTCCTAGAAAAAGATTGGGTACTTGTTGGAACCATTCATTCTTTGGGGCAATTAGGTAACAGTTTAGGATAATCTTGCTGAAATTGGGATTATGGAAAGCTTTCAAGGCAATTGACCCTGTTTTCTAATCTCCTTATTTATGTTGTAGAGAAGCAGAAGGATACCCTCCCCCTCGTCTGTCACTGGCATAAAGATACCAGGCAGGGCTTCCCTGGTGGCGCAGTGGTTGAGAGTCCACCTGCCGATGCAGGGGACACGGGTTCGTGCCCTGGTCCGGGAAGATCCCACATGCCGCGGAGCGGCTGTGCCCGTGAGCCATGGCCGCTGAGCCTGTGCGTCTGGAGCCTGTGCTCCGCAACGGGAGAGGCCACAACAGTGAGAGGCCTGCATACTGCAAAAAAAAAAAAAAAAAAAAAAAAAAGATACCAGGCAGTTTCCTCCTTCATCTGTTCATCGTCTTGCCTATTTCCTAGAAACCATAGTCACTGTTTTAAACCTATGAAATGTTGAATAATGCATTTGTATACACACAAGACTTCTTGTACTGATGAGAGAAAATTTGAGAATTTTCATTAAATAAGAACCTAAAGAAATGTCTGACTTCTAAGGAAAAATATTTTTCATAAATGTTTATTGAGTCTGAATTGATATAAATTATAGTGTTACATAAGATTATGAACTTAAACAAAATGGTTAGAAAACATTTTCTAAAGTTTAAGCTAATGAAGTCCAAAATTAATTATTTGGCTATTTTGTTTTAATATTGTTAATAAACAACTTATACTTCAGAGAATGTGGTAAACTTTTTATGGTAAACTTTTGAAACGTTTGTATATATTGAAGGTATAGAAAAATGAATTTTTCAATGGGCTTTGTCTTAAAAAATAAGCTATTTTATTTTGAGATTCTGTAATAGATATAAAGTCATTATATTTTTATGGTAAAAAATGAAACGCTGGTGGCTGGAAATCATTTTTCATTTTCTAAACCAGATGGGAATGTTATTTAAGTTCCCTGATATTAATCATGCCATACCCAATCTTTCCGGGATAGTATATGAGGTTTTAGGAAAAAGATGCCATAAGATATCAGCAAGTAATTTTCCATTTTACTGCCAGTGGCGATGAAAGCTTTGTGAGATTAGTAAGATTTCAAGGACCTGCTGAGATTTTCATTTAAAATGTAAAGTTCCATTTATAACAGTATATTGATAAGATCATATTTAGTTAACATTTAAATGAATATTTACCTTTTATTTTCAGAGTCATTTGAAAGCTTCTGAACATGCAACTGACATCCAGATGGTGAATTTTGACTATCATCAAATGGTTAAAGGAGGAAAGGCAGAAAAATTACATAGTGTTCTTAAACCTCAAGTCCAGAAGTTTCTGGATTATGGATTTTTTTATTTCAATGGAAGTGAAGTTCAAAGGTTTGACTGCTCTGTTTCTCTTTTCTTTAAATTGGGACTTTGCTATAATTTTATTTAATTAAATAAAATACCTTCCTTTATTATACTTGATTTTAAGCTTGTTTTCCTTTCTTTCTAGTAATAGCTTACATTACTGGGTACATACCATGGGTCAAGCAGTACACTCAGTCTTTACAAGTATAATAACAATCGTAGAGATCAGTTCTTTTATTATCTCCATTCACATTTGAGGAAGCGGAGGCACAAAGCTATCATCTGCCCCAGGTCATATAACTAGGAAACGGTAGAGCTTGATTTATCTGGCTCCAGATCTCATGCTGCTATCTCTGAGGCTATTACATTTCTCTCTTAAAATTAATGTCTTAGGGGCTTCCCTGGTGGCGCAGTGGTTGGGAGTCCGCCTGCCGATGCAGGGGATGCGGATTCGTGCCCCAGTCCGGGAGGATCCCACATGCCGCGGAGCGGCTGGGCCCGTGAGCCATGGCCGCTGAGCCTGTGCTTCCGGAGCCTGTGCTTCGCAGTGGGAGAGGCCACAGCAGCGAGAGGCCCACGTACTGCAAAAAAAAAAAAAAATTAATAATATTTCTTGGCTTCAGTAAGGATTATTATTATTATTTGGCTGTGTTGGGTCTTTGTTGCTGCATGCGGGCTGTCTCTAGTTGCGGTGAGTGGAGGCTACTGTTTGTTGTGGTGCGCGGGCTTCTCACTGCGGTGGTTTCTCTTGTTGCAGAGCACGGGCTCTAGGTACACGAGCTTCAGTGGTTATGCAAGCAGGCTCAGTAGTTGTGGCTCACGGGCTCTAGAGCGCAGGCTCAGTAGTTGTGGCGCACAGGCTTAGTTGCTCCGTGGCATGTGGGAGCCTCCTGGACCAGGGCTTGAACCCGTGTCCCCTGCATTGGCAGGTGAATTCTTAGCCACTGCGCCACCAGGGAAGACCCCAGTAAGGATTATTAAATGCAAAAAAAAAAAAAGAAGACATTGGTTATTGTCTGCTCTGATACAGAACTATGGGGTTATAAATCTGAGTGTGTGTCTGGCTCCTGACTACTGGCCTAATTAAAAATACGTGGTAATCGCCATCGTTCTATGAAGGCCTCTGCACATTCAAAAATGGAGGTGCTTAGCATGGTCTGAGCGTGGAGTTTTTGGCCCTCTGACATCAAAAGGTCACTGACTCAACATTCACACATGCCCAGTTGGAGGGTTGGTGGTCCTAACCAGTGTTAACCAGTTCAGCTTGGTCCTATCCAGTCTTAACCAGCTCATCTCCAGCTATACACAGCTGACTCCAAGTCCCTGGAAAATAACTTGGACAAACATCTTATTGCTTAGCCTGCCTGCTGCTTGGAGGATGTGCAAGTCTTAAAATGACCTTGATTAGTGAAGGCAGGTAAAATGGATTTGACTAATAATTACCCATGGTTTAATTATAATCTACATAAATCATTTATTTGGAAACAAAAAAAATAAGTGGATGTGGTTGAGTAGAGAGATATGTAATAAAGAATATATGGCACATTTCAATTAGGATGTGGTCACAAATCCCCCCTGAACAGTGCCATGGAGGGGGTGAGTATAGAGGACTTACAATTAGGTGACTTGAGTTCAAATTCTAGTTTGTTCCCCTTCTGATTTTGTGAGCCTGGATAAGTCACTTAGCTATTAGGAGTCTATTTCTTATGCTACAAATGACCCAGATTCCGTTAATAGTTAATGAATGCCTGCTAGGAGCTAGAGGCTGTGCTAGGAGGGAGAGGTCCAAGAAAGACAAGATGCGTTTCCTGCCTTAAAGGAGCTCATGGATTAGTGAAGAAGATACAGTCTATAATAGACATTTTCCCCCTCATAGGTTATTGAGGGTGTTCAATGATGTGTATGAAGGGACTTGAAAGCCTAAAATACTCAATAAATGTAAGCTGATGCTACAGCTCTTGAAGATAATGATTTTACAAATAATTAGGGGCATCTGAATAGAGTACTCAACTTTTCCCTTTCTCTATGTTCCCAAAAGTCAGGTAACAAGAAAACAATTCAATGTAATTCCTTGTGACTTTCTAAAGTCTTTTGTGTTTTCAACAAATTGAATGGAGATAATAAAATCTATCTTGCAAATCTAAAAAAAAAATGTGTGGCAGAATGTTAACAGTTGTAGAATCTGGATGGTGGGTATATGGGTGTTCACTGTAAAACTCTTTCACCTTTTTTGTGTGTTTGAGAACTGTTAGACCAGAAAGTTGCGGGGGGGGGGGAGAAAGTAGATGCTACACTTTAATCAGCTTAATTTTTCTCAGTTTGTTTTAGGTTTGTTATTTTTGTTTTAAACTGTCTGTTTAATTTCACTGAATTTGTTACAGATGCCAGAGTGGTACAGTTCGAACAAACTGCTTGGATTGTCTTGATAGAACAAATAGTGTGCAGGCATTCCTTGGCTTAGAGGTAAAAAGAATAAAATATGTCTGTGCAACTTGTATCAAATGCCTTCTTCAGTGCTTTTGTAATATTTATGTTTCTCATTAATGACTTTTCACAAAATGAAGTTATGCTAAAGGCATTCTTTACTTCTAGTCTTTTTCTTTGGGGGAGGGAGCAACATCCCTTTTCGTTTAAATGTTTCCTTTATCTGTTCTAAATACTTTCTTTAGATAGCATCTGTTTCCCTCTATTGTTCCTTAACTTTCCCTTAAAAAAAACCCCTGCTATTTATACTATTCCAGTAATTGCCTCTTTCTGCCTGTCTTTTGGATAAAGAAAAGAAATACGTGTATAGTGTGTGTGAAGAAGAAACAAACAAACGTGTATATATTTGGCCTTCATTCTCTGTGTTGTCTTTTAAAAGTCTTTTTGGAATGGGGGAGGATCTGTTTTCACATGTACAACCCTATAGGATTATATTTTCGACAGAGTCTGATCCAGTGCCATTTACATGGCATTTTCAAATCAGTAGCTACAAAAAACAGGACCAGATGAAAATGTCATTGTTAGAAGGAGAGTGAATGAGAGCCAACTTCTGTAACGAAGTCTCTGTTTAAAAGTTTTTTCCTTTACTATTTATATATCAAATTCAGTCTAATTTAGGCATAATCTCAACTATTTGACAAACTGTGTAGCAATGCTGAGATTTCTAAGTCTTGCCTATTACGCAGCAGTTAGGTTCATAAGGCTATTGTGGGTCTTCATTTAGTTCCATAGGAACTTAGCATAGTTCTCAAATACTATGAAAAACAGGAATAGGAAGTAACAGGTTCTTATTTCCTCTAACAGAGGATCTTAAATTTGGCCAGAATATTGGTTAATTAGTTACTCTGCAACTGAGGGTCTTTCTTTCTCGAAATGCAAGTACAATGTATAGAATTGTCTACTACAAAAATGTAGTTTTCATGTAACTAAGTAAATTTTACTGCTTTGCCTTTTTTGAAATCTGTCCTTGAGGTTTACTTAGAAAATACAACAGAAATAAAAGTAAAAGCAGGAATTTGGTCCTAGGGATGGAGTTTATCACACGGCTCAGGTTTGTTTTGAGTTCTGTTCTGAAGTGGCTAAAAACATTTAGTTAGATTCTGAGAGTAAGCTTAGTGAAGTACTTGAACATCTTCATTAAAAGTAGAACAAGTGATAGAATCTGACTTAGCTGACTACCCACTGTCTGTTGTTAGGTGTGAGAATACTCCCTAGTATAGCAGTTGGTTGACTGGTTACAAAATATACTGCTAGTGTAGGCAAAACCAAACTACTTGTAGTGAAGGCCACTTTTGCCCAGTTCCTTGAAGAAGGAGGTATAAATGATAAAGCAGATGCCGGAGGCTGATTTTGTTAATACTCCATGCCAGCAAAGAGTAGCCCTGGTGTAGGTCTCTAGGCAATCAGATAAACCCAGTATAGGGTTTTTAATATTATTTTAATGTTTGATCCCTCTATAATTATGGATAATGTCCACTTATAGACAAGATAAAAGGAAACACAAATGGGAGGGAGTTAAGTAAAAATGCAAGACATCGACTAGATTCCAAATAAGAGAAAGAGACTGGATAAGGATTATACGTTGCTTTGCCTTTGCCAGACTTCAAGGCTAAGAGTCATTCATAGTAAAGACCAATAACTTTTCTGAACACTTCTACTGTGATGAAGGAACTGTGGGAGCCCAAAGATCCTTGCATTCCTTGCATGCTGTGTCCCCCCTAGTTCTCCCTTATATGCTTTACTGATACGAATTTTATACATTAGAAGCTGTCGTGACTTTATTCAGAGATATGACTCACTTTTAAAATTTTGATAACAATTCAAGAGCAGCTCTACTTTTCTCACAATCTCCTGACCTTAATTACCCAAATGTGTAGACCCAAATCCAGAAATTAAAGAAACTTAGTTATTTCTACATATATTTAAATAAACGAGGTAAATATTGATATATTTCTCTGCTCCAATGCGTGCTGTTGTGTATTGTTCTTTTAGGTGAACAAGATAAACTAGTCTGATTTATAGGGACATTTTTTCCCTACTTTTTGGCTGCGCGGCTTGTGGGAACTTAGTTCCCCAACCAGGGATTGAACCTGGGCCCTCGGCAGTGAAAGAGGGGAGTCCTAACCACTGGACCGCCAGGGAATTCCCCATAGGGCCATTTTGATAAGCTTAATATCATTTAACCAGAAAGAAGTTCTTATTACTGCAAGGGAATACTGAGTTACTTGTAGGTTTCATTGATGTGATATTTACTTTAGAAATTGACATGGTGGAAAATAGTAAACTTGTGTTTTCAGAATCCAGACCCACAAAGTCCTGTAACTGTAAATTCTTGGTTTGATTCTGGTAGTTCTTAAAAAGTCACATCATAATGAATGTATTCATATACTTACAAAAGTTTCTCTTTTGCTGTTTTAGATGCTAACTAAACAATTGGAAGCTCTCGGCTTAGCTGAAAAGCCTCAGCTGGTGACTCGCTTCCAAGAAGTTTTTCGGTCAATGTGGTCTGTGAATGGTGATTCAATCAGTAAGATTTATGCAGGAACTGGAGCTCTTGAAGGAAAGGCTAAGGTAGATCTAGATCTATCATAACATTATAAAAGATCCTTTTTCCTTCTTTAATAAAGCTTTAAATGGACTCTTTTAAATTAATAGTTTGGTTTTTATAAGGTATCTGTTTTAGAATTCTGCTTTATCATGCTTTTATGTCCTCTTTAACACTTCCTTCTATAGTGGATACTAATGATTGAACAGATAGTTATTTCCCTAGGTTTGAGGGACACGTATACATGACATATTCAGTTGTTTAGTGATAATCCACTAGGCTTAGATATGTGTTCCTCACATTTTTTAAAATGATTTTTCACCTGCATAATATCTGTTTTACTTTTCATATTATTTTGATTAAAAATATGTTTTTTTTAAACCTTTGGTTTTGTGTGTGTGTGTGTGTGTGTGTGTGTGTATGTGGCCGCACAGCACGACATGCAGGATCTTGGTTTCCTGGTCTAGGGATCGAACCCAGGCCCCCTGCAGTAGAAGCACAGAGTCCTAACCACTGGACTGCTAGGGAATTCCCCCAAATATGTTTTTCTTTAAAAAAAAAAAATCAGAGACTTCCCTGGTGGTTCAGTGGTTAAGATTCCACACTTCCAGTGCAGGGGGCATGGGTTTGATCTCTGGTTGGGGAACTAAGATTCCACATGCTTGCTGTGTGGCACGGCCAAAAAAAAATTTTTTTTTAATTAAAAAAGTAAAACAACAAAACAAAACCTCCCCTCCCTCCCAAATCATAGTCTTCCCAATGAAGAGTCTTGTCTTATTTGACTTTGTTTACCCAGCACTTGACGCAGTGCATTCTGTTGGATAGATGTGTGATAAATGCTGGATGGACCAATAAATCAATGGGCAATTTATGCCACACCCACTGTGAACCAAATGCTATTAGGGCTTAAGTTTGTTTTTTGTTTTTGTTTTTGCTTTTGTTTTTTTTTGCGGGGTACGTGGGCCTCTCACTGTTGTGGCCTCTCCCGTTGCGGAGCACAGGCTCCGAACGCGCAGGCTCAGCGGCCATGGCTCATGGGCCCAGCCGCTCCGCGGCATGTGGGATCTTCCCAGACCAGGGCACGAACCCGTGTCCCCTGCATCAGCAGGCGGACTCTCAACCACTGCACCACCAGGGAAGCCCAGGGCTTAGGTTTTTATTCTTTTTCTTTTCTTACCTTGAAAAGGAGGCTATCAAAATGTGCAAAGGAAGTGTGAAATATGGACATAATTATAAGTCTGTGCCTCGTCATTACTTTTATCTACAGACTACTTTCTCCTTTAGTGTTTGGCCCTTACTGAGGGACTTTGGGTGCATACTTGAGGTATTTTTCATTATTTTATATACTTAAATATTGACCTTTTATGTCTCCTGGCCTCCATTGAATTTAATATTCTAAATCCCTATCCCCAGAAATAGAAACAGGGACATTTACCACTTTTATAGTTTCTTATTTAGCCGCTTCAATATAGCAGCTGAAGTTCATCATCACAAAGTCTTCTTTTAATTTCCAAATCTTCCTCCTCTTCTGTGTCTCATAAAGTGTCATGCCTCTCTTCAGAGGCATTGGCCTTACCTGCAAAAGTTCCTTTTGTTCAACTCACAGAAATAATTTGTACTGACATTTACAAGTATTTACATCTCAAATGGTCCCTTTTTTTTTTTTTTTTTTTTTGGCGGTACGCGGGCCTCTCACTGTTGTGGCCTCTCCCGTTGCGGAGCACAGGCTCTGGACACGCAGGCTCAGCGGCCATCGCTCACGGGCCCAGCCGCTCCGTGGCATATAGGATCTTCCCTGTCCGGGACATGAACCCGTGTCCCCTGCATTGGCAGGCGGACTCTCAACTACTGTGCCACCAGGGAAGCCCCCTTAAATGGTCCCTATTTTTGAAAACCCGAGATTGTTAAACTTTCATGTATTCCTTTTGAATAAAGAACATAATTCTTGCTTTTAAACCTGATTCTCTACAACTATTGCTTAAAATATTCTTTTATGTTCTGCCTTTTTGTTTCTGCAGTTGACTATCTATGTACAGAGGTTACATATATTTTCAGCGGTCTTTTATCTCTAACAAAATAGATATGAACTTTTATGTATTAAATATTCTAGTCTGAATTGAACTAAAATCTAACATCTGAACTGCTCTTTCTTTTCCTTTCTCTGGGTTCCTTTTGATTAATTGCCTGATAATGTGAATGGTGAGTCTCTTTTCAAATAATGTCATTTGCATATGTTTTATGGAAGGAAATAACATTTTAAGCCTCAAATTCCTGTTATTTCTTTAAGGAATAAAAATTACATATTGCAAACTAAAGTTCTTTTTCTAAAAGGCAAGAGTTTGTTGTTGTTTTTTTAAAACAATCATCAAAATCTGTAAGATTAAAATATCTTTATGATAGCTAACACACCTGAGTAAAATATATGTTCATTAGAAGTTGTAATCGGCTCTCTCACTGTAGGAATTGGCATATATTTATTTTTATTACTTATATTTACATAGGCAAAGTGACCTAAAATATACAAACTGTAGTTTACATGTTACAGACTAGACCTTCGTTCTCATATTCAATTTTAGTTTTAACTAATGTAAGTTATTGGGAGCAATTTCAATTTTATTTTTCTACTATTAGAGTACTTCGAAGTTTTCCTGAGAACATGCAAGTGCAGTGTATCCTCCTTTATCTCCCCTGCTTCTCCCCACCTATCCCATCCATCCCCAGGTCTAAAAGTTACTATGTAAGAAGTAATTTCCTTGTCTTGAATAAGTATATTTCAGTTTATTTCCTTTATAGTAAACAATTTTAAACTTTTAAGGCTCTAGATATCATTAGTGGATGCAGTTGTGGCGCTGAGCTTCTTCTGTCTCTGTGCAGAGCTGTTATCCAAAAGAGGAAAAGAAACAGTGACATCTTGAGACATTTTAATGTGATGGTTTGATATTCAAAATAGAATAATTAGGTCCTTTTTATTACAGTAAAGTCATATAAAACTTATTTAAAGTTTCAGAATACCTATTGAATAAAAACAATTTAGAATGAAAGTCCATGCTTTTTTCCCCAACAGGCTGGAAAGTTAAAAGATGGTGCTCGTTCTGTTAGTAGAACAATTCAGAATAACTTCTTTGACAGCTCCAAGCAAGAGGCCATTGATGTTTTGCTACTGGGAAATACTTT
Organism: Delphinus delphis; assembly: GCF_949987515.2. NCBI lineage: Eukaryota > Metazoa > Chordata > Mammalia > Artiodactyla > Delphinidae > Delphinus > Delphinus delphis. The sequence continues at coordinate 12,286,243 of NC_082686.1, forward strand.
AAATAGTGATTTAGCTGACAAAGCTCGAGCCCTTTTAACTACTGGAAGTTTGCGTGGTATGCGTCCTTACTTTATATTTTACTTTATATTGTTTATATTCCTTCTAAAAGTCCAAGAGGTAAATGTAAACTTACTTACGTGAATACTTTTTAGATTGAGTTGATTAAAATAGTTTTGGAAGGAATTTCTGTCCGTGTAATTTTCTAAAATTGCATTCTCCAAAGGAAGTTTATCTCTCCTAAAACGTCTATATCATTAGTGGAATTATTAAGCTAAAACCGAGGCCCATGCATGTTTTCTTTTATAGATTATGATTGAGGAGGGAAATGGTTTAAGTATTGCTAACTTTATATAAGGCAGGAATTCATAAAATATTCAGCTAGTACTTTCAGTAGAGTATTTAATAATTATGTAGAAAACATTGCTTTATTGAAAAAAACAATACCTTTGTTGGTTATTTAGCTAATCACCACCCCAAAAGTTTCTATAACTTGGTCCTACCTTTTAAATGCTGTTGTTTGAATAAGCATTAAATCATATTAATAATTTTAAAATGCTTATTATTGGACACCATCATTCCCAATTTTAATATTTGACATAAATATATGGCTTTCAGAATGGCTGTTTATCTTTCACTGTGTCTTTCATTAAAATCAAAAGAATTTGAGCTCATATCAGTGAGCGTATATTAAGCAGTATCGTGGGAAAACTCAGTATACATTGTAAAACTTAATAGACTTCCTTAATTTCATATTTTTTTCTATTTTAACACTGTAACACTCTGAACATTTTCATTTCTTCTGTTACCCCCCCAAACCAAACCTTTCAATTTTCCCTGTTCAAGTAGGAGAAATTGTTCTTCATCGAATTATGTACTCTTGGGTCATTACTTAGTCAAATACGTTATCATGGATTCTTTCAGAATTCTGCATGGTGCTGAAGGTAGTTAATTACAGTCAGCTCCTCAGGGGTCTGTGAGTAGGCTGGGGACTGAAGTCTACTAAAGCTCTGAAAACCAGAATCTGATCTTAGCTACTCCTTTTAACAACAAGCTTTCTTCCTGGCTTCCAGCAGTAGACGCTGACTGATTTGCATCTTATCACCTCTTTCCACCTGTGCCTACTTTGATATGGAGGCATTTATCAGCAACAACTGAAAGTAAGCCATTGAAGGAAAGAGAAGAAGTGAGGGACCTGAGTAATTCCCAGACTTGTTCATCAGTTTTTTTGGTTTCCTGCACATTTTACTATATGAAAAATATACCCTTAAAAAAAGTACAGTCAGTTCTGCTCTAATGCTTATTCTGAGAATGGGAATTTTGTTCCAACATGGATGCTATATCAGGGAACATTTTGAGTATAATGCCAGTTCTGCAGTAGTTTATGCGTGATTTCACTGGTAATAATGCTGGGGAAATGCGGAAAGCTGCACCCAGCAGAACTGCGTTGGGTGGAAATATACACAACACACATACACATGTGCGTGCACCTGAGACATCGCTCCCTCCGCTCACCAGATCCATCCGTAACTGGTGTTACAACTTACCGTCCAATTGCAGAGACCTCTTCTCCCAGGATTCACAATTACTTACAAGCACAGGCCTCCTGCTGCCCATTTCTATGAGCAAACCTTAGGTCTTTGTCAAAATGAAGTGCCGTATTTTAGACGTATTCGTACATTCCTTAACCATCTAACATGCGTAAAATTCTGCTACTGTTTTTATATTAGGTTCCTATCTTTCTTGGCACGTCATTGCCGAAGTGTTTGAATGTTGTGCCCGAACCCCATTTTTGCCATAAGCCCTGTGCCTGTGGGAATTGGCACCATTTTGCCTAGCATGGTGATTTTGCTGGAATGTATATGTTTTGTTATAACTGAACTGATAGTACTTATCAGCTGGTGAGTCCCAGAAAGAATGCTACAAGGTGTAAGGGCAGTAACTTCAGTATTTCAAAGTCCTCCAGCCTCTTAGGTTTTCAGGTTCATATTCTCCCTCACAAGTATATGCACGTGCACACACACAGACTTACATACGGGAGTAGCCTGGAAAGCAGGCCTAGACCCTTCTGATTGTGAAACTCTGGACATCACTGAGTCCCCATAGGATTTTTCTTTGATGCAGAAGGTTTGCATCAGTCATCATCATTTACTTTTATCTTTGGTGTCCTACAGCCATCAGAAAAAAATTAACTCCTCAAACTAAATCAAAAGAAAAAAATGAGGCTGTCTGAGAATGTTTTGTCATAACATTCTAGACTTCAGCTGTAACTTGCTGTTTTACTAATGATTCTTTGTTTTCTTCTTGATGCATCCATAGTTTCTGAACAGACATTACAGTCAGGTACAGTATAGAAAATCAATCTGTAAATAAAAGCAACTTTTTCTCTATTTTTTTAAAAAGTTGATGTTGTATATAAATAAAGCCGCAAATAAATGGAAACTTTATTTTGCCCTCCGAATCTAACATGATAAATTGATAACCTTGTTTTAATCTGAGAAAAATATTTTGAGTTTGAGAAAACTAAGTATTTCATTTAGAAGGAAATATGCAATGCTCTTCGTATTCCTGTAGCAAATGCTTAATTCCAATTAAATGTAGGTCATCTAGTTTTCATTTTACTTTCATATTTCATTGAACAAACATTATTAGTGTTATATCTTACTCTTTATAGGCTACTGGAAGAAACCCAGGTGTGACTCTTTCGGATGAATGCCCGAGTACTGTGATATTTATGACTACTCAGTGGTGCTTCTCACACATAATATTTTAAAAGGCATTTAGTGTACTAAAATATGATCTGAAATCTTTTAAAAAGCATTAAGATTGCTAACAAACTTAGAAGAGTTAAGTGTGTAAGACCTAAAGGTCATTATTTTTCTTGCCTTTCCTGTTCTTAGGAATCTCACGCCTTCATTCTCTGGACAAGGTTTATGATCTTGTCTTTAAACTTGAATCTGTGGTGAAATGAGCAAAAGCTAAACTCCTGCCAGAAATTTAGCTGAAAAAGACTTTCACTTAAGATTTGGTATCCCTTAAGATTTGTTTCACTTAGTTATTGTTCTGAGTGTTTTGAGAAACTATTGGCAATTTTTTTGAGAAGGATGGAGGAAGAGAGCCCTTGGATATATTTTTGAGTTACGTCATGGAATCCATTTTCTGAAATGGTATGGTATTTAGGGATGGACATCTGTTTGAACATAGACTCATGTCTTTCTGCACGTTAAGGTGCCAACCAGTTAAGAATAAACTAGGAATTTTTTGTAAACTTTCTATTCCATTTGTAAACAGACTTTAGTAGCTCACCCAACGTGGCAACATGTTTTTGTTCACACAATTCATTATTTGTCTTGCTGGATATTTTAAGCTGTTAAATCATTATGGAACTTGTGTTTTGATGTAGAAAAGATTGTAGAAGCTGTTTTCTAGCAGTAACAATGGCAATGACTTCAATTAGAAAGACCACTGATAATCTGTAGTAATAGAGAATTATTCTTTATCCAGGTTCAGCAGGCTTTCAGTTAACCATACCAACAGGCCAGAACAAATAATCTGCTTTCATTACCACTGGACACCTCTATATGAGTAATCAAATCAAATAGCAAGAGGGCTAGAAATGTGCACGTTTGCCCCTGGGAACAGTGGGGACGTGCTTGTCATGTAAATCAGCAGTCCTTTCATGGGATTCACAGGTCAAACTATTTTCACTCTAATCCGAAAAAGTTATTTGCCTCTTTCACTCGTTCTCTCACAAGACTGCTTGCTGTATGTACCTTGGTATCCAACAATAATAATTAATATCGTAATAAAATAAGATCCTGTGGTGAAAGGTGAGCACCATTGTGATTTCCCTTTCCTCTTGCCAGTTAACCGCCCGTTAAGGGCATATTCTCTGTCTTTAGATTGAAGTCCTGTTAAGGCTCTGTTAATTTAAGTGCCAAGGATTTGACTTAACCTAAATGAAGCATGGTTTAGGAAGAAGAAGGATAGGTGGAAGTCACAAAAATAGGTGGGGAAAGGATTGAGGATTCAAAATGTATTGAACATTTATTCATTTAACCATTACTTGCTGAGCACTTACTATGTACCAGGCGCTCTTCTAGTCACTAGGGATATTAGACCATTTCTGCCCTCATGGAGCTTCCATTCTTGTGAGGGTCCAGTGGCTGAGCAGTGAGAGAACAGGGATGGGGTGGCAGGTGAGGGCAGAAAGGTGGGGCAGGTTGTTTGGGGCCTTGCAGAACGTTTGTAAGGACTTGGTGTCTCCTCTGAGCTGGGAGGCATTTAGTCATGGCTTCATCTCCATCCTCTCATTATTGTCCATAATTTGTGTTTTTGTCAGGGGGCCATTATTCATTAAACCACCTGTCAGTAGCTAGAATCCTAAATGTAATGGTTCTTGAATGTTTTTGTTTGGGGAGAAGTAACATATTTTTACTAGCCTCCGAATGAAAGCTGTATGAAAGTCAGTTGCTATATTCCTAAAAATGTGCAGTCTGTGCTTTTGTATTTCATAAAATAGTGTACCATTTCAGTGAAACAGAACTGTTTGTTCTGCATGTTTTTTTGTTGCTGCATTAATTTTGTAATAGTTTTTTTACTTGGGCTATTGTACTTAATGTATGATTTTTTAAAAGTTGTGTTGGTTAATTGCATTGTGCTGGGCTCTGTGTTCAAGGCTGTCTTTTTTGTGCTTATGCATGTATCTGATGCTTCTTTGTGCTGATGATGGTAATTGTACTTTCCAGCCATCATTTCTCAGTCATGAAAATCAATTTTTGTAAATGGTTAAATGCAGCCAAAATTCTGTTGTGTTTTGTTCTCGATTAGCATCTTCTAAAGTTCTAAAGAGCCTGTGTGAGAATTTCTACAAGTATTCAAAGCCCAAGAAAATTCGAGTATGTGTGGGCACCTGGAATGTGAATGGCGGGAAGCAGTTTCGCAGCATAGCTTTTAAGAATCAGACCCTCACTGACTGGCTTCTCGATGCACCCAAGTTAGCTGGCATCCAGGAGTTTCAAGGTTGGCTTTTTATAATACGGATTTAATTAATTAACCCTGACTGTGATTTATTAATCTAGAAAAGAAATGTGGCACTTCACAGTATACATTACCTTATAAAAGAAACTGGGATTTATACATTTGAAGACCAACATTCTTATAGGTAAATCTGTTCAAATCTTAGGTCTTTTGTATTCCTAGACCTTTATCTACTACTTCATAAGAAAACATGGTAAAATAAAAAATCCTTTTCTTTGTTATTTGATTCTCAGGAAATTGGATCCGTACATAAATTGATATCTTTAAGGTAACTACACGTATAAGAAAAACTAGTTCTGTTTTTATTCTTTAGACTGATACAAAGGAAGCTTATTTTATGATTGATAATTTTTCAAATTTAATATGTTCTATTTTTCAAATACAGTCCTTTATTTGCTAAGATAAGAAATAGGGTGATCATGAGCAGTTTTACAAAACTTGTTTTGACGTTTGTTGGCCCTTTATAGCAAACGGTACTGACTCACCCTTGTAAAGACTTGTCATTCAGTTTGGGTGCTCTGCCACCAAGCTCTTACTAGCCAGAACCAAACGCTGAGCTGAGGATGCTTGTATTCAGATTCTAACTAGAGTCAAGGATTTGAGGCCTTCGTCGTTTAAGTCAACTTTAATTCCTTTTTCAAATGGTACACATTTACCAAGTGTTATTTATGAAGGTGATGTACATAGGAAATACTGTGAGATGCAGATTTTCCTTTTTTAGTTGTCTTTAATCAGTCACACCTTAAACCCTGGGAATTTCCCTAAACTTTTATTAAAATGCCCTTTTTCATTTACACTGAACCTAACTTGAAACTGTTGTTGTAGTAGTAATAATAACAATAATAAAATAACAGCTAATACTACAATTCTAACTACTTTACATGTATTCATTTAATCCTTATAACAGACCTAATATACCATCACTATTATTATTCCAGTTTCACAGATGAGAAACTGAGACACAGTAAGAGAAGTGACCTGCCCAAGGTCATTCAGCTAGTAGTGACACAGCCAGGGTTTGAACTCAGGCAGTTTCCTTCCAGAGTTGGGCCACTGCATTTTATTTGTGAACTCGGGCAAGTTGCTTAGGTTCTCCAAAGCCTCAGTTTCCTGTCTGTAAATAAAAGGCAAATATAATCTTGTCTCCTAAGGTGTTTGTGTAGTAAATGAGAAGATTTGTATATAAGCCTTGCACATAATAGCAGTCAATAAATTTTTTTTTCTCAGTATTTGTTCATAGTATTTATAAGTTCTTTCTCTAGCTATTTATCCTCATTTCTGAATGCTTGGGCCACCCAAAGTACCCTGGGGTTGCTTATCTAAAACAGCTCTGTTCTCTTTTGGTCTTGTCAGCTATGAGAGAGCTAATGGCTAGAACAGAGGGGTTAGTCTGAGCCCCTGACTCTTCTCATTTTCCTAGATTGCTTCCACTTAGGAATCTTCAAATTTAAGTGTAAAAAATCCCTCTCAACTGTTTCCTCTAATTTGAGACTGTTACTCAACCACTTTATTATTTGTACCCTTTCTGAAAAATTTCTTTCCCTCTCCATTTTGAGTCACTTTAGCCTTTGAGCAGTGGCTTGTTCCTCTGCTGTCCATGGTACAAACTTTAGCAAGAATTCTTTCAAAATGATTTCTGAAAGGACTTAAGGATCTTCAAGAATAACAGTCTTAGATAGGCAAACTTAGGTCACCTAAATAGAAACTAAATGGAAAGTAATTTTGTCCCCCTCAGGGGGTTTTGCCTTTAATTTGAATTTGGTTAAACTTGAAACGCAAAAGTGGACTTTCATGAGATCTGATGTTGATCTCAGTTGGGTTGGGGGGTAGGGGGGTTGCCATTTAACTAAGGCCATCTCTTAAAAGTCTCTCCTGGATGCTTCATTGTAGATAAAAGAAGTAAACCAACTGATATATTTGCCATTGGTTTTGAGGAAATGGTAGAGTTGAATGCTGGAAACATTGTGAGTGCAAGGTAAGCCAGCCAGGTAACACACAGGGAAACTTTCTAGTTGACGGGCATGGGGAGCAGATAACTAAGTACTTGTTACAAGGATAGATTGAGAGAATATATGTGAAGATGCTTTTTAAACTATAAAATAGCAGTTCTCAAACTTTTTGGTTTCAGGTCTTTCTAAACTCTTAAACATATTGAAAATCTTAAAGAACTTTTATTTATGTGAGTTTTATCTCTTGATATGTATCACATTAGAAATTGAAAATGAAAAATTTAAAACATTTAATTCATTTAAAAATAACAATGATAATAAACTCATACATGTTAACATAAATAACACATTTTCTTCCTGAAAAGTAGCTGTTTTCCAAAACAAAAATTTACTGAGAAGGATGGCATTGATTTGATAGTTTTGCAAATGTCTTTAGAATCTGGCTTAAGACGGCTGTATTCTCACATCTACTTCTGCATTAGTCTGTTGCAATATGTTGTTTTGGTTGAATTATATGAAGAAAATCACATAAATATGTAGCTGGAAACCGAAATATCTTAATAGCCTTTTCAGACCATTTCTTCTCTGATACCACTTAACAAATAGTTTCCCAAAGGTTAGTTGCAGTGTGGAATCTGAAACCATAGCGATGACCTTTTTGTGCTCAGTTATATTAAAACATTGGTCTATCTTTTACCCTTGCATGATTTTGAAACATCATGTGTTGGTCATTTGGAACATATTAGTTCACTGAGTTATGTAGATCTTCCAAATTTTGACACATTTCATTATACAATATTAAACATTATATTGGTTAATTTCATCACTCATCTCATCAGCAAATTCTTCAAGTATGTGGAAGCTGTCAAGATCAGAGTAGCAGATACAGGTTTATCAAGATTCTCATTTTGCTTGAAAACATAAATTTTATCTTTGGGAATAGATGCTATTTTTTTTCCCCTTGAAAACACAGACTTGGCTGAAAAGCTGTTTGCCAAATAATCTAAATCTGAATAACCATAGTCTGTCACTCGTTCTTTCTTATATTCTATGAAAAAAGGGGCATTTCAGCTCTGAACTCAAAGTATCAGGTGCTTTTCTCTGAAACAACCATGGTGTATGCATTCAGTATGCAGCAGAAGTGCTTGATGTGTATTGTCCATTCATCACACAGAATACTATAAAGATGGGACTCAAGGATTGAGCTTTGACAGAATTAATAATGTTTACTGCTTCATCAGGATTTTCTTAGGTGAAATGGCATTTTTTTAAACTGTGAGCGCATGGGGGTAAAGATTATAAGGAATACTAACTAGTACAGTTTGGTGCCTGGATTCCTGCTAAGACATCAGCACTTTTACTTATTGTTTTTGCACCATCATGCAAATGTCAATACAGTGAAAAAGGCAATCTCTTAGCGATATTAGGGAGACAGTTTTGACATCATGGGTTTTAGGGATCCCCAGGGATGTTCCCCGACCACAGCAGAGAACTGATGTTCTGAAGTGTTATTACAAATACAGATTATTTTAGTGAAATTGAAAGCTTAAGTGTTTTATTTTAAGAAATGATGCTTGCTTTAAAAGTTGAGTAGTTGCCCATCTTTTGTGACTTTTTTTAAAGAATCTTTTTCTTTTTTTAATTTAATTAATTAATTAATTTATTTTGGGCTGCGTTGGGTCTTTGTTGCTGAGCGCGGGCTTTTCTCTAGTTGCGGCGAGCGGGGGCTACTATTTGTTGCGGTGCACGGACTTCTCATTGCGGTGGCTTCTCTTGTTGCGGAGCACGGGCTCTAGGCGTGCAGGCTTCAGTAATTGTGGCTCGCGGGCTCTAGAGCGCAGACTCAGTAGTTGTGGTGCACAGGCTTAGTTAGTTGCTCCACGGCATGTGGGATCTTCCCAGACCAGGGCTCGAACCCGTGTCCCCTGCATTGGCAGGCGGATTCTTTTTTTTTTTTTTTTTTGCGTTATGCGGGCCCCTCACTGTTGTGGCCCCTCCCGTTGCGGAGCACAGGCTCCGGATGCGCAGGCTCAGCGGCCGTGGCTCACGGCATGTGGGATCTTCCCCGACCGGGGCACAAACCCGCGCCCCCTGCATCGGCAGGCGGATTCTCAACCACTGCGCCACCAGGGAAGCCCGGCAGGCGGATTCTTAACCACTGTGCCACCAGGGAAGTCCTCTTTTGTGACTTTTTAAAAAAGATTTTCAGAATAAAATTATGGACTGAAATAGTATGGTATTATAGTCATCAGTCTTGAAAGTGACAACTTTCTTCTTAGCTAAAGTGAATAACAATTTATACAGGGAAGTAGAAAATAATTCCGACTTCATTCATTTTGCTGTTTGACTCTTTCCTGAAAGTACAGATTCAGGTCTTAGAACATATTCTGAGGGCTCCCAGTACCAAACACATTGTTCAGTTGTTGGTCTAAGTAGAGATTAATCAAATTATTCTTTAATGAAAATGGTGATTGATCATTCATATATTTAACCAATATCTACAGAGCACCTGCCCTAAGTGCTAAAGATACATCAATGAATAAAACAGACAAGTATCCCTACCTGTGTGCACCTTCTTTTCTAGTGGAGGAGACAGACAATAAATAACTCGAATAAGTAAGTTATATAGCATGTTAGAAGACGGTAGGTGCAACCGAAAGTAGATAGATAGAGGTCAGGGGATTGGGCATGTGGAGGTGGGGAGGTGTGTGTGGTTTGGAATGGAGTGATCAGGGTTCATTGAGAGAGCTGAAGAAAGGGATGAAAGCTGTCGTTCTGTTTTCAGAATCCAAGTCTTGGTGGTGGGGTTGGTAGGGAATCCGTGCTCTGAATTGGTATTTTGGAGGCAGTGTGGCATGGTGTTAGATAGATTAGATGGGTGGATGTGAGGTCGTATTCTGGCTTACCGTTTATCGTTTGTATGACCTGGAACTACAAGAAGATTGTTTTTGCTCACCATTGGAGGTTCTTGGGCACAAACTTAATACTCTGAAAATGTATAAAGAGAAAGACTCAAGCATTTTTGCTACCTTCTTTATACGAACTGTGTTTCAGAATAACTGAGTAGTTGATAAGAGAGAAGTTGTTTATAGAAGAATTCCAACTTATTACAAATGCCCATGGAATGCTGAAATTATGAAGTCAACAGGTTGTAACCCCTAATGAAATAATGGATCTAGGCAATGATCATCAGTCGATGTTAAAATCTTAGAAGAAGGATCAGTGGAGTAACTTTTTATTACAGCGAGTCAATTGTCACGGTCCTAACAGCCTATCGGGTGTAATATCACAGAGATTAGTTCCCACTATCATGCAAGGGTGACTATACCACCTGTGAGGTTATTTTTGCTAAAACAAATCAATAAAATTGAATGTTTCTTAATCAAGCTTCTAGAGTAACCAGTTTAAAACAAACCTGACAGAGGAACAAGGTACCATGAAGACACATCAGACAAATCCAGACTGTTAAACATTTTACAGACAAATAGCCCAGCTTCTTAAAAAATAAATAGCATTAAAAAGAGGGTTGGGTGAGCTGAGAGACTGCTAAAGATTAAGAGAGATTAAGAGACAAGCAAATGCAATGTGTGGACCTTATTTGGACCCTGTTTTAAAGAAACCAACTGTAAGAAGAGGTTTTTTTAGATAATCAGGGATTTAAATTTAAATTTAAATACGAACTGAGTATTAGATGATACTAAAGAATCGTTAATATTTGAGTGTGATAATGGCATTGTGACTATGCAAAAATGAAGATGTCCTGTTGCATTTACAGGTGCATACCAAAGTGTTTCTGGGTGAAATGGCCTATGTCTCAGATTTGGGTTAAAATATTTCAGGTTTAAAAAAAGGAGAGGGGGTATGGAAGAAGAATGATTGGCAAAATGTTGATAAATGTTGAAGCTGGATAATGGGTGTATGGTGGTTTATTTTATGAGTATCTCTTTTTTGTGGCTGTTTAAATTTTTCCATTATAAGGTTTTTTTTAAGGTATTATAACCCATAAAAATAAGAAAAGGCGGGGGAATGTATCTGGAAGCATGTTCTTCACTGTTATCCCAATGAATACTAAAGAAAAAATAAAGTATACAAGCTTGAGATTACTTACATGGTGAGCACTCATTTAATCAGTAAGCTCATATTTTCTTTGTAAGGGAGTAATAGTGTGGGTGTTCTTTTGGCTAAATTTTGGGTTTTCCTTTTTAAAGGAAACAAACAAAAAAGCCCAGCCCGCGTAAAGACTTCACTGTTGGTGTGGATTTCGTGACGTCAGTAGTTTTATTAAATGTGGGCATATAAAGGTATAATTGACAACTGTCTTATAAAACAGGCTATATTACTGTCACCATCTTTTTGAAGATTCCCTCTTTAATATTTTCTGTTAGCACAACAAATCAGAAGCTCTGGGCCGTGGAACTTCAGAAGACCATCTCCAGAGACAACAAGTATGTGCTGCTAGCCTCCGAGCAGTTAGTGGGCGTCTGTCTGTTTGTTTTTATCAGACCACAGCATGCTCCGTTCATCAGGTCAGTAAACAGATCGCTCTCCTAAGGCTGCTTCCTAACATCAGATAATAAAAAGGCCTGTCATGTTTGTGGCTTCAGAGAAACACTTGTTCATGGTTCTTGTTTTTAAATGTGCTTTTTTTTTTAATTGAAATATAGTTGACTTACAATGTTGTGTTAGTTTCAGGAATACAGCAAAGTGATTCAGTTATACATTTGTATATATATCTATTCTTTTACAGATTCTTTTCCCTAATAGGTTGTTACAAAATATTGAGTATAGTTTCCTGTGCTATAAAGTAGGTCCTTGTTGGTTATGTTTGATTTTATTTTATTATTTAAAAAAATTTTATTGGGGTATAATTTGCAATGTTGTGTTAGTTTCAGGTGTACAGAAAAGTGAATCTGTTATACATATACATATATCCACTCTTTTTTAGCTTCTTTTCCTATATAGGCCATTACAGAGTATTGAGTAGAGTTCCCTGTGCTATACGCTAGGCCCTTATTAGTTATCTATTTTATATATAGTAGTGTGTATATGTTAATCCCAAACTCTTAATTTATCCCTCCCACCAGCCCCCTTCTCCTTTGGTAACCATAAATTCGTGTTCTGTGTCTGTGGGTCTACTTCTGTTTTGTAAATAAGTTCATTTGCTTGTAAGTGATATGGTATTTGTCTTTCTCTGACTTCTTTCACTTAGTATGACAATCTCTAGGTCTATTCATGTTGCCACAAATGGCGTTATTTCATTCTTTTTTGTGGCTGAGTAGTATTCCATTGTATATATATACCACATCTTCTTTTCTTTTCTTTTCTTTTTTTGTTTATAAAGTAGTACTTACTCTTTTTTTTAAACTTTTCTGAAGATTTAAATTTATTTATTTAAAAATTATTTATTTATTTATTTATTTATGGCTGCGTTGGGTCTTTGTTGCGGTGCACGGGCTTCTCATTGTGGTGGCTTCTCTTGTTGCAGAGCACAGGCTCTAGGTGCGTGAGCCTCAGTAGTTGTGGCACGTGGGCTCAGTAGTTGTGGTGTACAGGCTTAGTTGCTCTGCGGCATGTGGGATCTTCCCAGACCAGGTCTTGAACCCGTGTCCCCTGCTTTGGCAGGCGGATTCTTAACCACTGCGCCACCAGGGAAGTCCCTGTACCACATCTTCTTTATCCATTCATCTGTGGATGGACATTTAGGTTGCTTCCATATCTTGGCTATTGTAAATAGTGCTGCAATGAACATTGGGGTGCATGTGTCTTTTAGAATTATAGTTTTCTCCCAATGTATGCCCAGGAGTGGGATCCCTGGATCATATGGTAACTCTATTTAAATGTGTTCTTGAGTAAAGAATCACGAATAGTTTCACTGTACTCTTTCACAGGCCTGCCCTCAAAGTGCCCCACAGTGTGTAACGTTATAATTATGTAACAGACATTCCTATTTTCTTATGCACACGGAACTATTGGAATTTCTGATCTTTGATTTAGAATTCTTCCTTTTAAAGGGATGTTGCAGTTGATACTGTGAAGACGGGAATGGGAGGTGCAACTGGAAATAAGGGAGCAGTCGCAATACGAATGCTGTTCCACACCACAAGCCTCTGCTTCGTCTGCAGCCACTTTGCTGCAGGACAATCGCAGGTCAAAGAACGAAATGAAGATTTTGTGGAAATAGCGCGGAAGTTGAGTTTTCCAATGGTAAACTCTTGTGGCTTGTTTTTGAAGAGGAAGCTTTGAAATGTGTTTCAATTTACCCCAAATTCTATATCAGTTTTTGAAAATTTAAGGTAGTTCCTAGAAATGTCAGCATTGTTCACCTAAATATTAGGTACTTCATGTGTAATTACTGTGGGGTTAAATAAATCGGGCATGGCAGGGGTGAGGCAAAGAAGAAGTTGTAAAACATTTTTTTAATTGATTGTTTAAAATTCTCTCTTTGCTTCCAGGGGAGGATGCTGTTCTCCCATGACTACGTATTTTGGTGTGGTGACTTCAACTACCGAATCGATCTTCCTAATGAAGAAGTGAAAGAGCTCATAAGACAGCAAAATTGGGATTCTCTTATAGCAGGAGATCAGCTTATCAACCAGAAAAATGCTGGACAGGTAGATACATACTTAAGATACTTGCATTGGGAAGAAGGGGACCTTTGATTATGAAAACATACTTTTCTTAAAGTGTTGCTTTTTTTTTTTTTTAACCTCTTGGAGTCTCTTTATACTTAGTAGATATGTATCTATAGTTTAACAGGTAGAAAATTGCCTTCTCTCTTTTTTTTTTTTTTTTTTTTTTTGGCGGTACATGGGCCTCTCACTGTTGTGGCCTCTCCCGTTGCGGAGCACAGGCTCCGGACGCGCAGGCTCAGCGGCCATGGCTCACGGGCCCAGCTGCTCCGCGGCATGTGGGATCTTCCCGGACTGGGGCACAAACCCGTGTCCCCTGCATCGTCAGGCAGACTCTCAACCATTGTGCCACCAGGGAAGCCCTGCCTTCTCTTTTAAAAAAAAAAAGGAAAGGAAAACTCATAATAATTTCCAGGAGGAAAAATATATTGTGTCTCCATAAGATTCACTTTCAAGTAGAAGAATATACATTTTTTCTTTCAGTAATAGCAAATTTAGAATCTTACTTGTCAGGGCTAGAGCTTTTTGGCTTTAAGATCCTATGGTAATTTGCTTTATTTTGATGTTGTTGTTTCTCATATCATCTGCCTTTTTGAGACTTAGTTCTAAAAACTTGTGACCACAAAAGTTGGAAGAATTTATTTTAAAAAAAAGTTTTTTAAGAAGGGGTGATTGAAGCCACTTGATATGGTATCTTTCTGGTCATCAGACTTAAATTCTGATGGATACCATGTAACCTCCTTAGGCCCCAATTCCTCATTTGAGAATAAGACATCAAACTATTTGATTTCCAAAATCCCATACAGTTTTAAATGTGTCATGTAGCTCAAAAGTCTGGTGGAATTCCATTGTTCACGTTTTTGTACTTTGCTTAATCAAATGTCAGACAAGTGGCATGATAAAGCCCACGTCTTGGGTTATTTTTTCTTAAGCTCTGTTCCATTCAGTTAGAAGTGTTCATCAGAGGCACATAAATTTCATGAGTCTCCAGTGCATAATAGACATTTAATGCATGGCTGCCTGAATGAAAACAGAACATTTTTGCCTTTTCGAATAACTTACTTTATGTATGTTTATTTTAGATTTTCAGAGGATTTTTAGAAGGAAAAGTAACCTTTGCTCCAACATATAAATATGATTTGTTTTCTGATGACTACGACACCAGTGAAAAGTGCCGCACCCCTGCATGGACAGACCGTGTCCTCTGGAGAAGAAGGAAATGGCCTTTTGATAGATCAGGTTGGGAAAGTTGGAAATGGACTTCTTCATTTAAGTGAACTAGTGCAAATTTTACAAGGAAGAAGGGAATGATACAAATAAGGCGAGGAGGACTACTTTTTTTTTTCAACACAGGTTATCTAGAATAAAATAAATTCAATTTAAATATAAAACTTAAAAAAAATTCTCAGACTTGCTTGTAATACTTTAATTTTTCAATTTGTTTTCTTTCAGTGGTGTAGTGTCATACAAAGAGAAGCAGGGAAACATTTTTACGGAATTGTCAACTGAATGCTAATTAAGATTTCTAATTTGAATAACTCAAGTGGTTTGCAGATATTTTGAACTGCTACCTGTCTGTTCAGTTATTTTTGAAACACTCTCTGGTCACAGGCCTTTAAGTAGCCTCAGAGTAAAGGCTCATCTTAATTTTAACTAAGTAAAGCATAACATGATAACCTCACCAAGAAACCTTTTTAACTTAACGGTGTCTAGACTTCTTGCCTGTTAGCAAGTGTGTCTGGCTTCCCAGCCTCAGGCAACTGAAGCCAGTGAAATGAACGAGCTCCACATGATTGGTCATGCTCAGGTGGCTTCTCCTATGTTTTGTTTTATTCTGACTACAGCTGAAGATTTAGATCTCCTAAATGCTAGTTTTCAAGATGGAAGCAAAATCCTCTACACGTGGACTCCTGGCACTTTGCTGCACTACGGAAGGGCCGAGCTGAAGACTTCTGACCATAGGTTTAAACAGTCTCTGTATTCCTAATTGTGCTTGAAATTTATTTGAAATACATCCTTCCTTAAATGTTCCTAACACATCTTCCTTCCTTTATGCCTAAGGCCTGTCGTTGCCCTGATTGACATCGATATATTTGAAGTGGAAGCTGAAGAGAGGCAAAACATTTATAAAGAAGTAATTGCCGTTCAGGGTCCACCAGATGGTACGGTGTTGGTCTCCATCAAAAGTTCTCTACCAGAAAATAATTTTTTCGATGATGCTTTGATTGATGAACTTCTGCAACAGTTTACAAATTTTGGTGAAGTTATACTCATAAGGTAAGTAAAATATGTATTGTCCAAAAGCAGCTCATGATCTGTAAATAATATTTTCTGTGTTAGAAATCACTTTATTTAGTATTTGAATAGCATATGAGTATTTGTATTTCCGAACTGAAGGCGAATCATACTATAGAACTATTATTCAAAGAGCTCATAGGTTTTGAAACTGGACTTGCTACTTAGAAAGTTTGAAGTTGAGTAGCAACACTTGATGTGAACAACTGATGACAAGAATAGGTGCACATTTAGATGTGTTCTCTCAGGATTCCTATACGCTATAACATGTGAGCCCTACAGAAGAATGAACATGTGATTGCTATTTCATTTTTTTAAGGAGTGACAGGAGTAAAGCGGAGTGACTTTTCTGCCCTCGGTTTAAGAAATTTGATGTTTTCTGTAATTTTAAGTCGTTTAATTTCCATCTGATGGAGGAGCAGCCCTGCCAGGTGAATAGTCAGGAGTCATTCTTTCCCGTCTTGGTTTCCATCACTGACTTAACCATCTGCCTTTTGCAGAACCAGATGCCTCTTGTGTGGTTTAAAAAAACGGCCTATTCCAAATGCCCAGCAATCTTGAGAGACTGAATAACATGTATTGAATTCCATAGGGAAGAGGTACTATCCAGTTCCTTTCTGTGCTGTTCCTCTGTTTATTTAGGGATGTTTTATAGCTATTTAGTGGGCAAATCTCTATATTAGGTGCTGTGGCAGAGCAGAGGACAAATGGAAGACCCAATTCCTGTTTGGAATCTAGGGAATATCAGCATGTGTGTAGTGGCTTTCCTAGATGCTACACAGAATACTCCACAGAATGAAGATGGGGTAGTTTCTTCTGGAGTGAGAAGCATGCCTGGGAAACCTTACTCTCCTTTCTGAGAGTACATGGGCGAATAGAGAGGAAATTGTATTTAGACTTAACCTGAAGTCATTTGACAAAGGTCTACCCCAAAGGTTTAAAATGAAACAAAAAATGGCTAGAGATCTTAAGACTCTAGCGAGTACGTGGTGAAATCTCCAGATGACAGTAAGCTTTGCCAAGTACAGAAATGCCAAACCACCGGAGCATCACATGGACTGTGTGAGTGGGCAGCACAGTAGCAGATAAATGCCCTTTTGAGCAAGTTAAAATATTGCACTGGGCCAGAGAGAACCCAGAGTGTGCATAACGGATGAAAGACTGATGCAGGAAGAGGACCTGTCTGCCTTTATCCTAGGCTCTAAAGAACTTGGTGTTAAATTGGAGCTGAAAACTTTCCCCAAAATGCTTGTTATCATTGGAAAAAGAATTGGTAACGAAACAAGGCATTATCCTAGCATTATAAAACCATGCTGTGCCTCCTCACCTGGAATATTCTGGTTGTTACACCTTAGACAACCAAGTTAGAATAGAAAAAGCAGGCGATGAAAGTAAACAAGGACAGGACTACTGTCACTGGTAGGCTAAACTGATCATCACTTTTTGTTCTGGAATAAGGCAACCATTAGGGAATGAGTGAAGTCTTTATATGTAAGTAAGAGATCCCCTGGAAGTGTAGATGGGGCAAATTTAGATACTTGTATTAATTGGGGGAAAAGTCTAGAAGCTTTTATCCTCGTGAGTGAAAAAAAGGAAGAAAATACAGCTTCTAAAAGGTCCTACATAAATCCATGGATATCAGAACCAGAATCTCTTGTTAAAGTTCAAAATGTATAGGGGGCACATTGCCACGTAAGGATAGGACCAAGAAATTAGCCCTGCCACGTGGCCACAAACGCTTTGGTACCAGTATCAGAGAACAAATAGGGTTTGGCGTGGGGGAGACTGGTGCAGCGTAAATGCAGCCTTTTGATAGTGATTATAACCTTTGGAGGATGGATCTGGTCCATTGCCAACGATTTGAAAAAGATCCCCTTCATGGTCTTTAGGTAGGAATGATGTCCCTGTGTCTTTCAAATGCAGCATCCTGCAATTTAGGAACTTTATGCCAAAGAAATTGTCTCTTACCTGTGTTTTGTGTGGGGGGGTATGTACGCATGTACATGTTTTACTGTCTCTCATCTGAAAAATCTGCAAGGATTTCTGACCCTGATTTATACAGTTGGGAGTAGTTCAACTAGTAAAATTGTTTCTGTAAATAAGACTGATAATGTTGTAATTTGTTTTCTTTTTTCATGATAACATTATTATGTATCAGTGACCATCTCCTTCAGAGCTTGTTCCAGTGTCCTTTTTATTTTTCCTTTTGGGGGTTTCTTATTTCTTATTTCAAAACTATAAACTTAGAATGATAGCACAGGCCTTTGAAGTCATTTAAATGCCTGTCATTGAATAAAAACAAAGACCATAATCTAAGGCTCCTTGGGGCCAGTCTGATTGACTGATATCAATTGTTTTTTTGTTTTTGTGACAACTCCCTGTCTTCTTTCTTGGTCAAAGGAAATTTGCTTCAGGAAAATCACTGAGACAGTGAAAATACATAATACTAGACTACAGGGTCAGGAGAATTGGGTCCTAGCCCTGTATTTTATTCTCATAGGGTCACTTTGAACAAGCCACTTCACCTCTGGCCCTTTTTCTCCTTGTCCATGAAATGAAGGATTGGATTAGCAGGGATCATAATTGGAGGTCCACCGGTCCATTTCTTCTGGCAGGCTGTTTTATTAACAAAGTATTTGAAAGAAATTTGAATTTGAATGCTTTTAGGGAAAGAGTACCCTCTCCAGGTCACCGCTGGCCCTGTTGCTCTCGCTCTTACTTTCTGACCTCTATAAGCCCTTGTTAATCGATAATCATTGGACTAGTCATTGGGCTAGTTATACCTTAGGTATTAATTATGATTTTTTTTATGTTTCCTTTCCCCTTCCTTAAAGATTTGTAGAAGATAAAATGTGGGTTACATTTTTGGAGGGAAGCTCTGCCTTGAGTGTTCTGAGCCTGAATGGTAAAGAGGTAAGGTAGCATTTGTTGAGTCTAAACCATTCTGTAATTAAGTGTCTGAAGATTGTATTTTTAGAGACATGCAGCAAATTATCTAAATGTGTTTCCAGTTCAGGAGGATAAAAGACCTAGTATTGCGCTTTAATATTTATTATTTAGACTAGATTTCAGACTAATTTAGGATTATTTTGGTCCTGCCCTAGAGATGTTAATCATTGATATAGACTAAGAAGAAAACATGTTTACTACCAAATTTTATTTTATTATATTTTCTTATATAAAACTTTAAAATGTTTAATTGGAATAGATATTCTGGCTCATCTATATAGTAGAAAAGATTTCTAGCAAATGGAAGAAAATGCTTCACTTACAAGAAAACAAAGGAGGAATGTGCTCATTATTCCAAGGAACTTGTTTTATTGGCTTGGATTGTGGTACCCAGGTCCCTTTTTCAAGCGTAGGTGAAATAATTCCCGTAGATAACAAATCCATCCCATTGAGGCATTTTAGAAAGTTGTAATTAGTGGAGATATTCCTAACCTACGATTTGAAATGGCATTGGTTGTGGGAAACTTACATCAATGTCCTGGAATAGTTTTACTGCTGTAAAGTGCTATGTCTATTAGTTTTTTCTGAATGCTTTTAGACAAATCCTATATATCTAAGTATATGGTCACTAGATAGGATGGACTAAAATCCAGGCCTGATTTCTCCAACAGCAGGCAACTCGGTAAAGATTTACCTGAGCTTCCTCTTCTGTTACATAACTTCCACTTCCTTGGAGAAAAAGATTTCCATGTGTATATTGCTTTTGAAATAGATTTTGTAGGGTTTTGCTTGTTTTTCCCAAATGCATTAGTAATACGCTCATGCAAAAGTAAATTAAGAAACACAGAAAAGTATGAAGAAATAATAAAGACCACTTGTGGTCCTACCGTTATAAAATAATTTTTCTAAACCTTCATATAGGCATATATATATATTAAAACAAATGGGATTACATATACATGTACATATATGTTAACAAAAATGAGATATACATATCATGGACATCTTTCTATATGAACAAATATGTCATTTTTAATGACTGCATTTTAATTAAAAATTAATTAAAAATTAATTTTATTATGTGGATAAATATATAAATTTATTTAACCAAACTCCTATTAATAGACATCTAGGTTGTTTCCAACTTTTTTTAAAATTTATTTTATTTTTAAATTTTTGGCTGTGTCAGGTCTTCATTTCTCTGCGAGGGCTTTCTCTAGTTGCGGCAAGCGAGGGCCACTCTTCATTGCAGTGCGCGGGCCTCTCACTATCGCGGCCTCTCCTGTTGCGGAGCACAGGCTCCAGACGCGCAGGCTCAGTAGTTGTGGCTCACGGGCCCAGCTGCTCTGTGGCATGTGGGATCCTCCCAGACCAGGGCTCGAACCCGTGTCCCCTGCATTGGCAGGCAGATTCTCAACCACTGCGCCACCAGATAAGCCCCCTGGCAGGAGTTCTTTAGACCCAACCAAGTTGTCAGTTACTTGCCGCGCAGTCTTAATTTGGATGTTTGGTGGTTGTCTGGGTGGATCTTTTCAAGTCCAGAGAGATAGAGCAATAGGAGAATGAGAAAGACTGAGGGGGAAAAGCCTTGGCCTCAGTGCGCTTCTTCACGGCCAGAGCACTGGTCTCCGCCAGATCCTGCAGGCGACGTCAGCTGCCACTTAACGGGCTACTTGAATCTACGTGGCTCAGGGTAAGTCCCAGCCGCCCTTCAGAGGGGAGCCATAGCCCAACAGGCGGATCGAGATTATGGCCTTGGAGGCCCCGCATTGGGTGCCAGGAAAGATGTTGCAGGAGAGAGAGTGGGGTGCGAGAGGATGGTCACATCCCAAGTCATGTCTGCGTCCCTGGGATGGCCGCCCAGTGTGGGTTCTTGGCTTTGTGCAGGCAAGAATTCAAGAGCAAGACACAGTAAAGTGAAAGAAGGTTTATTCAGGGAGATACACACTCCATAGACAGAGTGTGGGCCACCTTGGAAGGCAAGAGGCTGTTTCCAACTTTTAATTACTAAAACCAGCATTCCAGGGAACCCCTGTGTACGCTCTAACTTTGCATGCTTAACTATTATTCCTTAAGATAAATTCTTAAATGTAAATTTGCTACGATAAAGATATTAACATATTAAATGTTGATACTTGTTGGCTAACTGCTCTTCAGGAGGAATGCATCTAGTTGTATTATGCCTCGGATTACCTAACATCCAACATTCTAATCAGTATTGGATGTTTTTTAACTTTGACCGTCTGAAAAACTAGAAGTAGTATGTCACTTCTGTGTTAAGATTTTGATTGCTAGCTCTTTTAATTCATTGGTCATTTTGTACTTCTCTGACGAGCTGTTTGTGACCTTAGCTCATTTTTCCCCTGGGGTATTATTCATCTTTTGAAGCTCCCTTGATGTTAATCCCTTTTCATAACATGCTGCAGATATTCTTCCCAGTTTGCTTTATGACTTTGTTGTGTCTTCACCATATGGAAATAACTGATCTTTAAATTTAGTTCTACCTTTGATATCTTAAAAAGCCCTTCCTTCTCCCATGGTGCTGTAAATATTTAAGAGCGGCTCTCAGTTTGGCATTCTTTGTCAGCTCTTATTCCCTTTCTGAATATTTCTTTTGTCTTTCCCCTGATAATTTTCCTTGTTTGGTTTTTTCCTCCCTTCTTTTCAGCTCTGTTCCTCACCCTCAAGTCTAGTCATGTATGTTATGCTCTTAGAAAGGACCCACCCTTAGCTCCCTTAAAAGATTTTCAAAATTCTGAAAAAATAATGTTTTGGGAAAGTGCATAATAATGTTTGATTTATCCTTTTGAAAGTTAGACATTTCCAAACCTCTAGTCTATCTTTGTTAGTACCACTGTTTCAGCCCGAAATCTTCTAGACGCAAGACTAATAGGAACACTTCCAATCCAGGGGAGAGTCTGGAAAAAGTATATAGCGTAAGCAGGACAAACCTGAAGGATGACCTTCTTGAGCATTTTCTTTTCTGTCGTCTAAATTTCTTTCTTTTCATTTGGCTCTGATCTCTGCCAAGTGGATGAAGTGCCTCTTAAATGGCCATTATTTTAGTTATTATTAGTCAGCCCGTTATTAGTGACTGAGGCTTAAGAATACTTGTTAGTATTCTTTGGTGAATATATAAAGAATGCTGTTGACTTTAAAAAGTAACAAATGGCATATGAAGCCTGTTGCCAAGTTCTGAAATTTAATTGATTTGGTCTAATAAGTGAGTAAAGAATTATTAGTTCTTAGGACTCTGACTTCAAAGCTCAGGATGGACACTAAATTCCTATTAAACACGGCTGTGCTGTTCAGGCCAGCAGCTTTCAACCTCTCCAGCCTATGTCTTCAAAGAATTCTAATGTCAATAGCACGTAAGGAAAGTATTTTTTTTAATACATCCACAGGACAGTGTAACTTGATTATAATATGTTGGTTGTTTTAGATTATACTTTTGTCTAAAAGCTTCTCACATTTATAGGAAAGGCAGGGTGCCAGTTTCACAGATACCAGTCTTTCTGTTTTCAGAATGATTAACTTTTGTTGAAGATTTAAAATGGTCTTAAATCCTCTCAATATTCTTCTGACGTTTGAAATGCTGAAACTACTTTGACAGTATAGCACCTTTCAAGACCATTACACCAAGTTAGGAAGGCCCAAATGAACAGGGCAATTATTTTAAGGATTTTCTACTGTCCTTTCTTTAGTTGTCTCATGTAGGAACAATTATTTAATCTGTGAATCAAAATCATAGGAAGTATAAAATTATGTAGTAGAGTTGTCAGTGAATTTATATCTGGCCAGGGAAAGATACTTACTGCAGCAAAGGAAACTTAAATCTGTGTGCATCCTAAGAAAGACCTGAGATTTAGCAACACAGGCTTTTAAAGGGAGGATTGGGGACATTTGAAACTAGTTAAGGGAATTCCCAGGTTAGGACTACGCGCTTCCACTGCAGAGGGGGGGTCCGGGTTTGATCCCTGGTCGGGGAACTAAGATTCTGCCAGCCACGTGGAGCGGCCAAAAAAAAAAAAAAAACCCCAAAACCAAAACCCAACCAAAACAAAACAAAAAATTAGTTAAAAATACAGTATATGTGAAATGGTTATGTTGAATTGAGTCTAGCTGAATGAAGCCTATACTGTTGTCGTAGTATGACTGAGGCAGGCACTTTATTCCAAGATAGTGAATTTTCATGCAATGAATTTTTATTTTGTATCTCTTTTACTCAACTAGTTATTGGGTCGGACTATAACTATTACTTTAAAGAGTCCAGACTGGATCAAAACTTTGGAAGAAGAAATGAGTTTAGAGAAAATCAGCGTCCCCTTGCCGTCCTCAACAAGCTCCACCCTGCTGGGTGAAGACGCGGAGGTTGCGGCCGACTTCGATATGGAAGGTCTGCTTGTTGAACACATTTACTGCTGTCCTTCAAGATGTTTCCTTCCCATCAGTAACGTCTCAGTCTCCAAGTTTATCCTTCTCTTCCTTCCTGTAACACTGAGAGCAATATTAACGAGATTTTGTTTTGCATCGTATTGTGTGTCTTTTGCTTGTACCCAGACTTAAATGTGTTTGCCATTCTGCCATGCAAAGGTCAAGACCTTTCCAAATGTTAGTTTATGTCCTTGCGTCATAAGAGCACAAAGTGGTATTTTTGGTGTGTGGTTTTGTCCCCCTAATTGTAGTTAAGGTAGAAAAGTAGAAGCTCAATGTGCTGAAATGTGTTCAAAATAATTACTACAAAAGAATAATTACTACAAAAGAAGATATATTGCTTTCTTTTTTAAAAAATTTATTGAAGTATAGTTGACTTTACAGTGTTGTATTAATTTCTGCTGTACAGCAGTGATTCAGTTATACACACACACACACACACACATACATACATACATTCTTTTTCATATTCTTTTGCATTATGGTTTATCACGATATTGAATATAGTTCCCTGTGCTTTACAGTAGGACCTTGTTGTTTATCCATTCTACATATAATAGTTTGCATCTGCTAGTCTCAAATTCCCAATCCATCCCTCCCCCACCCCCCACCCCCTTGGCAACCACAAGTCTGTTCAAAAGAGGATATATTTCAAAGTAATTTTAAAAGATTCTCAAAGTGGCTAGGAACACATGCATTTGAAACTGAACCCAGCCATATAAATGTAATCATTTCAAGTTTGGAGTTCGGGACAGATTATCTCGATATAGTAATTTCCTTAAATGTGATTAAGAAATGCATTTGCTTTTTAATGCTATATATGTGCTATATTATTTTAGCATATTTTCCATTAAGATGCATACCTTAGTTTATAAAATGACAATGCATCATATTGTGATACCCTGTATGTCTAGATAACGCATTTAAGAGTTGAACACCTCAGAAAATCATCTCACTTTCACATTTCACTGTTCATTTGTTTACTTGGTCCACACATTTATGTAGTACCTTTCATGTGCCAGGTCCATGCTAGGTGCTGTAAATTCAACAGATGTCATCCTTGCTCTCCCCAAGCTCACAGCTCAGTTGGTGTTACAAACAAGTAAGCAGGCAATTGTAATCATGTGACATCAATGCACTGGTGAACGATGCTGCAGTAGTTCATGGGGCAGCTGCCTGACCTAGAGTTGGAAGTCGGGAGAGTTCTACCAGAGAAACTGAAATTGAGAGTCTGTAGACTGAGTGAGAATTAGATTAAAGAGGATAGAAAGGCGTGAACCAGGAAGAAGGAATGTGCAGAGACCTCAGGGGACAAAAAGGATCTAAGTAGACGATGCAAGTATGCTTGTGCAGGGGGAGTGGGTGTGGATGGGAGGTGGATTTGGTTTTGAATATGTTGAGTCTGAGGTGTCTGTAGGGTCCATCAGGCCCAGATGTAGGCTGTGGTATGTGGGCCTGGCACTCAGCAGAGAGCTCTGGGCCCACCAGGCAGCTCTGATGACAGTTTAAGGCCATGCGTTTTTATTAGCTTGGCCAGGAGGATGAGATAGAGATGGGAGAGGACTGGTCCTGGGATCAAACAGAAATGCAGACTTCAAGGACAGGCAGAAGAAGACTGCCCATAAAAGGAAAATGAGAAGAAAGAACCAGAAATGTCAAAGAGCCAGGAGAATATAGCAGCTTAAAAATCAAGGAAAGAAAAGATAACAAGGGAGAGTGGTCTGTGGCAAGAAGGAGAAGTGAGCACCGCAGCCTGCCCTTTGGGTTTAGTCCCGGGGAGGAGGCTGTTGGTGACATTCAGGAGAGTGATTTCAGTGGAGTGAAGAAGGCAGATGGTGGTAAATCGGGGTGTGGATGCAAGGCGAAGACGTGCAGAGAGTGTCTGTAGGCAACTCTTCACAGAAGTTTGGCTAAGGCGGGGGAAAGGGAGAGGAAGGCAGCTGCTCCAGGGAGTGTTATTTTGAAATGGGGACGCTTCAGAACGCTTAGTGCTGATGGAAAGGGCTGACGCCATTGGGGAGGGGCAGGGCAGAATGAGTGGCAGAACACGGTCCCTGGGAAAACGGGGGTGGGCAGAACCCCACTGTTTCCATCCACAAATACCTGAGTGCCAACCACGTGGTTAGGCTCCAGTTGGGGGCCAGATTGTTGAAGAGAGGGGGTCCCATCTTAAGACTACCCTTTTCTCTGTGAAGTTTAAGGAGTGGGGCAACTCATGGTTTCAGGAGAATTGAGAAGGTTCAAGATAAAGCTCCTGAGAAGGGGTCAGAGGGAGAGCCAGCCAGGAAATTGTGGAATTACCAGGCAGCCCTGGGAGCCCAGATGAGGCTGAAAACCACAGAGTTAACATGGCTTCAGTCATCGGGGCCACGTGGTTGTCTCTGGCCGCAGCACCCAGCAGCCCAGGTGCGCAGTTATGGAGAGGTTAGACAGTGGAGTTGATGCAGGTGCGATGGAAGAATAGTGCAGGAGGGGAACGGCCGAGCTGAGGAACCAGAGGACGTGAAGACAGATGCAGAGACACAAAATCAAAGGCCTGGATCCTGGTGAAGTCAAAAGAGGAAAGAGTAACTGAGGGCGAGAGTGGAAGTCTGGGAAGTGGTGGTCAGAGGGCAGTGTTCTGAGTTCACCGTTTCAGAGGCACTGCAGTTCCAAGGGGCATATGTGCCAGGAGTGGAGGAGAGCATCAGCAGGGAAAAGACATCAGGTTGTTGATGGGCTGACCACATGGACTTCGATGTCGCCCAGAAAGATGGCAGGACCCAGCTTACCAGCTTGCTCTCTCCTTAGTCCTCAGTGAATGGGTGCAGGAGACCAGAAGGCTGGAGGTCGGAGATTATGGCGGCAAGCGGGGGTTGAGGGAGCTGCATCAATGCGTGATGGCGCAGCCTCAAGGAAATAGGCCTTTTCGTTCAGGCTTGGAAGATTGAGTTCTGCAATCGGAATTGGGTTGCAAGGGGCACCCTGACCCCACTTTCCAACCCTAAGGAAAGAGGAGGTGAGGAGATCTCAGGGGAGAACCAACTCCCCCCTGTTGTGTATATGTCAGGTTGGGGGAGTCCAGGGGACAGAGTAGCGAGGAGACTTCTGGGGAAAGTGTGTGACCGCGTGAGAGCCTGTCTACTGCGAGGGCAGGACCTGAGTTGAGGGCACTGGGGAGCGGGCAGTTCCATGGGCGAGAAGGAAGGTTTGGAGGGAGAGCATTAAGCTTCCAAGTCAGCCAGCACTGAGACAGCTGCTCAGTGGAATATTGAAAGCTCTGGAGCCAACCCAGCTCCAGCTGTTAGTCACCACCGGCCTCCTGTTGCTCTGAAACAGAAGACTATCTTCAGTTACATTTCCTGTAAGAGCGTTTGCACTAATTCTACTTTTATATGTATAAAATTTTTATATATGCCCACATGCTTAACCTATATATGTTTGCAGTGTCATAATGTTAAATGTGTTTATCTTATGTATATAACCCCTTAAAGCCTAGATTGGTGAAAAAAATCTCTGAGAAAGTTAACATGGTGGTAACTTGGCTGACCTTGGCTGACCTTGCACTTTCTCAGGTGATGTTGATGACTACAGTGCTGAGGTAGAGGAAATCCTTCCTCAGCATCTCCAGCCATCTTCCAGTTCTGGCCTTGGCACTTCCCCAAGTTCTTCACCCCGGACCAGTCCCTGCCAGTCACCTACCATATCAGAGGGGCCTGTGCCTTCCCTTCCCGTGAGACCAAGTCGAGCTCCATCAAGAACACCCGGGCACCCAGCTTCACAAAGTGTGTATTTTACTTAAAGTTTTGTATGACTTTCCTTGGCTAATGCATTTGATTTTAGACGGTTAAACCTCTGATGCCTTTGCCTCTCCTTTGGAGACCCATTTTTGTTTTAACTTTCATATCCATAGGCTGAAGTGTAGCATGTTTTCTGTGTATACGAAAGAGGAAACTTCGCAGATGGTAAGCCCTAAATGGAAAGGATACTCATCACTGCCACTAGATGAGAATTTTTCTTAGTTCTTTTTCTATGTGGCCAGGCTTGTCCATGTCTTATCGTTGATGATTTTCTATCGTTACAGTCAGGACCCATAACTATTCGGGCTTAACTGTCTATCTGTACATTACCTAAATTATAATATGAAGCAGAAAGAGACAAGATATATTTTTTGAATTCAACTTGATAGTCATGACTTCTCCAGAGTTGGAAGATTTATCTCTGGAGGTTGTTACGTTACATGGTTTAGTCACTGTTCCATGCTAACCAATGTCTTCAGAAAATACCTTCCATTTCATAAACTTCTCTAGCTCGCCCATGCTACTCTTAGAGGACTGGCTTCATTCAATAAATTCAAGATAAGCCAGGGTATAGAGAGAAGAGACACCCTTTTCTTTTTCTTCTCTCTATTGGCCAGTACACTGCAAATGACTTAACTCACACAGTACTTCATGCCATCTTTTTTTTTTTAATAATATAACCACTGTCTCTTTTTTTTTTTTCGGGTGCGTTGGATCTTCGTTGTTGTGCATGGGCTTTCTCTAGTTGCAGCGAGCAGGGGCTATTCTTCTTTGTGGTGCGCGGGCTTCTCATTGCAGTGGCTTCTTTTGTTTTGGAGCACAAGCTCTAGACACGCGGGCTTCAGTAGTTGTGGCATGCAGGCTCGGTAGTTGCGGCTCGTGGGCTCTGGAGCGCAGGCTTAGTAGTTGTGGTGCACGGGCTTAGTTGCTCCGCGGCACATGGGATCTTCCTAGACCAGGGCCCGAACCCGTGTCCGCTGCATTGGCATGCATATTCTTAACCACTGCACCACCAGGGAAGCCCCCTTTGTGCTGTCTTAATAGGGCCGCTCGATAAATCCCCTTCAGCACCTGGGGCCTGGGTAAGAAGTCCACAGAGAGCTAGCCTGATTGCTCTCATGGTACCAAAGGGTAATGTAGTAGCAGAACTGCTTATGTTATTGATACCAGAAATGTGTGACATTACACTGTAGTACAAATTTAGAAAATTAGCAAAATAATTTATCATACGCGTATAGAAAGTACCTTTGTGCTCACATCCACTTGGAACGTGATCCTCTTACCTCAGGTACTTTTTCGGTAGGTTCTCCTGTTGACACTCAGCCCCTGGAGCCCAAGCGGCCCCCCCCTCCCCGCCCGGCTGCTCCTCCTGCGCGTCCAGCCCCCCCACAAAGACCGCCTCCGCCTGCAGGTAACAAACCATTTATTTCCATTTTTGCTCGGTTTAAAATCTCCCTCCACTCTGTTTAAAAATGTTTTGCATGTTTCAAACTTCTAGCTTCTAGATTTTACTATTTTTCTATCACTGGTGCTACTTCCTCAGTTTTTCTCTAAAAAACGTGGTGGGTGTGACAGAAGAGGGAAAAATATTGTTTCTCAACTAGATTCCTGTAACATGTTTTCAGAGCTGACCTTTTACAAGTGTGAAAGAAGTGTTTGTTTTGTTTTTGCTAATGGGGTTGTACTGATTTCTATAAAATGCATGATTAGAACTGAAGAACATACATATACTTATTTACTATAAAGTTTATATATTTGTTTAAATGTTCTTTTAAAATAAGTATAATGTTTCTATTTAGAAGCATTTGCATTACATAATAGCTTTTTTATAGCACCAAGACATGAATATGTGGTTTCTACATGATATTTGACATCATGAATACTATAGTAAATCTTTGACATTTCAGTTCTTTATTTAATGTCGTTTCCTTTCTGCTGCACATTCTCTTATGAACCATAAGGGGCTAGGAGTCCTGCACCTGCTAGAAAAGAATTTGGAGGTAACCATTTATATTTGTTGTAATGTATGGATCTTGGTTCATTAATTTTTTTGGAGTTTGATTCCTATAACTGAAAGACATTTTAGGTTTGTTTGATAAAAGTCAAAATGAATGACATTTATATGCCAAGTTAAAAATAGCTCCAAACTTCCATTATATTCCTGTTAAGTAAAAGATTAGAGCTTGGTTTTATTAGTGAATAGAATTAACAAGAGCTTCCACTTCCCAGATAGAGGTGAATTACTCATCAAGGCCTGATATACTTTTTCTTAACAAATACAGTCAATTTGGTTACAAAGATTTAATTCCCCCAAATCATACTACTTTCAAAAGTGATTCAGGCACAATGAGTATAGAATGTTTCCCAAGTATTTGATTATATTAGATTGTATTAGAGCTCTAGTACATTCCCTTGCCAGTAGCCTGTGGATTAGCAAAGTGTCCTAGAAATGCAATTTAAAATAATTATCTGAAATATAGCTTTCATTTTGCATGGCTCTATCATAACTTGTCATAGCATTCATGCCTCATTTTTAAAATGTAAGAACAATTTTCTTTTATATATTTCAATAAGGAAATTCTTACTAGCACATGGGTCACTTTTTGTTAAAAGTGTAGTTTACTTGGTTTACATGAAAACTTTCACAGAGCGTAGTTGGAGGTATACATTTGACAAGTTTATTTAATCTAATTCTCAGGAAAGGCTGAGGCAAGATATTTCAGAAGAGCTTTTACAAATCCAGTTTTAATGTCATTAAGGCTCACTATACACATGCAGTTGGTCTTTCTACTCTAGCTGCCTAAGGACATTGCGGACCGGCTCGTGTGTTGTTACAGATTGACTTTGCTGTGTGTAGATTTTAATGACTTTGTATAATAAAGGTAGCAAAGTTATTTCAGCACTGTGGCCTCTGCAAGATACTGCTGGAGTATAACTTTTCCATTGACTTACAGAAAACATTAATTTTTCCCGTTTCAAACTTGTGCTTTTATTTATAGTTATAATAGACTTTTATTTATTTTCTCCTTTAATTAGGAAAACGATCTATAGAAATAAGTTGCTAAATAAATTTGTGAAAAGTTATACATGATAGCAATTCAGTGGCTTACTTAGAAATCTGATTTAATTTTAAAAATCACTTCTCTTCACAATTCTTTTGTAGGCAATGTTCGCAGTGTATTTTTTTAACCCTATAAACCAATAACTGCTTGAAGGCAATAAGCTGAGAGAAAGTAATTACAGTACTTTTAGTATTTTTTTTTAAATTATGTATCGAAAACTAACTTCTAAGAGACTAATATAGTCTCAGAGATTTCATATGAAATTGGAACTTTAAGATTTTTGTTCCTTTTTGACTGGCCAATATTGGAGCTTTTATTAGTGATTTAACTCTGAATATAAAGAATGAGATGATCATAAAGCAAAGGCTTTCATTACACATATTTTGCAATTCCTTACTGCTAGTAATGTCAGATATAAAACGCAAACTGTCCTTCTCTTGCATTCTAACTGTGGAAAGGGCCAGACTCAGGTTTGGGCCAGGCACCTGAAGTCACTTTGGTTTGTACTGATACCTTTGAAGAAATTTAAACCAGTGAAAGAACTTTTTTGCAAAAGTCAGCTTAACTCAGAAATTGTTTTGTGTGCCTGCCTTTCATTCTGTGTGCTGTGGGCCCTGAACAATATACAGCTTCTGTTCTTTCTCTAAAAAGGTACTGGAGCCCCTCCCAGTCCTGGGGTAGCTAGGCGAGAGATGGAAGGTAACAAGGCTTTTGCATCATAGAAATGGATCTCTCGTTTTATTTCTAAATGTCAGCCCCTCCAGTGTTTAAAGGCATACCAAATCTTTTCTTGGTCCAACTGTAAACTCCCCCTCCCATCCTTATGTATACCTTGTAACTTGGTATTTTTTTTCTCTTTCCATTCTGTGTTGTATATAGTTTCTAATGGATGTCCATTTAATTTCCGCACAGTTCTCATGTTGTTTTGCACTCTGTGTTGTATATATTTCATATATCCTTTGGATGTGAAATTATTGTACAATGTTATTTTAAGAAGAATGCCTTCAAAATTCTTTTCAGAATAAGTCAAATGTTTAGAAATGTACTATACTAACTCTGGAGTTTTAAAAATTAATAATTGTAATTAAACCTTATTAATTTAATTGTAATTAAACCTTATTAATTGAGGTCCAAGAATATAGTGTTTTTCGGATGATTTCAGATAACAGAAATGTTTTAATGACGCTGAACTAAATTTGCTTAAAAGGCTATAAAAACTAGAAGCCATTCATTAAGATTATAGTTCTTAAAAAGCTGATGGATTTCATACAACAATCACACTTGAATTTCCTTTCAAAAAGAATAAATATGAGATGCAGGCCTCAATAGTGTCCCCTAACTCCTTTTGGCCCCAAAAGTAGTTTATTTCATTTCATCCTTTTACTACCTTTCTAATGAGTTTGAACCGTAGTTTAACATTGTCTTGCATAAGGCAGATATTTGGTAATAAGATGTGCCTTCATCATAGGATTTTGCTATAGAAATCCCAAAGATCTCATCGTGAGATTCCTTTATCCATAATGACATCTACAGCGTGAAGCCCTGAAACAGTGCCATTAGGTGCCTCTTGTGTGACTCGGAAAATGTAGTGCCGTCTGTTTGCTCCGGAGCTGTTTGTCCACCAAGCTCTGGGAAACAGCGGGGCTGCATCTTGTGACCATCCCCCTAAGCTGACCATGTGTTTTCAAGGTTCACAGGAGAGAGCTCTGTTGGGAAAGTCACCTTAAAAGTGACCTTCTGAATGAGGTATCAGACCAAGTGCTAAGCTGGCTCCCATGAATGTCACTCTCAGTATCCTAATTTTTCTCTTTTTGGGGGTATTTCCTTCAGAGCTGATAATACGCTTCCTTCATCATTATCTAAAGCAAAGTACTTTTGTTTCCATCTCACGCCCCCAATTTCTGCTGGTAATGAAACAACAGCAGCCAGTGTTATGCAGTATGGCTTGATTGTTTACTTATGACTAATTTTTTTTTCCTTCCTGCTTCAAAGCACCCAAAAGCCCTGGAACGACACGGAAAGATAATATAGGTAAAAACACTTGAATTCAGCTTAACCTTAAAACTGGACCGTGAATAGACACTTGGGATATAAGTGATGGTTTCTTGTTTCTTTCTTTTTTAAAAAAAATGAAATACACGGTGCGATGTCTTTGTTCCAGGACGCAATCAGCCTTCACCTCAAACAGGACTCACAGGCCCAGGACCTGCTGGATACAGTACAGCCAGACCGGTAGGCAGCATCTCGCCTGGGAGCCAGGAGGTCTAGGTTCTAGGTCCCAATTTGCTGCTAATGAAATGTGTTATCTTGAAGAAATCATGGGGCCCATTAAGGCCCCAGTTTCCTCAACTCTAAAATGGGGAATTGCACTTGACGCTCTCCAAGGTACCTTTCAACACTAAGTATTTTAACATCCTCTTCAAAAGTAACTAAACATACTTTCTTATTTGAATAAAAGTGATGCAATTAAGTAGTTGCAGTCGCTACATAAATATCTTAGAATCTCTATATGAGGAAGTGATGTTTTGGGGCAACTTTTTATATTATCTGAGTAATTCTTCAATCAGAAGGATTTGAAAACTAGATTTCAGAAAACCCATTTATGATAGTCGGTCAACTAAAGCTGGTTCTAAAGGTATTAAAAGCAGGAGAGCAGGTGGCATTGCAGTGCCTTTCCCTGTGTTGTGAATCTGTGGTTTTCTGCGTGTTTATCAGTGTTCTCTTATACACAGAATTATCCTCTTATTCACCCAAGTGAAAATTTTCTCTGGGATAGAGCAAGTAACTTAAGGGGAAAAAAAGAAAGAAAGAAAACAGAAACCAGGATCAGTCTAGTGGGTCCTGGGACTGCTGGGAGGCTTCCAGCTGAAGAGTAAGAAGTGGGAACTGTGACTGTAACTGGAAATTAAGAAACTTCTGTTAATGAAACTACTTCTAATTTCTAAGGAATCCTCATAAGATTTATAAGATAGAAATACTTCGTTCTTTCTCTTGTAGCTTTCTATTTAACATCCAACCTAAAGGCCTTTTTCTATATATAACATCACACTCCAAAGTAAAATGTCTGTGGAGTATACCTAAAGATAGCCGTTACCCACTCTCCTTTTTCCCAAAGAAGGGGAAATTGCTATCCGTCGATTCTACCACTTCCCACAAAGTACTTTCTTTATTTAATACTGTAAGAATAGGGAAGGAAAGTCAGAATTTTGTGAGATAACATTCATAACTTTTGCTTAAAATAAGGAGTATTGGGAGCTTAAAGTCTTCAGCAAATGTGTGAAAATAGAAAAGACGTTTTTCACCAGTGTGTCTTCCAGTGTATTTATTTTAGCATATCGAGTAAGGCACTCAAGAGGTTTTACATCTGTGTTTAAAAAAAAAGACCTCGGCATGGTTTTTCATAAGCCACTTAGTTACACAGTGTATGTCAGGTCACGTCCTCGTGACCTGTAATACCATCCCCGTCGCCCATTAAGGCAGCATCGCACAGGATGAAGAGCACGGCCCTGCAGCGGGTCAGACCTGAGTCTGGCTCCTGGCTCTACTTTCTAGCTCTGCGGCTTTGGGAAAGTTGTATACATTTCTTCATCTTCATTTATAATAGAGATGATAAAAGAATACCTACCTCTGAGGGCCATTTGGACAATGAAATGGAAATGCCTCCACAGTGCTTAATTAACACAGCGCCTGGCACATAGTAAACGGTGGAAAATAAAAAGGAAGATTTTTAAAACTTGTGACGATGTGGCTATAAATAAAGAGCCATTAAAATGACAAGAGGCTGAGGAAATGAGATGAGATGCAAAAGCAAATATTTTCACCAAATCTTATCTGTTGAAAATAAGTAAATATCTCAACGGTTACGTTTTCCATTTTTAGATTATTCCACCCCGTGCCGGGGTGATCAGCGCCCCCCAGAGCCATGCTCGGGTGTCTGCTGGAAGACTGACTCCTGAAAGCCAAAGCAAACCATCAGAAGTACTGAAAGGTAGGCCCTGTATTAGAAACAGCAGTGCCGTTCTGTATTCTTTCCCTTTTTCTTTTTCTTTTCCTTTCTGCAGTGTCTCGCTTTTTACAACTTACTTGAAGTGGGATAGCCTTGTGTCTTTCTTTATGCCACAAGAAATGAGGCTGCTTGGGGCCAGGGGTGGGCGGGACAGGGACTAGAATCCCTTACATTTCACTAAAGGAAGGATAGAAAGTGGTTTTCTAGAAAACACCTAACATCTGGAAATGACTTTTTTTAGGGCCGGCTGTTCTTCCTGAACCACTGAAGCCTCAGGCCGCCCCTCCTGTGCAGCCTTCTCTGGCCCCGCCGGTTCAGCAGATGCGGGAGCCTCTTGTCCCGGTGGCCACACCTATGCCTCAGTCTGCCCCGCAGCCGCCCCCTCGGAGCAGGTCGTCCCACAGCTTGCCTTCTGAGCCTTCAGTGCAGCCGCAGGTAAGTCCTGCCAGCCGGCAGAAGATCATCTGGACGCTTCTGTGAGGGTTTGGGCTTATTTTTTGTTTTGTTTTGTTTTTCTGTTTTTCTTTTTTTACTGAGGTATATTTGATGCCTTTGGTATAGTCTTTGAACATACTTATTTTAATTATTAGCTTAAGAAATAAACAAATATGAGATTCACTTTTAACAAATGTTTGTCTTTTGGTAGACAAACATTTAATCGCATGTTCAGATATGACTTCAACAGGCGAATGTCATTGGACATCTCAAACCAGTCACACAACAGATGCATGGTTTGGCTGTTTGAGGTTTGGGGTTTCTGTCTGTCTGTCTAACCTGTGGCCTGGATCAAGGGTTCTCAGAGAGTGACCCTAGATTAGGGATCTTTAAGGAATTCCAGGCAGCTCCCAGGCTGTTTTATCTTGTTAATGTTTAAAGTGTTGGTGACTTTCTGGGTTTTTTATGCATAATTTACTTTGGCTAGTTAATGAATTAGGATGGACAATAATAATTTATTTTCTTATTGCTCACAGTTAATAAGTTTTGGCTTTTACATCCTGGAGAGAGAGGCAGTCAGATCACTCCTGACCACTGGCAGTCAAGTTAATTTCCAGTAACGCTCTTATTCCTCCTGATGCCACACAGCTAGCTCTTTTCCGTGGTGGAGCCAGCACTGGGCTTCCTCAGGGATCTCTAGCAGTTTCAGACACTATTGGATCAGTTTAGAAGTTTTGGGCGTGCAGCAGCAGGCTTATTCACCAAAGTGAAAACCATCAAAATAATGTTATCTCATGAGTGTCACACAGAAAACAGTGCCATTGCACTGTTGAGGATGCTGAAGATGTATAATAATTGTAGAAATCCTTCCAACAATAAATATCTATTATTTTCTCTCTGCCAATCGGCTTTTAGTGTATCATGAATTTTTCTTCTCATTTTCTTGTGAGGTGTACTATTGTATTTTTTTTTTAATGTAATTGGAGGGCAAGAAACTTTCAAAGTAGCCGTATCTTAGAGCTTTGTATTGCTGTTTTAGGACAGAAAGTGATCATGAGTTTCATAGTAAAAGTGAACCCTGATTCCTAAAACTCTATAAATGTTTTCAGTATTGAAAGTAGGTATGGTACTCTGAACAACTTCAGAAAGGACACACTTCAGGTAAGGTTGCAATTCTCAGTAGAAAGTCATCTGTGACACAGAAGTACTACAGGATGAGTATTCCAATGACTGCCATGTGTCATTTTCTTAGGTCATTTTTCAGCTTGTTTTGCTTTCTGATTTTCATTGGAGTGGGTGCGGTAATCTGGTGACAGGCAGCAAGCCCATGCTTTGTGTGTGGCTCAGTAGATTGTGTTCTTGACTCTTGTATTCTGTTCATCAAAACTATGAAAGATGTTTGTTTTAAACCTTCTTTTTGCCTCAATCACCGATACCAAATTCCTCTGCACATTATATACACAGACTTTTCTTTTGGGGGAGTGGGATCTTGTTCATGTCTTTGTGACTGTCTTTGTGAAGGATCACAAAGTGGTTAGTTTCCTCCTTGGAGCTTACAACGCTGAGGGGCCGGAAGGAAAGGGAAGTATTTTACCTTTTGTGCCTTTTGAACTTTGAACCATAAGAATAATACCTATTCAAAAAATAATAGACATTTAAAATTTTTAAAATCTTCTGTAGTGGCTATAAGTTGAAAAGGATGGGATAGTAAAATATGACATTTGTTATTTTGGTAATAATATGAAATAGTCTTAGAATTGAACACTTAGTAATTTTTACAAGTCTTTATCAATTCTGCCAAAAATCTACAAGGTATTTAAAACATAAAAACACACATGACCCAGCTTTACTTTTTATAACTATTTAAGTGTCCTTTGATTCGATAATTCTATATAGAAAAGATTCTTCTAATTCATATGATTATACCACATGTTATATATCCTTTACAAAATGTGAAAATGCCTCACCTATCTGACTTCCAACATCTTAGTCATCTGATTATCAGCTAAAAAGCAGAAGTCAGGAATCCAATGAGAAGTAAAATATTAGCATCGTGGCTATACTGTCAGCGTGATTGCTGCCAGTGAGGGAAGAGGGCAAGTGGAACACCTCAGCATTCCGGATCAACTGAATTCCATCCCTGTGTATCTTAGTATAGACCCATTCCTGTGTCCTGTCCTGTGCCAAAGCTGATACATCAGGACCATCAGGAAAGCTTAAATTCAGGAGTCTCATGTTTCGTAGGCAGGAAACTCTAGTAATACTTAATACTTAAGTAATTACTTAATACTTAAGTAATTACTTAAGTAATACTTAAATTGTCAAAGAGAGTTTTGGTATTTTAAAATAAGGTGAGCTTTAAATATTGGGGAAGATTTGCTCAAACTGTTCCTTGAGAATACTGTAAGTTTTAAAAGTACTGCTATATTATGAAAAGATTATGATTTCATTTTTAAACAACAAAAAGAGGATCCAGTTTCTTACCTTGTTGTACCTTCCAGCTCATAAATTATGAAGTGAATTAATGATAGTATCACCCTTCAGAAAACCTGAGTAATATAGAACAAGCCTGGATCCTGACCATTTGTTAAATACCATTTTTCAC
Organism: Delphinus delphis; assembly: GCF_949987515.2. NCBI lineage: Eukaryota > Metazoa > Chordata > Mammalia > Artiodactyla > Delphinidae > Delphinus > Delphinus delphis. The sequence continues at coordinate 12,323,424 of NC_082686.1, forward strand.
TTTTTTGCAAAGTGATGCCATTTTGTACATTTTCTCTAATGGTGATAAACCCACAGACTATCTTAAGGCTGTGTCCTACTCTTCTTGGGCTGCCATAACAAAATACCATAAACTGGGTGGCTCAAACAGTAGAAATTTGTTTTCTCACAGTTCTGGAGGCTGGAAGTCTGAGATGAAGATGCCACCGTGGTTGGGTTCTGGGCTGTTTTCCTGGCTTGCAGACAGCTGCCTTCTTGCTGTGTGCTCACATGGCCTTTCCTCAGTGCTTGCACGAGGAGAAAAAGAGCAAGCCCTCTGGTGTGTCTCCGCCTAAGGGTGCTAATTCCATCGTGAGGGCCCCACTCCCATGACCTCATCTAACCCCAGTTACCTCCCAAAGGCCCCATCTCCAAAGACCATCACTTTGCGGGTTAGGGCTTTCAACATATGAATTTGGGGTGGGGGGAGACACAAACATTTCATCCATAACAGGCTGCTTCAAATATTTTAGAGCTTCCAAACCCTATTCGGAATATTATTTTTGGAAAAATCACTTTGAACTAGTTAGTAATCAACCTCAGACAAAATTAAGTTTGAACACTAATTCAACAATACATTTTTCATTCTAAATGACAGAAGAAATTGGAATTGTCTCTTGGTCTTATGCTATGACCTGCAAATATCACTGCTCTTGGATTTTGTATATAATATAGAAATAAAAGTATTTTGAAGGCTGAATTGTTAGGGTTGTTGGTTGGTCTCCGATTGTCCTCCTAACTCTTTCCTTTGATGTCTGTGTTCCTTTTCTCAAAGCAGGAGCAACCATCAGGGTAACAGGTATTGGATTATTTCTCAATCTTATATGTGCTTTTCATCTGTCTTAGCACATTAGATGTATGAGTCTTTCGCTTCATACATCTAAATTTTCACTCATTTTAAAAACCACCTGTCCACATTAATAAATTCTATTATCATACCATAAAACCTTTTTTTCTTAGTATTTTGAATTTTTAGGAACCATTTTAGTTCTTGCTAATGCTTTCCCATTTTTTTTTGCTTTGTTTTTTACAAAAATTAACAAAGACTAAGAAGTTTAACTTCAAGAAGGTAAGCTTTAGGTATATAGAAGTGTATTTGGCAAAACCAAAAAGGTTCTTGGTTTTAACAATGGCATAATTACATAAATACAAAATTCAATTTTTTTTCTTAGATTTCTTTTGGGAAATTAAAAAAAATAATTTTAGTAGCACAATTCTTTTTCGTAAGGAAGAATTGATGATTTACAAAGATGAAAGTTAACATAGCAGGATTGTTTAAGGGCCTTTCCAACACCCTTCTCTGTAAAAATACCATCGTCATTAATGTCAAGTCATCACAAATCCTGCTTAGATATATATAAATTAATTCCAATGTAATGAATGATGGTGTGGCTCTCATTATAATTTCAAGTCTGATTGGGCAAAATGATCCTGTTCCTATCAAATTACCCTTTAAATTATTTTGAAAGAAAATATTTTAATATATGAAAATAAAGATATTTAAATGTCTAGCATTTATTTGGCAAGGGCCTACTGTTCTAAGCTGTGCAAGCATACACGTCTTACCTGTAATGTCTGTGCCGTGGACTCTTGCATCTACCATGGGAGGATTGGGGCCCAGGCCCAGTCAAGTACTTCTGTTTTGTTATATGAACCATAAATAATCCAGACATTATTGGTAATGTAGAGCTAATTGTAATTTTATGACGTCTGTAATAAATTTGTCTCTCAAGTACTTTAATACACTTAGAATACAGTTTAGAATCTGTGACATGTTTACTCTTCAATTTTGTACAAATTTATTGCCACATTAAGTTTAAAGAAAAACATATTTGTTTATTCAATTATAAAGTATGTTCTAGATCAGTTGAATAAAACAGATAGAGAGAGTGATTCACTTACGAAGTTATCCACACTGTTTCCTTTTGCAAATGAACAGCCTTCCCTATTCTTAAGCACCAAGTTACTGTTTCATAAGATGCAGTTACATTTTATAGGGACTGCTGCTCTTTTTTTCAACATATTTCATGAATGTTTAGTTATTTGTTTAACAACGATCTAAATTCATTTTGGGTCATGCTCTGTTTTGTTACGTTGCAAGTCTTGAGCTAAAATTCTCCCTCCCCTGTCCTTTTCAACCCAAAGGTTTGTTTCCTTACCTTTAATTTGGCATAAATATCCAAGTCACCTACCTAGTTTTAATAATTATGTAGGGTTTTGAAAATTATTAAAATGAAGTTCCTGATGAGCCAGTTTTCTTATAAGGCCAGGTCCCCAGTTCTGTTACCCGTAGGGAAAGTTGGCCGTGCTCAGTCCCACAGCCATGCTCCACTCCAGCCAGCTTCTTTGTGAAGTAGGCACACAGGGCAGATTTTTCATGACTGTGAAGTAATTCCGACCCCTCCTCCTGCCAGTAACAGTGCACAGCCAACTCTGTCACGTAGAGAGGACTGTGCACCCTCTGGGCACAGCTTCATTTTGGTTTAAGAATTAATATACCAAATAGAAAATGGGACTTCCCCCACCACCCCGTTTTAAACAGTCATTGCATTTGATTGTTAACAAACGTATCCGTTTTGGAACATTTTTACAAGATGAAGGAAGGTCAATTAAGGAGTACCGTTATGTTACTCACAGCGTTTATCCTGCAAAGGAGAACCTACATTAAAAAGCAAAGAATGCTTTGGAAATTCATTTATCCAAGTAGAAAAGGAAAAGATGTATTGTTTTCAGCTGGTGAATACAAATATACTAATAAAATTAATTTTCATCCATAAAGTTGAATTTCCATATTTAAATCTCAATGAAAATATATTTAAAAGAACAGTGAAACCACATCATCATCATAGATGGGTGCTGGAAGTTTATTTATAGAGATTTCGCGTAAGTTCTAAAGATGGATTTCTTCAGTTTGTGTGAACATCTGATAGTACTGGGCATGAGCAAGACTCGTCTGCTAATTCTGTGCAGTTCCCCATTTTACTGTCTCAATACTTGCATGGATAAAATAAGCTCAGTTTAATAGAAGGACTTATTTATTCAGTAGCCAGTTTTTACAAAATAATACTTTAGCTGTTATCTTACTTAAACCACCAGAGTAACAAGCCACGCAAAGCTGCTTTTTATTTCCTAAATTCGTATACTTCCCCACCCCCACCCCCGAAAATGAGGAATAACTGAGACAGGAAGAATAGGGGGTATTCAAAGTAAGTATATTGCTTTTTGGTTGATTATTCAGTGCTCGCTCTCTTCTCCAGGTAAAAACAAACGGGGTCTCCGCCATCAGACTGGACTCGCCATTAAAGACCGACCCATTTGAAGACCTGTCTTTGAACCTGCTTGCTGTATCAAAGGCTCAGCCATCTGTTCAAACCCCAAACCCGAAGGGGTTGATTCCATTGCCTTCTGCAACCCCAAGTAACATGAATACTTTGAGTTCTGTAAGCTGCATGCCGACAATACCTCCAGTTCCAGCCCGGAGTAAATCCCAGGAAAACACACGATGTTCTCCAAACCCATTCACTGAGAGCTCGAGCAGCACAAATCCTTTCACCGACAGGACTGCCGCTCCCAGAAACCCCTTTAGAGCTGAATCTCAAGAATCAGAGGCCACTTCGTGGTTCTCCAGAGAAGAGCCCCTTGCTCAGAGTCCTTTCCCTTCTCTGCAGCCTCTCAGACAGAACAGTAGCAAGCCTTCATCTTCACTGGATGGCTTTGAGGACAGTTTTGGTCCGCAGGGCCCACCCACACTAAAAAGCAGCAACCCAAAAGGATGGGTAACCTTCGAGGAAGAAGAGGACTTCGGTGTGACAGGAAAGTCAAGGCCCACTTGTCCAGACCTACTGGGTCATCAGCCGAGTTCGTCTTCTGGCTCCAAGGTGACCCTTAGTGATGACTGGAATAAAGGTACCAGTGTCTCTTTCTGTGTGTTGCCAGCAAGAAGACCACCTCCGCCTCCTGTCCCTCTGCTCCCACCTGGCACCACCCCTCCAGCAGACCCTTTCACAGCCTTGGCCTCTAAGGCATCACCCACGCTAGACTTTACAGAAAGATAATGTTATACAGTAGAAAGCAGTTGTTTTTATAGTTTTGGCAGGGTAGAGCCAAAAGAATCGGGCATTCGTTATTCATTATGTGCAATAAGTAATTGTTAAGTGCACTGATGTTGTCATGAAATACCACTATTTAATGTGTACAAAGTTGGAATATGTGTATATTGGAAATAAGGAAAAATCTTTCTCATTATTAACTGGAATTTTGGTGTGTTTCTGTTTGGATAAATACGAGAGAGTAGAAGCCATAAAAAGTGCTTGAAACTACTTTAGAAAATAGTCCTTATTCAGAAATTCTTTGTCGGTCACCTTTACAGAATCTCAAAAAGCCCAAACAACTTCTAGCTGACATTACTGCCAGCCCCTTTCTTACTTGTTAGAAATTGGTATTTATAAGTATTTATCAAAGAGCTGTCAAACTTATACTGAAACAGAATTTAAAAGGATATATATATATATATACACACTGTGTATATATATATATATACAGTAATTGTATGTGTATATATATACAGTAATATGTATATATATATATATATATACACACACATATATTTGTAAAACGCATAATTTAAATTCTAAATCAGACCAAATTTTTACCTAAAAATTCGAACATAGTTCTTCTTTCAATATTTCATTATCTAAAGGATGGCTGAAAATGAAATTTGGATATTTCATTCCTTTTCTTTCTAAAACTAGAATGATCTCACTAGGGAACCAGAATCGACCACCGTTCCACACCCACCCCCGTCTGACACGCACACCGCGCACACCCTTGTTACCTGCCACTGCAGCACGTGTGCCGGCTTTTCCGGGGGAGGAGCTTCTTGCAGCCGGAAGCAGCGTAGTGTGTGGTTACAGTCGGTCACGTGGACCGACACCCCGGCCCTTTCAAAAAAGCACGCTGGCCCAGAAAGTCGGGAAAGCACGTGCCACCAAGCTCAGTGAAAAGCGTTAGAGCTCAACGTACGCGAAGGCATCCGCTGCCCACGGCCCTTGCGCGCTTCTCTTGCCGCCTCCGCTCTGGAAGTGGTGAGCGGGCCACAGGCGCCGCCCGGGGCGGAACTGGGATCTACTCCTTGTGTGTTCTCTCCCTCTCACGAACTACACGACACATCTGTGATGCTGCTTTACGTTTGTAGAGGCTACACCTCAAATTAGCTGTGGATTTTGTCTCCTGCACTGCCAATATGCAGCTGATCCTGCTTTAATTTTATGAAGACGTACACAGAATGTATACAGAATGTAGTATTTTGATACCATTGAGTAATCCTAATCAGAAAACTCCTTGAGCAATAGTTGTTTTGTTGTCAGTTTAAGATTACCTTTACCCATTATATTAACGTTCCTTTTATACAAAGAGTTGTATATGTCGACCTAAATTCCGTTGTCTGCATTTAACCTTTCAAGATGTGCATTAGCGGAATATCAGAAAAAAGAGTTCCTGGCTAAGAATACGTAAAATGTAAAAGCACAGCAAACTGCATCGCACTTAACCGCATAAAGCAAATCTGTTAGGAAAAAAGCACTTTTCTAAATACTCAAATGTTATCAGAATACTATGTTTATAAAAGTAACCCTCTCTCTATTAACAGCCAGGATTTGCTGTTAGAAATAACTCGTGAGTTTTATATTGTGCTTTTTGGGGGGGTTCTAATCATTTCAGCAGTAGTATATTTTAAACAGCAGTATTACTAGAGGCAGTGCGCTTCAAAATGTGAATTAACTTGTTGAAACTGTGGCTTTAACAAATCTATGTGATTAGTATATATGGTATTCAATATTTGCTCTCTATTAGCAAAATAATTCATTATAAACTTCACTAGTGCAGATTGCAGTTCTGTGAGCAATGTTTCCTATTGAATATAAACTACTGTCTAAAATATACATATCATGTAGCAGCTCAGCCTTTATCAGCAAATTCTACTTGGCAAGTTGCTGAAAAAGTACACAAAGTTATGAAAGTTAAAGGTCTGCTGCAAATAACTAGCCACTATTCTGTGTATTATTAAAATATTTACCAGTTCTGTTAAAAGCAGAGCAGAAGCTAGACACAGGATCTCTTTGTGAATTCTTCATTCTCTATAGTAGATTGCTGTTTATATGTAAGAATTTTATTGCTTATGTGGCATATAGTATTTATAACTATATACTTTATAGAAGTACAGTATTAAAGTCAGTGGTATGTAAACACTCTGTACATATCCTGTGAAATGTGCTCTCATATGAAATAAATATACCTGTCTTTACCATATTGACTCCTTTGCTCAAAAGGGAGGAATTTTTCTCAGCCGTTTTCCTTGAAGTTTATATATACAGGTTTGGTGACATTTGGGGATTAATTCTTGTTGTATAATTGGGTATTTTAATTCAAGGTCTTATTTTCATCCATTTCACTTCTCTATGTAATATTTCGGCTAAAAGTAAGAAGAAAGCTATTCTGAGATTACTAATCACCGTTAAGAAGCCATGCACTTATTCTGCAAGAGAGGCCCTGATGCAAAATCTTGTTGGCTCGAAAATAACACGTGAAGCATGAATGATGATCTTCTAACCCAGAGCAAGAGAAACAGCCTGGGGGGTCAAGGGGAGGCGCAGAAGGGAGACAGGTGCACGAGGAGTCAGGCGAAAGAAGAGACTGCCTTAAAAGACCCAAAGTCGGGGGCTTCCCTGGTGGCGCAGTGGTTGAGAGTCTGCCTGCTGATGCAGGGAACATGGGTTCGTGCCCCGGTCCAGGAAGATCCCACATGCCGCGGAGCGGCTGGGCCCGTGAGCCATGGCCGCTGGGCCTGCGCGTCCGGAGCCTGTGCTCCACAACGGGAGGGGCCACAACAGTGAGAGGCCCGCGTACCGCAAAAAAAAAAAAAGACCCAAAGTAAGAGACCGAGGCCAGTTGTTCCTGTGAGTATTGCCTTTTTTCAGATTGCCATTTAAAACAATAACCTTGATTCTTACATAGTTCAGTTATGTTCATTAACCTCTGATTAAGAAGTTACAGATACAGAATAATAGGCTTTGTAAAACCTTTTTATTTTAAGGTAAATTTGTATGCAGTTATAAGAAATAATACAGAGAGATCCCAGTTTCCCCAAACTGGGAAACTACCTTTTACCCAGTTTCCTTCAGTGGCAACATTTTGCAAAACTATAGTACACTACTACAACCAGGACATTCACATTGACACAAGACCTTCCCATCACCACAAAGATCCTTCATGTTTCCCCTTTCCTGCTTCCCTCCCATCCCATGCCCCTCTCCTGTGTCCTTAACTTCTGGCAACCACTAACCTACTCTCCATTTCTACAATTTTGCCACTTCGAGTGTTCCGTAAATGGAATCATGTGTAACCGTTTGGGATTGACCTTTTTTACTCCATAATTCCCTGGAGATTCATCTGGATTGCGTGTATCAATAGTTTGTTCCTTTTTATTGCTGTGTATATCAATAGTATTCCATGGTACGGATGTACCACAACTGGGTTAACCATTTGCCCACCCATTGAAGGACATCTGGGTTGTTCCAGTTTGGGGCTATTATAAATGAAGCTGCTATGAACATTCATCTCAGGTTTTTATGTGCACATAAGTTTTCTCTGGGATAAATGCCCAGGAGTGCAATTGCTGGGTCGTAGGGTGGTTGCATGCTTGGATTTTTTAGAACGGCCAGATTGTCTTCCAGAATGACTGTACCATTTAACATTCCCATTGGCAATTTACGAGTGATCCAGTTTCTCCTCATCCTTGCCTGCATTTGCTGCTGTTACTATTTTTTTAGTTATTAGTTATTAGTTATTTGTACCAGAGTGTTCATCACTAATGCAGTGCTTCAGCAGATACAAATGGTCATAAGATGCCCTTTACCCTAGAAAGGCAACAGTACCTAAAATATTGAGACAATAAGCTAAAGTACACAAGACCACCCAGATGTCATCTTTGTCTTCAGATTCAGAACCCACTTGGGTGGTGACAAGACAACAGGCTTTGGCATGATTTATGATCACTTAAACCACACTGAGAGGGCTTCCCTGGTGGCACGGTGGTTAAGAATCCGCCTGCCAATGCAGGGGACACGGATTCAAGCCCTGACCCGGGAAGATCCCACATGCCGCGGAACAACAAAGCCCGTGCACCAAAACTACTGAGCCTGCGCTCTGTAGCCCGCAAGCCACAACTACTGAGCCCATGTGCCACACCTACCAAAGCCCACGCACCTAGAGCCCGTGCTCCACAGCAAGAGAAGCCACTGCAATGAGAAGCCCGCGCCCCGCAATGAAGAGTAGCCCCCGCTCACCGCAACTGGAGAAAAGCCCGCGCGCAGCAATGAAGACCCAACGCAGCCAAAAATAAGTAAATAAATTTATAAAACAAAATAACCACACTGAGAGAAAGCTACGCACAGAATTTGTAAGACATGGACTGTATGAGAAGAAAAAGACCTAAAGAGAACACTGAAAGGAATGCAACGGAAGAGTAAAGTTAAGAGGACTACAAAGGCAAATATCAGTGCTGACAAAGGTTAAAGATGGTGCAAGGGCTCGACCTGTGACAGTCTGGCAGATTTTCCACCAGATATGTAGTTGATAACTACGTATTTAAATAAAACTGAGTGGCCAGTACAAACATGGGTTTTCTATACTTTTCATTCATTTTATATAATTAAAAAGTATACCTAGAGACCCTGTAGTACATGAGTGTGTGGATAAATGGTTCTCTCTACCTAGAAGGCTATACTATAAACCAAGTTTTTAAGCAGGAGTTGGCTTGATGGATATGCAGTTGGATTCAGGAGAAATAGGGGGATGATCTTACAGCCAGCAGTCAGGAGCTAAGTGACCACAGTAGGCCACTTTCTTCCTCTGGGGAAGAGAGACATTTGCCAATCTGACCAGTACTGCATGTTCCAGGGTCTGGGTGAACCCTGCCGCAACACTACTAGAGATGAAAACACATCTCTCCCTGGGCGCCATCCCGCTTCTATCCAGCGTCAGTCTAACGGTCTTCACATGAGGCTCTGGATTGGCTTTGGGCATTTCCAAGGCCTACAGTCACACACTTTCTCCACTCTGCCCCGGAACTTAAGGGTTTCAATGGAGGGAGGCAAAGTTTCAGGTACACAAAGTGGCAGGTGCTTGTAATATTCAATTTGCATTTGGCAATGGCCCTTCCAAGGAGATAACCAGGGATCGGGGCCTTGCACTATTTTAGCTTTGCTAGCGCCTCGTTATCAAGGCCTCAGTACAAATGTCACCCAAGGAATGCCTGAAGGCTTAAGGCATTCCCTGACCATCCAATCTAAAAAGCCAGTCACCCTGTTCTGTTTTTATATCTATTTGAATTTGCCGTATCCGTTTTTGTTTTCTCTTTGTCACTTACACTGAATATAAGCTCCATGAAAGCAGTGACCCTCAATCTGCCTCCCTGTCACCGGCGCCCGGAAGGAAGCACCGAACCCGATTGCCTTTAATAAGAATTTGTTGGGCAGTGAGTTGCTGGATAGTTTGGGGAGGGTCGCTACGGCAGCAGCCGCTCGAGCCACTCTAGAGATACGAATTCGAATCAGCCCCACGAAGGAGTACGGACACTTTCCCTGACCCTTCAGTGCTGAAAACCGGAGCAGAGGCAGCAGACACCGGGGATCCGCGATCTGAGACAGCCTCTTCCGTGCGTTCCAGACCCGAAGCAGCGGGAGGCATTCCCGGAAGTGGAGACTGGGGGCGGCGGAAATGCTACCGAGGCTCGGAGCTGCGGTGGGGAGACTGCTGCGGGGCTGGGCACCTGTGGGTTCCCACCACCCCACCCATCCCCGACCTAGCAACCTCTTTCCCACCCACCCACCTCCCTGGGTGGAATCTTGGGCCCCAGGCGAGACGACTGGGCGGCCAGCGCTCCACTCAGCCGGCTGGTCTGTTTGAGGGTTGCCCTGACGACACCCACTTCCGGGAGCAGGGCTCGGCGAATCCGGCTCGCCGGGTGCGGGCGGGCCCCGGAGGCCTTCCCGGACTGTGTGGATCTTTGCTCGCCAGCACCTGCTCCCGAGAGTGGAGGGCGAGGTCTCCGCCCCAGCCTCGGGGTGTGACCTTGAGCGGCGGCCCTCAGACTGTTTCTTTGTTGCTCCTGGCAACAGCCACTTCCGGGAGCGAGTGCAGTTCCCCCAGCAACGCGAGCCCCGGAGCCCCGGGTTCCCGCCTCCCAGCGGCAGTTAGTCGGTCGGTCGTCGCTGTTCGCCGCTCATCCTGGGCCTTCTCGCCTCCTCGGCGGGACCTCCGGAGCCACCATGGTTCTGCTGCACGTGAAGCGGGGCGACGAGAGTCAGTTCCTGCTGCAGGCGCCGGGGAGCACGGAGCTGGAGGAGCTCACGGTGCAGGTGGCCCGGGTCTACAACGGGCGGCTCAAGGTGCAGCGCGTCTGCTCAGGTGCGGCCCGGCGGCGCGGCGAGTTTGCCGGCTGGGTTGGGGTGGGGGCCCGCACCGCGAGGGCCCCGGAAGGGAAGAAGAAACTGGGCCATCTGGGACGAAGTTGGGCGGGACCAGCGAGGCTTTTTCGGGCAGGCTGGGGCCGAGGGTCAAGTTTGTGAAGATTTGCAAAGATATGCGGCAGCCGGGCTTGAAATGGGACAGCGGGGTTCGCCAGAGATGCTTCAAGAGCTGGTGGACCGCGAGGAGAGGCTCCCGGAGCCGGCGGGGAGGGTGCACCCCAGGGTCTGGGAGCCGGGATTGGGGCGCTGTGAGCAAACCGAAATAAACCCTGTACAGAGGAGGCAAGAGGCACAGGAGGGAGCCGGAAGCTTGGGCCCAAGAGCCGGTGTAGTGGATTTCAACAAGTGTGAGAGGTGGCACGACCACTGGGCCGTTTTTTACAAGTGAATTTCCTATTTTGAGACTTTGGAGGTAGAGCAGTTTCCGGTGGTGAGCCCCCCACCTTTGGGATGGCCTTCAGAGGTGAGAAACAGTGAGAGAGCCTCGGTGTTCTTGCCTCTCTTGGTGTTCCCTTCTCCAGGAAGCAAAGCCTGATTCTCCTGTTACAGTGTTTTGGTCACTGTCCTCTCGACACTCTGGAGCAGTGCCGTCCAAGGGAGCTTTCCACCGCGATGGAAAATGTTCCCAGGTTGTGCTGTCCAGTAAGGTATCCACTAAGCACAGGGGGCCGTTGAGCACCACGAAGAAACTGCGTTTTTTATTTCATTGCATTTCAACTTAAATCCAAGTAGCCACGTGCAGCTAGTAACTGCCACATTAGGCAGCGCAGTACTTGACAGGATGCTACTCCAGGTGTGCTCTAGGGTGTGATTGTGTCTATAGTTATACCACGTGATTTTTGTACCATGGAGAACTCCTTAAGCGTCATGGTTTCTACCTTTATGGGTCATATGTATAGTTTCTTAGTAAAATTTACTGACTCCAAAACAAGCTCGATTAAGTGTTATTTTAAAATGAAAGCATTTGGGGAGAAAAGGGCCTCAACTTCTTCTTCTATGAAATTATCCATTGAAATGTGGTGCTGATTGTTCAGGCATGTTAGTGAACTTAAAACCCATTCATTTGGGACTTCCATGGTGGTCCAGTGGTTAAGACTCTGCGCTTCCACTGCAGGGGGCGCGGGTTCGATCCCTGGTGGGGGAACTAAGATCCTACATGCCATGCGACGTGACCAAAAAAAAAACCCAACCCATTCATTTAGTCTACAGTCCTTGTTATCAGCCGTGATTCAGGCAGGCCCCAGTGCTATGCCCACTGAAGACAGGGATGAATGAGACCAGCTCCTTGACCCCCAGATACTTACAGTCTGGTGGGGAGAGAGATAATATGTATCGCATAAATAGCCCATTAAGTTCCACCATTTGTTCCATAGTACTTTATTATTACAGGCCATCTAGTGTCTTCACACAGTGCTATGGGAAGACTTAGCTCCACCTACCTCCTTCATGTGAAAGAAAGAAGGGAGAGAGAGAGAGAAGGAAAGAGAAGAAAGAAAGACAGTTTTGCAAGGTTGAAATGTGGATTCGTTTTGGGGTGAATATATACGGAACAGGAAAAATATAAAGCATGCATCTGAATAGTGAACATGATACTAGAAAATCAAGATCTTGTCTCTGCCACTGTGGAAGGGCATGAGCTGCCTTATATCCTCCCCAATGATCAGATGTACATAAATCCTTTATAAAGTATTTATATAAAGTTTTATATACAGTAGTTGAAGTGTGACCAGAGCAAGCCTCAGGTGATACAGCTGCAAATTAGGGAAGATGAGGATGTTGATAACGGTCTGGCCTACCTCTCAAGGTTAAATTAAATGAGATACGCTATGTGAACGCACTTGGAAAACCATAACTCCCTATGTGGATGTGTATTCAGACTGTCAATGAATTTGAATTTGTGCTTCCTGAGTGCCGGGAAGTATAACATAGCACAGTGGGTGAGAGCACAGAACCTGTAGCCTGTGAACGGTGGGTAAACACCCAGACTCTCTGCATCGGTTGACCTAGGACAAATTGGTGAGCATTTGTCAGAGGGCAAGGACAGATCTGGCACATAGCAAGTGGCATCAGAGTGTTTGTTAAATAAAATAGCCAATGGGCAAGACCCCCGACCACTAGGGAGCTTACATTCCAATGAGGTGTAAGGTTTTATGATGATGACTACCATACATATTGTCTAACTTTCTCTTGTTTTTAAGAAATGGAAGAATTAGCAGAACATGGCGTATTTCTCCCTCCCAATATGCAAGGACTGACTGATGACCAGATTGAAGATTTGAAATTAAAGGATGAATGGGGTGAAAAGTGTGTCCCCAGTGCGGGTTCAGTATTTAAAAAGGATGATATTGGACGAAGGAATGGACAAGGTAATTCAGCATTTTTCTTCTCTCTGTATGCCTGAGTATAGCGATAAGTACGAAAGCAGTTCTTTAAGTTAAAAAATCATAAAATACTTATAAATACAAACTAATAAAATACTTATAAATACAAACTTATAAAATACTGCACCATATAACTACTTGTAAAACACTAATCCAGAATGAATTAGGTGGAGAAGAAGGCATCTGTCTTCTTGCTCTAAGTTGCAGCTAGCTTTTAAATGTGATAGATGAACCATAAGAAATTACCATTTTTTGTTCTTCTTTCTCTAATTGCTTTAGGTGCAAGGTTAGGTTGTTTATTTGAGATGTTTCCTGTTTCTTAAGGTGGGATTGTATTGCTATAAACTTCCCTCTTAGAACTGCTTTTGCTGCATCCCATAGATTTTGGGTCATCGTGTCTCCATTGTCATTTGTTTCTAGGTATTTTTTTATTTCCTCTTTGATTTCTTCAGTGATCACTTGGTTATTAAGTTATTAAGTAGTGTATTGTTTAGCCTCCATGTGTTTTTTTTTTTTTCATGTGTTCGTATTTTTTACAGATCTTTTCCTGTAATTGATATCTAGTCTCATAGCGTTGTGGTCGGAAAAGATACTTGATACAATTTCAGTTTTCTTAAATTTACCAAGGCTTGATTTGTGGCCCAAGATATGATCTATCCTGGAGAATGTTCCATGAGCACTTGAGAAGAAAGTGTATTCTGTTGTTTTTGGATGGAATGTCCTATAAATATCAATTAAGTCCATCTTGTTTAATGTATCATTTAAAGCTTGTGTTTCCTTATTTATTTTCATTTTGGATGATCTGTCCATTGGTGAAAGTGGGGTGTTAAAGTCCCCTACTATGAATGTGTTACTGTTGATTTCCCCTTTTATGGCTGTTAGTATTTGCCTTATGTATTGAGGTGCTCCTATGTTGGGTGCATAAATATTTACAATTGTTATAACTTCTTCTTGGATCGATCCCTTGATCATTACGTAGTGTCCTTCTTTGTCTCTTCTAATAGTCTTTATTTTAAAGTCTATTTTGTCTGATATGAGAATTGCTACTCCAGCTTTCTTTTGGTTTCCATTTGCATGGAATATCTTTTTCCTTCCCCTTACTTTCAGTCTGTATGTGTCTCTAGGTCTGAAGTGGGTCTCTTGTAGACAGCATATATATGGGTCTTGTTTTTGTATCCATTCAGCCAATCTGTGTCTTTTGGTGGGAGCATTTCGTCCATGTGCATTTAAGGTAATTATTGATATGTATGTTCCTATTCCCATTTTCTTAATTGTTTTGGATTTGTTATTGTAGGTCTTTTCCTTGTCTTGTGTTTCTTGCCTAGAGAAGTTCCTTTAGCATTTGTTATAAAGCTGGTTTGGTGGTGCTGAACTCTCTCAGCTTTTGCTTGTCTGTAAAGGTTTTAATTTCTCCATCAAATAATGAGATCCTTGCTGGGTAGAGTAGAAAGTTAGATCAGTGGAACAGGATAGAAAGCCCAGAGATAAACCCACGCACATATGGTTACCTTATCTTTGATAAAGGAGGCAGGAATGTACAGTGGAGAAAGGTCAGCCTCTTCAATAAGTGGTGCTGGGAAAACTAGACAGGTACATGTAAAAGTATGAGATTAGATTACTCCCTAATACCATACACAAAAATAAGCTCAAAATGGATTAAAGACCTAAATGTAAGGCCAGAAACTATCAAACTCTTAGAGGAAAACATAGGCAGAACACCCTATGACATAAATCACAGCAAGGTCCTTTTTGACCCACCTTCTAGAGAAATGGAAATAAAAACAAAAATAAACAAATGGGACCTAATGAAACTTAAAAGCTTTTGCACAGCAAAGGAAACCATAAACAACACCAAAAGACAACCCTCAGAATGGGAGAAAATGTTTGCAAATGAAGCAACTGACAAAGGATTAATCTCCAAAGTTTACAAGCAGCTCATGCAGCTCAATAACAAAAAAACAAACAACCCAGTCCAAAAATGGGCAGAAGACCTAAATAGACATGTCTCCAAAGAAGATATACAGACTGCCAACAAACACATGAAAGAATGCTCAACATCATTAATCATTAGAGAAATGCAAATCAAAACTACAATGAGATATCATCTCACACTAGTCAGAATGGCCATCATCAAAAAATCTAGAAACAATAAATGCTGGAGAGGGTGTGGAGAAAAGGGAACACTCTTGCACTGCTGGTGGGAATGTGAATTGGTACAGCCCCTATGGAGAACAGTATGGAGGTTCCTTAAAAAACTACAAATAGAACTACCATATGACCCAGCAATCCCACTGCTGGGCATGTACCCTGGGAAAACCATGGTTCAAAAAGAGTCATGTACCAAAATGTTCATTGCAGCTCTATTTACAATAGCCCAGAGATGGAAACAACCTAAGTGTCCATCATCGGATGAATGGATAAAGAAGATGTGGCACATATATACAATGGAATATTACTCAGCCATAAAAAGAAATGAAATTGAGCTATTTGCAATGAGGTGGATGGACCTAGAGTCTGTCATACGGAGTGAAGTAAGTCAGAAGGAGAAAGACAAATACCGTATGCTAACACATATATATGGAATTTAAGAAAAAAAAATGTCATGAAGAACCTAGGGGTAAGACAGGAATAAAGACACAGACCTACTAGAGAATGGACTTGAGGATATGGGGAGGGGGAAGGGTAAGCTGTGACAAAGCAAGAGAAAGGCATGGACATATACACTACCAAATGTAAGGTAGATAGCTAGTGGGAGCTAGTGGGAAGCAGCCGCATAGCACAGGGAGATCAGCTCTGTGCTTGGTGACCGCCTGGAGGGGTGGGGTAGGGAGGGTGGGAGGGAGGGAGATGCAAGAGGGAAGAGATATGGGAACATATGTATATGTATACCTGATTCACTTTGTTATAAAGCAGAAACTAACACACCATTGTAAAGCAATTATACTACAATAGAGATGTAAAAAAAAAAAAAGAAATTACCATTTTTGTAGGCAACAAGTGATTGAAAATTGGCATTTTCATGTGGTTCGACCTAATCGTTTGAGGGGATAATCATTGATAATGTATTGAAGGGTGTGTTTTGTTATAGTTTTTAGATCAGGGTTTATTTAGAGATTCTGTGTGGAAGGAGGAAATAAATGTCAGCCCAACAGTCTCCGCTCGAATTGAGGACATGTCTCTCTTGTACAGAGCAGCTTAGGACACACCAGCACACTGAAGAAATTCCTCTTGTTTTAGTATATGGTTGTTTGTGTGGAACTGGAAGGAAAAAGGGATGATAACCCATTTTGATAGCTTCTTATCCCTTTTAACCTGCATAAAAAACTCCATTTAAAAGACTATAGGGGCTTCCCTGGTGGCGCAGTGGTTGAGAGTCCACCTGCCAATGCAGGGGACATGGGTTCGTGCCCCGGTCCGGGAAGATCCCACATGCCGCGGAGCAGCTAGGTTCGTGAGCCATGGCTGCTGAGCCTGCACGTCCGGAGCCTGTGTTCCGCAACGGGAGAGGCCGCAACAGTGAGAGGCCCGCGTACGGCAAAAAACACAAAAACATCAACAAAAAAGACTATAATTGGGACTTCCCTGGTGACGCAGTGGTTACGAATCCGCATACCAATGCAGGGGACACGGGTTCAAGTCCTGGTCCGGGAAGATCCCACATGCTGCGGAGCAACTAAACCCGTTCACCGCAACTACTGAACCTGTGCTCTACAGCCCGCGAGCCACAACTACTGAGCCCATGTGCCACAACTACTGAAGCCCGTGTGCCTAGAGCCCGTGCTCTGCAACAAGAGAAGCCACTGCAATGAGAAGCCCACGCACCACAATGAAGAGTAGGCCGAACTCGCTGCAACTAGAGAAAGCCCGCGCGCAGCAACGAAGACCCAATGCAGCCAAATAAATAAATGAAGAAAGTTTATCATGGATTCTTTAAAAAAAAAATAAAATAAAAGACTATAATTGATCAGTCAACAAACACCTAAGTATCTACTATGCCCTTAAAACACTATTAGGAGCGAAAGAAATAAAGTGTCCCTATAAGGCCTTTGCATGCTCAGAAATTTGTTTTTTTAGTATTGAAGATAATAGGAATTTCTAGTATTGTTTCTTTTGAACGTTAACCTAGAAAATAGTTGGTTGTCTTCCACATCTTTTCATACCTAAACCCATTCTCAATTTGGAGAGATCTTTTGCTTTTTAGGAGGAATTGCATGAATGAAAAAACGAATGGTACTCGTAAGAAGAGTTAACAGTTTATTTTTACCAGTTCATTATTCATCTTTAACCAAGATTGTCTTAATCACTTTTATTTTAATACAGTTTTGTATTTCTAGTATTTTCAATGGCTATGTTATTTATTCAGCATATGAAGTTTGAAAGATTTTTACCTAATTTCTTACAGCCAGCTCTCCTGTATCCCTCATCTGAATTCCATTCTTATACTTTCTCTCATCTCACTTCCTCCCTGACGCAGACAGAAGGGATTAAGATGTTTAAGAAGAGTTTTAAAGATGGCTGTCTCTCTCCCCCTTCCCTTTTTTATTTTCATAGCTCCAAATGAAAAGATGAAGCAAGTTTTAAAGAAGACTATAGAAGAAGCCAAAGCAATAATATCGAAGGTTAGCTTTTTAAATGAAGCCTTTCTTTCCTTTCCTTTCCTCCCTCCCTCCTTCCCTCCCTCTCCCTCTCTGTCTTTCCTTTTCTCTTTCCTTCTTTCTTTTTCTTTCTTTCTTTCTTTTCTTCCTTTCTCTCTCTTTCTTTCTCTCCCTCTCTTTCTCTCCCCCTCCCTCCTTCCCTCCTTCCTCCTTCCAGAGGCAAGGGAAACAAGCATGTTCGGGGTGGGCCCTAGCTTTTCCTTTTCATAATTGTCCTCAATCCTCCCAGTTCTTTCAGGTCTGACAGAAATGGGTATCGGCTTGTGTAAATGTGGTTCACGTATGAATTGATGCGTATATGATTTTGTTTCCTTAACTTTTTTTTTTTTTAGTTGAAGTATAGTTGATTTACAGTATTGTGTCAGTGTCAGGTGCACCGCGTGGTGATTCAGTTGTGGTTTTTCCTGATTATATTCTATTTTAGGTTATTACAAGGTATTAACGATAAGTTCCTGTGCTACACAGTAAACCCGTACTGCTTGTCCGTTTTATGTTTTGTAGTCTGTAACCCTTAAGAACTAATGAAAGTGGAACGGGGAGATGCGAACGTTGTAACCACATGCCGGATCTACAGATTCCTGACTGGCACAGCATGTGTTTATTACGAATTAGCTTTTTGTAATTGTCTTAAGTATTTACACAAAAAGTGTTTCATTGAAGGAGAAATATACCATTGACATGCCTATACTGTGAGTCTGGAGGAGAATAATTTAAGGATTTTTCAAGAATTGAATGTTTTTATCAGTCGCTTTTGTTTATGTGTCGCTGGGACTAGTTGCTCCCACCCGCCACTGCAGGCCTTCTCACTAGATAACTGCTTTTTCTTCTGTTCCTCTCAATGCACTGGGCATAACTGTTATTTCTAAACCAACATTTCCCGAATTCTTCAAGCTCTTAACGAATCCTTTAAGTGCTTCAGGAAAGGCTGCCCTTCTGCCTGTTAATATAGGAAAGACTCTGGGAAAGCCGACAAGGAAGGCTTCGGTTCGATCCAATGTTCGCAAAATGCATTTGACTGCAGCACCTTTTTTTAAAAGGATAATAGCTAGTAACATCTAGTCAAATGGGCACATCTCAGAGCACGTTAGGAGAACAGTGGCCTGGACCCTGCTCCGCCCCCTTCACTCCCCACTCTTGCTTCTGTGGGTATCCTTCCTATTCATTTGTATCACTTCTTCCCTTTGCCTGTGTGTCTTTTTACATAGTCATGTCATAGTTGAGAGAGAGAGGTTTCCCAGGGGCTCCAGTCGCTTTGCTGCAGCGATTTTCCCAAAGTTGCAGAGCTCCTGGGTGGCCAGGCCTCACTTCTCACCCGGGGCTTCCACGCTGCTTCCCAAATGCAGCCGGCGTCGCTCTCGCCTCCCTAGACCCTGCCCTGCGGGGGGCACTTAGCCCTGTGGGTCAGAACCCACTGGGCGAGCAGGAAGGAAGAGTTCAGGTCCCAGCAGCCCCACTGTGACCAGTCCCTTGGCCCTGGGCCTGGGACTCCACCTCCATTGCTCAGGTTCCTCAGGGGGAGAGTGGAAGACGGTGGAATATCGAAACTGGGGCTCCTTGGGGTGGGACGATGGTGTCCATGCCGCCTCTCTTCCTGGGACCCACCCTCTGCTGTGAGTGGGAGACCAGGACAGCGGGGAATCTCTGTCGTCCTGAGGCCGCACCGTGAGTTTCTCTGTTACCCAACCATGGCATCTGGTGGGGAATCACCGCCCTTGACATTGGTGGAGTTTTTGTAGAAAATGACCCCGTGGCGCCCCCTTTCCGCATATATTGGTAGTGGGGGGTGGAGCCCTCCGAGTGGGACAGCTTCCCTCCGGTGACCCCGGATCCGGGAGATCGTCACACCGTCTCTACGGCATGTGCCCCTCCTGGGAAGGCCTGATTTATGAGGATGTATGACTTGGAAACAATTTCACAAGCCGCACTGGGAGTAGGTAAGGCAGGAATATTACCTCCGTCCTACAGATGAGAACGTAGGTTTAGAGAGTTTAAATCTGGGCCTCCAGGGCATTCTGTCTTCCCTGGGGTGCATCAGCTTCAGGCCACGGGTGCTGCCTGGTCCCCGGTCCCCCCGGGACTTGGGCATCCACGCTGATGATCCGTGTTGCACCAGGTCACGGGACTCCTGCATTTCCTCGGAAGCAAGGATTTTCACCTCCCTTCCGTGTCACTTGCCTACAGCTCGGTCAGGTTATAACTCACAGTTACTCAGAGCGGTTCCGTCTCAGATGTGGGCCCTGATGTCGCCCTCGTAGTGCAGGATCCTCCACCCTTCCCTGCCCCCGCCCTTGCCCCCCAGCCCCTTGTCAGCGTGCCGAGGGTTCCCGATAACCCCTCTCCCCTGCCTTGCCTCCCAGCCCAGCGGGGCCCCAGGTGGCCTCTTCCGGGCTCCGGGTCTCTGCGTGGCCCGTGCTCCTGGCCTGACCTCCTTTGCTGAGCAAGCTCTGACCTCATGGGGACTGCGGGCCCGCTGGCCCTCCCCCCAGCCTGTCTCAGACCTTTCCTCTCCTTGGGCTCCTGCCCTCTCACCTTCTCCGTGGTGGCAGATCTGCCTCCTGCTTTGGTAGTGAGGTCGAGGCCGTCTGGCGTAAGCCCTCGGTTTTCTGTCCCCCCTGCAAACCGTCTCTTCCTGCATCTCTCTCGTTCTTCCCTCGAAACTGACCAGTGTCTCCTGCCCCTGGGCTCTCCCACTTCCGCTGCTGCCCCCACTCCAGCTGGTCTGCATCCCCCCTTCTAGAAACCCAGGAGGAATAATGCCTTTAGGCTCTCCTGTCCTATGGCAGCATCTGCTCTGTAAGCACACTCGGGCCTCCTACCTTAGCCTGAAATCAATCCTCCGCAGCTTAACCTTCCACCTGCCCCCCCAACACTCGCCTCCCCCATCTTCCCGCCCCCAGCAGCTTTCCCGAAGGAGAGGCCCCCAGATCCTCGGACCAGATGCTCCCGGGTTTCTCAGAACCTGGCCTCTGTTTTCTTCCGCCACAGAAATGGCCGCCTCAGGACCAACAGTGACCCCCCTCCTGCAATCCAGGGGCTTTTCCCGTCTGACTCCTGGACTCCTCTCTGTCTTTCGACCACGTACATGAGCCTCCTCTTTCCTGGTTCCCTCCCGGCTTCCTGGTTGCTGTTTTCTCTGGCTCTTGCCTCTTAAATTTGGTGTTTCTCAAAGTACTTTATCCTGAGTCTCTTCTCTTTTCTTTCTGCTCTTTCTTCCTCGGCATTTTATCTTCTCTGCCAAATACAGATTCCACTCTCCACAATAACTCTCAAATCTCTGTCCTCTACCCCAGCATCTTCCTTTACTTGCAACCTGAGTTTCCAGCTGGTTTCTAGAAGGTTCTACCTGAAAGTCCAACCAGCACTTCAAACTCAAGTTTTCTAGACCTGAACTCATTGATTCCTCTGCCCTGTGTTCTTTACCCAAGAGGAAGCACTTCCTGCAGACTTTCCATTTCTACTAAGAGCCACTGCTGTCTCGGTTATCCAGGCTCAGTGTCACCTTCGTCACTTCCTCTCTGTCACTCGTATGCCTTAAGTCTGGTCCTGTACCGTCCACTCCCATGGATTTAAGATGCATCTTAAATCCAACCCCTCGTTTCATTTCCACGGTCACCACTTTATTTAAGGCTCCCCTGATAGCCTTTTTTTTTTTTTTTTCCGGTACGTGGGCCTCTCACTGCTGTGGCCTCTCCCGTCGCGGAGCACAGGCTCCGGACGCGCAGGCTCAGCGACCATGGCTCACGGGCCCAGCTGCTCCGCGGCACGTGGGATCCTCCTGGACCGGGGCACGAACCCGCGTCCCCCGCATCAGCAGGTGGACTCCCAACCACTGCGCCACCAGGGAAGCTCCCCTGATAGCCTTTGTGTTCAGACACCAGCTGGGGGGCCTGTAACTCAGCTCTGACACTAACTACCCAGGGCTGGCACGGACCCCGCAAGCTAAAGGGTGAGTTCCTCAGCCAGACTCGCCCGACTTCCGGCACCAGGTGACCTGCCCTCTGTCTGGTTTGGCCGCAGGTTTGGAGGTTCCCACCACCCCCCTTCAGGTTCAGTGATTTGCTTGAATGACGCACCGAACACGCTGCAAGTGCTGTAGTTCCTATTTTGTTGTAAAGTTTTGTTACAAAGCATACAACTCAGAAACCGCCGGATGGGAGAGACCCGTAGAGCCAAGTTAGAGCCAGGGGCAGGGGGTGCAGAACCTCCGTGGCCTCTCCTCCTCGTGGACCCCGGCTGCACACCTTCAGTGTGCTCTCCATCCAGGAGCTCCACTGAGCTTCAGCGTCCAGAATTTTTATCAGGGTTCCATTGTGTGGACCTGATTGGTTAAATCAGTGGCCACATGACTGAGCTCCTCTCCAATCCCCTTCTCCAGAGGTGGTGATGATGGGGGTGCGGGGAGGGTGTCTGAAAGCTCCAACCTGCTAGTCCCAGCTTGGGCTTCCTGGGGGGGCGACCCCTCGCCAAACTATCCAGGGGTTCACGTGGATCACCTCGTCAGCATGAACACAGGTCTGGTCAGAGGGGGCTGTTTAGGAATAATGACAACCCTATCACTCAGGAAATGCCAAGGGTTTTTGAAGCTCTGCGCCAGGAACGGGGGGCAAAGACCAGATACACTCTCGATTACGTCACACCTTTCTCTGCACTCTTCAGAGCCTGCTACGTGGTCTGCCCCCGCCCGGGTCCATTCTACAACCACTGCAAGATGAGTCTCACAGCGTCACCACTTCTTCCCAGAGAAGCCACTCGCTGCCCATTGCCTCACTGTCAATGCTAACTCCTCAGCCTGGCGTTCACGGCCATCCCAAAACAGGCTCCAGCCTGGCCGGCCAGCAGTGCCTTCCCTTCCCCGAGCTGCGTGGGCTGCTAGCTGTGACCTGCTTTTCTTTGCCGTTGCTTGTCCCGAAGCACTCTGTTCCCTGAGATGCCGTCCCCTCTGCCCTGTTTCCTGATGCCCTCTCGCATCTGTACCGCTGGACTGGGGTTCCTCCCCTCAGAGTGTCCTCTGCACTTCACCCCTCTTGGTGCCGCTCGTATCCTGCCTTATAACCGAGGTCGTGGTGGCCATGGCTCAGCCCCAGGAATAGACCGTAGTCCCTTTGGTAGCGAGTGCCGTCCGATTCTTTCTGTCGCTCTGGCAGTATCTGGCACGGGTCTTGTACAAGAACTTGATTGAGGTTTGTTGAATCGATCAGCTGCATCATAGATAACAATGCCTGTTATCACTTTCAGAAACACGTGGAAGCCAATGTCTGCGTTACCATGGAGATGGTGAAAGACGCCTTGGACCAGCTTCGAGGTGCAGTGATGATTGTCTATCCCATGGGGTTGCCGCCATACGATCCTATCCGGATGGAATTTGAAAATAAAGAAGATCTGTCGGGGAGTCAGGTATGTGGCTCTTGGGGTTTCTTCCAGGTGAGTTCCTTCCCTCCCCCAGCCCCCAAAGAGCAGCAGCCCCTCCGATTTGACCTTTCTCTGCTGATGTAGTTTGTTGCTTCATACACAGCTTTCCATTTCGCTAGACTAGGCTTCAGAGCAGAGTTGTGAATTCAGGGGAGGACCGCGAGGACGTGCTCCTGGCTGAGGGCTTGGCCCCCACACACAGGGGTGGCAAGAGACAAGGGAGTAACTGAAAACAGTCCCATTTTCTTTGACCACTGGGAAGCCAAAACCCTAATTCGTGCCTATTGCTACCCAAACGTATCGGTCCCTTTGCATGGAATTTTGTGTTCTAGCCTTATCTCTTTTTTTTTCCCCAATACATTTATTTATTTATTTATTCGTTCATTCATTCATTCATTCTTGGCTGCGTTGGGTCTTCGTTGCTGCACGTGGGCTTTCTCTAGTTGTGGCGAGCAGGGGCTACCCTTTGTCGCGGTGCACGGGCTTCTCATTGCGGTGGCTTCTCTTGCTGCGGAGCATGGGCTCTAGGCATGCGGGCTTCAGTAGTTGTAGCTCGCGGGCTGTAGAGCGCAGGCTCAGTAGTTCTGGCGCACAGGCTTAGTTGCTCCGCGGCACGTGGGAGCTTCCCGGAGCAGGGCTCGAACCCCTGTCCCCCGCATTGGCAGGCGGATTCTTAACCACTGTGCCACCAGGGAAGCCCCTAGCCTTACCTCTTGCTCCTTATTATTTTCTTAGCTTTATGTTCCACTTTCCTTTGTTTTTCTCATTTTTTCATTCCTTATCCTGTGGGACGGTATCTTTTTCTCTGAGCTATCTTAAATAGGCAGGATATGCAGAAGCAAACGAACAGCCCCATTATACCTCTACAGCTCTTCCTCAATTTATGATGGGATTATGCCCCAACAAACCCAGCATAAGTTGAAAATGCATTGAATACATTTAACCTACCAAATATCATAGCTTAGCCTAGCCCACCTGAAACGTGCTCAGAACACTTACATTAGCCAGCCGTTGGGCAAAGTCATCTAACACAAAGCTCGTTTTATAATAGTGTGATTTATTGAATACTGTACTAAAAGTGAAGAACAGAACTGTTGTCCGGTACGGACAGTTGTATCGGTTGATGACTCTGGCGATCACAAGTTACTGCCGTTGCCCAGCATCACGAGAAAGTCTCGTACTCTACATCACCAGGCCGAGAAGAAATCAAAATTCAAAATTTAAAGCATGGCTTCTACTGAATGCGTATCACTTTCACACCATCATATGGTCAAAAAGTCATAAATCGAACCATCGTAAGTCAGAGGCTTTTGTATTTAAACACCCAGCAGGATCCCCGTATTCTTCCCTGGCAGTAACCTAAAAATCCACCTAAGACAGACCTTGTATCATGGATGAGGGTGCAAATGAGATAGGATACCCGCCACCTTCCAGAAGTGACCTGAGTCAGGGCATGAGTTGAAACTAACAGGAAAGGTGCTGAAATGAGTGAGGGCTTTGAGTCGGGGGCATTAGTGCTGCCCGTGGGGGACGGCAGGGGAGGGCAGGGTGCTGGAAGCCTGTCCCACTTCCGATGCTGGGAGGGGCATTGGCCAGGCTCCCTGCCCACAGGGCCGGGCCACACTCTTGGCCGTGTCCTGACTACCTTAAAGCTGGTTCTTACCGTGAACCCAGGCAGCACTCAGTGTCATCTCAGAATCAGAGGCACAATTGTGGTGGGCAGCGAAGGAGCTAAGACGAACAAAGAAGCTTTCGGACTACGTGGGGAAGAATGAAAAAACCAAAATTATCGTCAAGATTCAGCGGGTAAGTACTTTAACATGTCACTATTTTTCGCTTACTTGCAAACTGATAAAACTTTACATTAAGTCTGAAAGATTTAAACTCTTGTGCAGACACTTTAATCCTGCCGGTCCAGGCTTAAAGTCAAACTGTCCTCTTTATGGGGCAACAAAAACATGAAGGAAATATGGATCGGTGGACGGTATCTGGAGTTTGTTTTAATTGGGGGGAAAGGAGAGTATGCTGCGTTCATTTCAACTTTAAAAATGAGGCTTACAAAAAAAAAAAAAAAAAAGGGCTTACAAGTAACTAAAAATGTTTCTTGAAATGAAAAATACAGCCCAGAGCACTGATCTCAAGTTTTTCTAAGTGCTGACAGTCTGTGTCCCCCACGATTGTCTCTACCCCTCCCTCACTGGACCTGCAGTGGCTGACTTGGGAATGGCTGTGACCAACACGGCACCCTCCAGCCTCCACTGTGAGGGCCCAGGGCCAGAGCGAGACTCCCCTCGTGATCCGCTGTGGATGACCAGAGATGCATGGCCTGTTTATCTTTAGCAGTCGGCAAAGGCAGTTGTAAGGCGTGAGCTGTAACTTCCTTATAAGAACGCCTCAGTCCGCAATTTGCTGTCCCCCCCGTCTTTTCAGAGGGGGCAAGGAGCTCCAGCGCGAGAACCCATCATTAGCAGTGAGGAGCAGAAGCAGCTGATGCTCTTCTATCACAGAAGACAAGAGGAGCTCAAGGTACCGTGTGACTGATGGCTTCTCAGCTAGCTGGCGCCTGGGGCGTTCACCCCCTCACCGCCAGGCCTTACTCTGGGCACGGGGGTAGCTCGGGGGCTCTTCAGGGTGTGGTGAGGGCACGTCCTGAGCTGCAGCCTCGCCGGGGCTGCGGGGGCCCTGCCCGGTGTCCGCCTGCCTTAGGCTCTGGAGGTGTCCTGCTTCTGGGGACGTGGGGAGCAAGGAGGTTGGTCGTGGGTTCTGCAGAATACTTTACTGAAATGCCTTCCTGAGCAAAATACGTTTGTGTCCAGAAACTGGAAGAAAATGACGACGATTCCTGTTTAAATTCTCCGTGGGCAGATAACACTGCTTTGAAAAGACATTTTCATGGAGTAAAAGACATAAAGTGGAGACCAAGATGAAGTTCACCAGTTGATGAAGCTTTCTAAAATACTAGCTCACCTTTCTTTTGGCAAAATAATAATAATAATAATAACTAAAAAGGACACCCACAGCTCTCTTTGAAAGTTGTTGAAATTTCTGGTTTTCCTAGTTGTTTTTCAGTTTGAATGTTTAAAATAAAAGTTATTCAAGGTTTTAGAACTTAATAAATACATCCTCAAAAGAATCCGCCTAAACTATTTTTATTTCAGGACGACTATCTACTAATCTGAGGTTTTTCTTTGGCAAACTACTGAAGATATAGTTACGAACATTTTTTGCTTCCTGATTGCTGTATTGCAGGAGGTTGAAAGTACCTTTTGTCCCAGGGATCTGCTGTGAAACTTGGCTGTCAGTGGCCACTAGAGGCCGCCCGTCACTTCCTTACCTGCATTCTTCCTGGGCCCTCCCTGTGGAACTGTCAGAGGCCCAATTCTCAATCTTGTTTCAGAGACTGGCAGGGGGTCTAACTGTAGCCCCGTGTCTCCCAGCTTCAAAGGTGAAGTTCACCCCCTGGTTGAGACCTGGCTGGTCTTTTCTTCCAGGTGTAAAGGCTGTACCTGTGATGGAAATTGGGTGGCCAAACTAGACTAACCTTGAAACTGGACAAATTCTTGTGTAGTTTCTGGGCTTTTCCTGAAAACAAATGCAGATCCTGGTAACCGATGGTTCTCCCCGTGGGCTCACAAGAGCCTGCAGCTCTTGTCGTGCTGAGGTCGGTACCGAGGCTGACAGATGCAAACGCTGTTGGCTCGGTGACAACCACGTTGGCTCACCTGTCATCCTGACTGGTTTTCTAGGACATCTTTGCTTTTAAATTCTCCGACTCATCATCTCTGCAAATGCTGACGTCTCAGCAGCTCGAGTACATCTCTCAGATTGTGCAGCCAGAAGTGGCCTAGACGTCTTGTCCAGCTGCATTTGGTCTGTAGAAGACTCTTCCCCTAGTTGGAGGAAACGCATCATGCTCACTCTGAGGAAGAGTGAAGTGACAAGGACGCTCCCTGCCCTGGTCTCCCTGTGCCCACTGCTCCTCGCCCGCCACGGTGCTGGAGCGCCCCGTACACGCACAGCCACAGGGATGGAGCTGGGGCCGGGGCCGGGGCCGGGACCCTGGGTTCCCAGACCTGATTCCGTTGTAGAGGGTGAGGACCGTCCATGTCTCCCCCAGCCCTTCACACATCGGCGAGACCCACTCAGAGTGCCCTCACCTCGAGGGGAGGCTTGGCTCCTGTCAGAGACGAGTGCCCCTGGAGAGCACCCTACACAGGTTCTTCTCCCAGAACCCTCTGCAGCCTGTCCTCGTCTCCCCACAATCTCCAGGTTACTTAGGGCCCCTGCACTGACTAACATTTCTGCTGTCCTCAAAACAGCATTTTTCTAACGTGGCTTGTAACCGACTCTACGTCTTGATTGTACCTTACTCTTCTGCTTGTCAAATTTTGTAAAATCAAGTTTGCATCTGTTTGCTTTTTGACTTTCATTATTATTTTATTTTTAGCAAAGTAGAGTTGACATGATATTATATTAGTTTCAGGTGTAACTTTCATTGTAATTTTATTTTTTTTCATTATAATTGTAAACGTCTCTGTGGAAAGCCTCTGTCCTTGGATGATATAAAGTTCGCAATAAGATCCTGTGATTTTATGTGAGGAGCTCCCGCTCTTGTCAGTGCATAGTTCACACGCATGCGTGACAGCCGTACTTGAATTGCAGAAGACGTTAAGCCACGTGATCACAGTAGCTCTTCTTAAGAATCACTATTTCCGTATCACTAGGAATTCTTGACTCAATGGGATTTCAATGCTTTCTGTGGCCGTGACGGTTACTCTGTTGCTTCACATAATCACCGGAAATTGTTAACCAAAGGGCCACTGGCTTTTGAGTACAGAAATCACTGCATTACTAACATCACACTACAGCCCTTTATTGAATACTCACGTAAAACGCACAGTCCTCTCCTCGTCATAACCCCTGAGCTCTGTCCGTTCTGACGTAGCGGCTCCTCAGAAGGGCAGTACTGGAGCTGCCCCTTCACGGCCGTCTGTCTATAAGGAAGGGGGGCAGGCAGTCCCTGGGCGACTCTGTGCTAATGTGGGTTGATTCACTTCACATCCACTCCCTGAGGAAGGTGGTGGTGACCTCAGATGGGTGGCCTCGCTCATCCATGGTGGCCTGGCTAGTGAGGCTAGAGCCAAGGGCCACTCCCAGGACTTCCCAAGAAATCAACCTACCAGCAAAAGTCATCTTGCCAGATGGCCGGCTGTGGACCAGCTTAAGTAGGCAGGCCTGGGCTTTTCGGTGGGACCGTTGTTTTTTAATCCCATACATCTGTGGATCAATAGCAAGGAAACACAGTGCATGTTGTCTGTTGCCAGGCTGGGTCTGCGGTTTTGTCCTCCATAACTTGTCTTCTCACACGGTTGTTTCAGGGAGACCAGGAATGCCTGTAATAAAACTTGTCACCACCCAAAACCCTTTCCACCGGCAAACCGAAACCCTGGGCAGTGTTTCTGTCACAGGATTACGTTGTTCCTTGGCAACGGCTCTGCGAAGGCTGTGCCGTCAGGCTTGAAGTCAGCCGCCACGAGCTGAGGGCAGGCGGCCTTGAGCCGTTCTCCGTGAAGCCTCAGGAAACTGCGTCCATCGCCCACCCTTCATCCCAAGATCCCAGGGGTCGTCACTCTGTTCCTCCAAGTCCACTGGCCCCAGAGAGAGAGCCAGGAGAGATGTCACTGGTTCCCAAGAAAAGTTCGATACTGGATGTCAGAGTACGGGGCTGTTTCCCAGCTACCAACGTGCTAAGTGCTTTACGTGTGTTTTCTCGTTTACAACCTCTCGACAGCCAAATCAGGAAGAAACTAGTGTCGTCATTGCACCAATAAGGAAGCCCAAGCCCAGAAAGGTTCTTTCGCCCAAGGTGAAGCATCTAAAAGCCCACCTGCTTGCCCCAGAATCTGCCACGAACTATACGGTAAGTTTCCATGTATACCTAGTGTAGATGCGAAACCACGTGCTAGGGAACATCGGGGAGGGAACGTCCACGGAACCCGCCCCTGTGAAGGGCCCCAAGCAGGAGTGCTCTCTCCAGAGCGGGCAAGTGGCAGCCTTCGATTATTTTAACTTACTCTGAGGCCGATAGTGATGGGATTACGGGTCCTAAGACTGCTTCGTTTCACCAACCACTGAAAAGGGGGAAAAGAGATATGTGAGCCCACCCATGAGGTGCTTTAAGCAAACAGACACTTGGCTTGACTCTGAAACCACTGCCCAGAGCGATAAAAAGTGTCTGGGGTTGTGTCCCTGCTGGAGAAGGGACCCCAACCTGCTCTCAGGCCCAGCACACACGGGTCGTAGGACACTTTGCCGTAGGATTCTGGGCCACACTAGCATGGATTCAGAGGTTATTGGATGAGCAGATTCCCACAGGCCAAGTCCCAGGCTATCATTACTGTGAATAGATTGAACTCGCTGCATTCAGACCAAGAAAACAACAGCTACAGCTGTCTTGCTGTTGCAGCCACGGGACAGGGTTCCAGCATCGTCATGAAATGCAGAATGGGAAGTACCAGCAGCTCCGTTTGCAGTTTTGTCGCCTAAATCCCTGATCCTACAACCGTCTGTGTTGGGTGGCAGCCCTGCTCAGCAGCCCCGTGACCACAGCTGTGTCCCTGCCGTTCCCCTGACCCCACCCCAGTGCGCTTGGTACATCCGCCCAAGGTACCCAACGCGTTCTGTTGCTTTTCCTTGGCTCGTTGAGAGAGGCCGTTGTACTGCAGGTGCCCAGGTGGCCTCAGCACAGGGCTAATGAAGGTGAGGATGGTACCTGCGCCTTCATTCTGCCCCTTCACCTGTCACATCATGTTGTTGTTGTTTAATATTTATTTATTTATTTGGTTGCGCCGGGTCTTGGTTGCAGCAGGCGGGCTCCTTAGTTGCGGCTCACCTGCTCCTTAGTTGCGGCACTCAGGCTCCTCGGTTGTGGCATGTGAACTCTTAGTTGCGGCATGCAGGTGGGATCTAGTTCCCCGACCGGGGATCGAGCCTGGGCTGCCTGAATTGGGAGCATGGAGTCTTCACCGCGCCGCCAGGGACGTCCCTGTCGCATAGTTTTGAAACAAGACAAACCCCGCCTACGAGCGGGTGACTACAGCGCAATAAACGCCCACAGGCCTCCTCTGTCCCCTCCTCCCTGCTTGCTTACTCTCACCTCCCCCAGCCCCACCCCCAGACAAAGTAGGCAGGCATGATAGCATTATCCTTCCGTTCTCATTTCTCATTTCGCGTCTCTATTTGCATTGTGCTGGACCAGGTCCCATAGGCTCAGAGCAACTGTATGTTTCAGTGGTAAGTCAGCAAAATACAAGATGCACTCAAAGCTCCTACTGGGAATTCCCTGGTGGCCCAGTGGTTAGGACTCCCCTGGTCGGGGAACTAGGACCCCACAAGCCTTGTGGAGGTGGGGAGTGGCTCCTGCTCTCAGAATCCTGTGTTGTAACTAAATCACTTATTGTAAAATAAAAGAGATGGAGGTAAAACTACTAAGGGCATTAATATGCAAATCAGAACCCCCAAACTGAGAGCTGCTCCGAGTTTAACTCTTAGACCTTCACAAAAGGAGCTCAGCTCACGTGAACAGGTGTCCACCTTTTCTTGCAACTATTTCCAGGTCTGAAAACGCTTGGCATTTCTAGAGGTAACTTAGCATTGAACTGAGGAGAGAGTTTTCCAGTGGCACAGCTGTTGATTTTTCCCTGGGAGGTAAATCTGATTTAAGTTATTGAATATAGTATCTTATTAGCTTTACGCTAAAGGAAGTCAAAAATTGGTGCACATGTCTAGAAAATAAATGTCACAAGTTGACTGTTAGCAAATATAATTTAACCTAATAAAGTTCAATTGAAGCTGTCTGTATGAGAAAATTCACCCTGAGCTGAGATGGAGGAAAAGGAAACATTACCTGGCCTAAAATAGCAATTTGTTAAAAACAGAGAAAGAAAGGGGGAGAGAGAGAGAGAGAGAGAGAGAGAATTTCGGAGTGTGTGGACATCCCATGCTTGTTGAAACAAGACCGAGGAATTGGGCATTTTTCTTTTTCTCAAAGCAGTACGTTCCCTATAATGCTTCAGACTACCATGGTTAGAATCTATCCCTCTGAGCGGCTTGTAACTCAGTCTTTATTTGCATGTCTGTCCCCTGAACGGACTGAGAGCTCTTGGCGGCAGAGACACTGTTTTACTATATCTTGACTCTTTCCCCGCAAAAGCAAGTTTTCTGACACTTCCCCCCACCTTTCTAAAGAAGGTGAAGCAGATGTGGAGTGAACAGACAGCACTCCCGTCTTAATTCAAGAGCTGCTTTGCCTTTTTTGCTCATTGATTATCGAAAGGGGCGATGGGGCCAGAGTCGGGCAAGGTGGGGTAGGGGGGATGTTAATTCTTTGCAAGTCTATGCCTCGGGGTCAGTGATAAGGGTCCACAGTCACCACCCTCCGCCGGGCTGTCTGGTCTTGCCTGGAAGATGCTACTGCTCCCACACACTGTGGCTGGATGTGGACTTTCCTGGTACAGGAAGCAGTTTGGGGATAGCGCTCAGCGCATAACGGAGTGCTCGGTTTACAAGCTACTGTGTGTGCCTTTGTCACCACCGAAAGTCCTCCGTGAAAGTCAGCCTTACAGCTTTTGTGACTGGGGAAGCAATGACAGGATCGGACTTTCACTTTCGGAGAGGGGTCTTCAGCAGAGCACGGGAAGTTCTGTCATCACACAGAGCGCACCATATGTAATAGATCATCTACATTTTTTTAATGAAAACATTTTAGGGCCAAACATTTACAATGGATCTGTTCCACCCAGCACATCTTGAAATGGGGCACACAGATTCTTTTTGTTCTTGGAGGCCTCCTCCAGGCCTGTGTTTCTCCAAAGGGCTGTAGAAATGCTACCAAATAGAAAATTTACCAAATATTCATAGAACATTTTCAAATAGAAGAGAAATGTCTCTGGGAAGCTTCCTGCTGCGTATGTGGAGCAGAGGTGTGTAGACACCCACCCTACCCTCAACCCAGGGATGTATCTTCCAAAAGGGGAATGAGGCACCCTTCCCCCGGAGCGTCCTGCATGGGCTCTGTAGTTGTGGCTCACGGGCTCAGTAGTTACGGCACATGGGCTTAGTTGCCCCACGGCATGTGGGATCTTAGTTCCCCCACGGCATGTGGGATCTTAGTTCCCCAACCAGGGATTGAACTAGCGTCCCCTGCATTGCAAGCGGATTCTTAACCACTGGCCCACCAGGGAAGTCCCAAGGCAAAATTTTAAAATAAAAATATAAGGAAATTGAATCCAAAAATGCATTAAATATGATATTTCACAACCCAGTGGGATTTATTCCAGCATTGCAAGGGTGGTTTAATATTAGGAAATCTATCATATTAACGGAGCGAGGACGAAAATCACACGATCATGTCCATAGATGCCTACAAGGCATTTGACAGAATTCAACTCCCAGTTGACTCCGGCTGTGAACCACAAAGCACACTGTACAGGTGGTTTGCATCCTGCCACACTTCATCACGCTCTTAGACATTCTTCCAAAACATGACAAGGATGAGGTTCCAAGGGGGTGCTCTGGACGCCCCCCTCCCTGGGGAGGCTGAGCATGGAGGGTGAGGTGGAGGAGCTCAGGTCAGACAAGGAAGCAGGGTTGACCGCAGATGTACAAGCAGTTGAGGAGGAAACAGAGCCACAGGCCAATATCAAGCTGGCAGGTCTGGTGTCTTCCGAGGCCTCTGTGCTTGGCCTGCACATGGCCACCTTCTCTCTGTGTCCTCGTGGTCCTTCCACTGTGTGTGCACATCCCTCATGTCTCTTCCTCTTCCTATAAGGACGCGAGTCTTATTGGATTAGGGCCTCACCCTTATGACTGTGGTGTAAGCCCTGAAAACGAGGTTTTCTCCTTTTTGTAATGCAAGTGCCAGATTTCAGCTTTGATTGAATGAACACATTGCCAGCCACAGGACTAGGTAAAGAGCCAGGCCGCCTTTCCCCACTAAGGCTCTTTTGTTCTAGAGATCTTTTCTTTTGTTTTGTTTTTGTCTTTGTTCTTGTTTTAGAGATCTTGATTGACTTCAATAACTGCCGACTTTGGGCCACTTGTTTTTTCTTTTCCCTCCCTTTAAATTCCTGCTCTTATGTTTTGAACTCAGCAGTAGTGAGCCCATGAAACCCTAGGCCCCCACCCTCACCCCTATAAAAGGAGAACCCCTGGCCTGTGCTCACGCGCTCTCTACCCACAATCTTGCGGTGTGACCCCAGGTGTGCCGTGTAATTTCCGGGTCCTGTAATACATATTTTTTTTCAGTTTCCTGATGGTTATTGCAGTTTGGTCTCACACCAATTGTGTTAAATGTTTACAAGGACCGGAGGACTGAAGCCTGTTCTCTGGAGGAAATAAAGAAAGTATGTTTGGAGGGAAAAAAAAAAAATGTTTATGATTGTGTCTTGAAATCATAATAACCACAAGGGCTTGTCCAGCCACAACATTGGTTATTAGCAGGCTGAGACTGGCACACAACAATGACCTCATTTAACCTTGTCTGCAAATGCAGTCACATTCTAAGATGCTGAGGGTTAGGGCTTCACCATATGACTTTTGGGAGGACACAGTTCAGTCCATAGAGGCTCTGTCATTTAAGAGCCACCAGGCTTTGGATAATTTTATTAACATTATAGGCTTCAGTCTCCTCCTCTATAAAAGGGAATAATACCATTGCCTATTTCATCCATTAGGACTAAAGTTGGCTGCGTGTCCCAGTGACATAATCACAGTAACTTAGCCAAATAGAGGTTACATTTTTCTCAGGATCCAACTACTTGATCCAAATCTGTCCTGGTCAAAAGTGAGACCTGGCATCTCCATGTGTTTCTGATGCTTTGACTTTGGGCCTTTTCTGGCCCTGGAGGGACTGCCCCTCCCAGGGTTAGCTGATTCCTAGAGACAGCAAACAGCTCACCTGGGAGCACACCTCCTGTATACAAACCAACCAATCCAGAGGCAGACAATTCAGGGTTGGGGCAGCTGAAGACCCAGGCTCCTTCTGGCTTCCTGCTCCATTTTCCATGGCTTGAAGCTTTCTTCTTCATGCTTGGAAGTTGACTCTCATGCCTCTAGCACCCAGCTTTTGTATTAGGCAGGAGGACAGGGGAGGGGCAAAAGGCAAGAAGCTGCAATGTGGTTGCCACTCGTGTCTGCTCCCTCCTGAAAAGGTTCCTAGGACCTCTTTCCTTTGTATCACATTGGCTAGAACTGGTTGTTTCATCAATGTTAGCTATTAAGGAGTATGAAGTGGTCAGTATTTTAGCCAGGGGCATTGCTACCTTGAAAAAAATTGGAGTTCTGCTAGTAAGGAAGAAAGGGAAAGTGAATATTAGATAGTTAACTACTCATATCTGCCGTACCTAACCTCAGGGTTGTTGAAGGATTAATTGAGATAATTTGTTTGAAGCAAGACAAATGAATAGTGGAGATGATATAAAACTTAGCCATGAATTCAACATGTGAGGTCCAAAAACGTCAAACGTGTAAAATGTAGGATTGCGTTACTGCAAGACTAATGAGAGGAAAATGACAAGCCTGGGCAGCCAGCTGGCTGAGCGTCTCAAGGTCCAACTACTTGATCCAAATCTGTCCTGGTCAAAAGTGAGATCTGGCATCTCC
This sequence comes from Delphinus delphis, assembly GCF_949987515.2. Lineage (NCBI taxonomy): Eukaryota > Metazoa > Chordata > Mammalia > Artiodactyla > Delphinidae > Delphinus > Delphinus delphis. Next base: position 12,358,073 of record NC_082686.1, read on the forward strand.
ATGTGTTTCTGATGCTTTGACTCTGAGCCTTTGCTGGCCCTGGAGGGACTGCCCCTCCCAGCGTTAGCTGATTCCTAGAGACAGCAAACAGCTCACCTGGGAGCACACCTTTTGTATGCAAACCAACCAGTCCAGGGCCCACCCCAGTGACCTCCTTTACTGAGCTCTCACAGGACTCTCACACTCAAGGCCACTTATCTCCCTGCCCTCATCACCCAGGGCTAGGTATCAGACAGTCCTACCCTCCAGAGCTTGCTGGAATTATTCAAACTAGCCAGTCTCAAGCCTGCTTACCCTGCCTAGCCCATTCCTTCCAGTTAAACCACAGTAAAGGCTCTGTTCACATTTCCCCTGCACTCCCTCCATCTCCTGACCGACCCTTGTGCTTCCCCGTGTGGCCCTGCGTGGGGCGGTGTGCCCCCTCCTCTTAGGAACTGTGAGTAACAAGCTGTCTTTTCAGCAGCAGTTGTCTCCTGATCTGCTGCCTTCACTACCCCCAAATAATAATAAAACCGATGTTTTAACAGTAAGAGGATAACACAAAAATATAGGCAAGTACAGGCAGTTTAGAGAGCTGCTCACGCCTGGGCGCGTGGCTGAGATCCTGGTGTGCAGGTGGCCTACCTGCCTCTGCCCAGCTCTGAAGGCGCTACTTCTCCCGTCCATACAGGACGCACAGGAAGCACGCGGACGCCGGCCCCTGCCTCCGGGCGTGGCCCTTCCTGGCAGTTCTTCCCCACATCTCCATCTGACCCCTGCCCCACTGCCCGGTCCCCATGCACCCCACCCTGGCCACGAGGCTGTGGGGTGCAGCGACTGGACCTTCGGATTCCCAGAGTGTATGCTCTATCTGAACCCATATTTGGGGAACGGGGTGGGGGGGGAAAGGCTGCTAAGTTTAGAATCTCAAAGAAAGGTTCACAGCCTGTGAACCCAGATGCGTCTGGCTGTTTCAGTAAAAGGAAGTTTATAGAAAGCTGTGGGAAATATAGCACTTCCTTGGATACAGACACAGCCCAGTTACACATGAGCTCAAGATTTTGCCATCGTGAGAAGGAGTTTCAATAGCTGGAGACCAAGCAGACTCCCAACAGGAGCGCGTGGTGGCCAAGTGAAGTCAGAGGGGACGGGCTGGTTCTCAGCGGCCCCGGGTCCTCGGCTTCGGGAAACCAAGTGCTCCCCAGAGTGAAGGAGCTCGGCTGGGTGTGGGGAGGTCATCATAAAGCAGGCCCGCGGGGATAACCGGAGCAGCCACGACACGTGGGGCAGAATCTCTGAAAGTCACCTCTGAAGCGAGACTCTCTGAGTGCCTGGCCGGCTGTCCCGAGAATTGCGAGGTTTTCCAGTCTCGCTGGTGGAACAGGCACTTCTCCTTGCAGAGCTCGGGATGCAGCTTCTGCTGGTCCTTGCCTGTTTTACCCACCCCACTACCCCAGCCTCGAGTGGTTCCCTCCCAAGCACATGTGATGAGCTCTCAGCCGCCTTCTCGAGGGGCCTCTGCTCACCCCTGGGTTCTCTCTCCCTGTGCACCCCTCTCATCCCTGACAGTCTGTCCCGGGGACTCTGGCCACCTTGGTGTCCCTGGATGCTCAGCTCCATGTCTCCAACTCAGGTCAGCCACTGCCCACCCCCGTGCCCCCGGGGCTGCCCCTGCCTACGCTGCCCCCAAGGCAGTGAGTGGGGCGAGCACTGTCCCTCCTTGCCTCATGTCCAATGTCTTGAAGACGTTGTTTCACATACTTTTTAAAGTTTTTGATTGTTGCAGGTGGGAGGGTAAATCTAGTCTCTGTTCTCCATTTTGGCCAGAAACAGAAGTCTCAGGATACTCTTTTTAATCAAATATTATTCTCACTATAGATCTACAGTCATTAAAATATCAATGTTTAAAGAATTAAAATAGGGCTTCCCTGGTGGCGCAGTGGTTGAGAGTCCGCCTGCCGATGCAGGGGACGCGGGTTCGTGCTCCGGTCCGGGAAGATTCCCACATGCCGCGGAGCGGCTGGGCCCGTGAGCCATGGCCGCTGAGCCTGCGCGTCCGGAGCCTGTGCTCCGCAACGGGAGAGGCCACAACAGCGAGAGGCCCGTGTACCGCAAAAGAATTAAAGCACATCAATCACTGGAAACTATACTAAATATGATTGGGTTTGGGGTGATCAAGAAGGTGACTGGGGGCATATGGTGTTTTACGGTCTCTGAATTGGACCACTGCCTCCAATTTTTCTCTCTGCTCTGATTTTGTCTGATTCCCACCACAAGCCCCTCACTCGTTGGAGCCGCCCCTCTAAGGCTCCCCTTTGACGTCACAGTTCAGTTCAAACTCCTCATTCAAGCAGGAAAAGCCGCTAGAATGGGTCACTGTGGGTGCTTCAAACCCATCCCGCGACTGGCTGGCGTCATGACCTGGGCCCAGCTGGCCGTTTGTGTTTCCCCACCCCTGGCGACATAGGGATCACCGTCATTCCCTCTGGGTCCCCATATTCCAGCCGAATGGAACTGCCCATCCTTCCCTGTGATGGTCGCTGCTGAGCACACCTCCCTCCCCCACCATTTGCTGAACTGGGCTGATGTGCCCATCCCCCCCACTGCTGTGAGATTGGCTGCTGAGTTCCCACCACCACCCCATTCCCTGGGGAACTGCTCTCTGCCGGCCAGGAGCCACCTTGATGGGGAAGTTGGCGTCTCTCCCCTCCAAGTTCCCCAGGCCACGCCCGACTGTGGACCACTCCTGTGCACGCGCTCCGCTCCAGGGCTCCAGTGGGGCAGGCTGCATCCACACCCCTGCTGGGCTCTCTTCCTCTGCTCCATCCCTCTTCCCCCTTCCCCTCGGACAGCCCTCCCTTAATGAATCTCTTGAACATGAATCCCCATCTCAGGTTCTGCTTCTAGGGATCCTGACCTAACACATTCCCCTAAGAGGCTCACATTTCTGGCGTCCGCCCCTCCACTCCTGTTGCCCCCTCTCCCCCAGAAGACCCTCTTCCCGACACACTTCTACCTGAGCCACTTCTACCTGGACTTCAGGGACCTGATCAAGGACCCCCTTCTCCATGAAGCCTCCCTTCATGTATAATGAGACGAGACAAGAGCAGACGCCCTGGTCGTGCCAGTCTCACTCTTCCACGATAGAGCTCAAGAACTCCTCGCTATTCTGATTATTGGGTGTGAGATGGAGATCTGTCCAAAGAACGTTCGGGATTCTGCGCTAAGTGCTTCAAGCACCACAGCAGAGGCTGTAGCAGTCCCCCACTATCTCCTCTACTTCTTTAATAATTGAAACCCCAATATTCAGCTGGTAGCAGGACCCCCCCGAATAAAATCTACATTTCCCAGCTTCCCACTGAAGCATAACCTCGTGGTTTCTGGGTTACAAGCAGAAACTGTGTGTGTGACTTCTAAGACATGTGCCTTCTCACCTGCCCACCCCTCTCTTTCCAGCGAGCTGGAATGTGCAGGTTATTTGTCCCTGGGACTCCAACACCATGGACCATAACCTGACCCTGAGAAGGGAGGCATATCTTGGAGCTGGAGGTACCTGCCGTCTTGAGTACGGGGAGAAAAGAAACTGGTATTTTTTTAAGCCATTACTCTCTTGGGTTTTTCTGCTTCTCAAAGCTGAGCCCAATTCTAACTAAACCACGTAGGTTATCTCTCCCTGAAGCCCAACTCATAAGTGCGTAGCCAGGATTTGACCCCAGGTTTATCTAAATCTGAACCTATGTTCTTCACTGCTTTGCTCTATCCTCTCCAGCTTGGCAGGGTGGAGGGAGGGCCCACATCAATGGGGCAGGAGTACAAGGTACTCCTCACACTTGGGAAATAATCAGTAATGGTTGTTTGGGTGACCAGGAAATGTGATGCCAGCCCCTAGTTTATACCCTCTTTATCAGGGCTGCCGTTCACAGCTGTCCAGGTTGTACACAGCACAGATGGTCCTGGCTGTGTGTGCTGAGATTGAGCATGGAGCTGCATGTCCCCAGAGAGAGTACCTTTTTCTTATTTTTTTAATTGTCACAGACACAACATCTGGGCCAGTGGGGGCCATGAACCTGACCCAGCTGAGACTCCTCCTACATGGGTGGCTTACTGAGCCTGGGGAAGCTGGGCTATGCATGGACACTTGTAATAACGGGTCTGAACTCATGAGAGATGGACCGAGTCCTGAACTTGACTTTCTGTGACATTGTCAAGGATCCTGCAGTGATTAGCTGGGTGTCAGAATAAAGAGAGACAGACAGGGATCCCATAGTGCTGGGCCCTCATCCCTGGCACGATGAACTAGAGTGGACCTCTGTTGAATTGGCCAGGAGACAAATTTAACATCTTCTTTTTACCATTTAAATAGCACCTGCCTGTGCCTCCCTCCTTCAGGCTGCTCTGGGGGAGGCAGAAATCACCCTTAGACCCACCACCTCGGGGCACTTTGCTTGCATATGCTTACCCAGCATAGCTTGTCCACAGATCCCAGCACCAGACACATGTATGTCTCCTAGTTCTTCCTGAACCCATGACCTTGATCTTCTTCCTCATAATACAGCAGAGTAACTATAACAAAGCCAGCCATTTGCCTCCCAGTTGCAATTCTTTCCTTTTCTCTTAGCAAAAGAGCACTTTAAAAAAAAAAAAAAAAGCTGGGTACAGTGCTGCCAACTAAAACACTACATCCCCCAATATTCTTCACATCTAGAGGTAGCCATAGAAGAAAACTTTGGAGAGAGAAATTAAAGTGAAGGGGTGGAGGTAATAGTGGAACATCTCTTTAAAAGTGATTTCTTCCTCTTCTTCTCTTTTCTGTCACCTGGAATGCAGTGGTAATGGCTGGAGCTCCAGCAATCATATTGGACTATGAGATGACCTTGGAAAAGAAAGCCACGTGTGGCAGAGCAACGAGGTAGAAGAAGCCTGGGTCTGTAACACCATGGGCCACCGTATCACTCAGGAAGGCTTATGTGTGTTCTTCTCTACAGGTTAAGTCACTGTTTTCATTATTAGGTTACTTGCAGATGAACCCAATCTAATTGGTATAGCTACACAACCCATCTCCATCTTCCTCTTACCTCACGGCGGCCCCATTCCTGCAACGCTTAACAATGTAAACAAGAGAAACCAGAGACAGAATTGATAAAGTTGCCTCGGGCTGTGGAAAATCGAGATGCACTGAGCCAATGCTTTGTGCTGGAGTGTTGAAAGACTGAAGGGCACTTGCCTGCCAGAGGAAAACAGAGGAACACTTCAAAGAGTCTTCCCACGTTCCACACTCAAAAGAAGACCCGAGCAAGATGCTTCAGCGTTCGACTGTCAGATAGACAAACGTGGGAATCGCTCATCGCTCCTGAATCAACACCTAATCCGGCAACGTCTCTTTTTCCTCTACTGAGCATTTTCTGCTGGTAGTTTTGAATTGGTAAGTCACCACTGCAAGCACCATTTGGCCGTTTAACTGAGAGAGGTAGAAACAATGAGAGCCGATCACTGAGTGGGTGACTATGGGGGAGGATTCTTTCTGAATCGAAAGAAAAATCTTTTCATCTCCAGAGCTGGGGCAATTGAGCATTGCCCCTCGTGTCAGTTTAGGCTTTTTTGGTGCTTGCTTTTGCTGGTAGCAGGCAGAGGAGCTTGGGTGAAGATCACAGGCTTATGTTCAAATCCTGACACCACCTCTTGCTGGCTCTGGAATCCAAACAAGTTACTTTACCTTTGTCTGCCTCAGTGTCCTCATCTGTAAAATGGGAATGATAATACACCTAACTTCATAGGGCTGTTATGAAGACTAAATGAAATACTCCCTGTGAAAACACTTAACATGGCACAGAGAAAGAGTTCCAAAATTTTCAGTTACTGTTCACAGTTTCAGGAGATGTGATTTGAGGACAGTCAAACCCTCCAGAACCAAGTGATAATTGAGTTCTCGTGGATCAAGGGAGGTGACGGACCCAGCATATCATGGCCTCAATCTTCAGACACAGCCTCCCCAGGAAAGACGTCTGTCAGGTTTGGGTCCAGCTGGGGTTCTCTCATGGTGCCTGCCACAGGTCAAATTTTAAGAGCAAGTTGTTGAATGAGGAACTTCACTAGAATGTAGAGGGTCCCAGGCCCCTGTGATCTGCTTGGGGACCATTCTGGCTGGTCCCATCATGCCCTTTATTCCCGTTTTTGATGGTCCCAAGAGGCCCAAGACTCCTGGGTCTCTCATCCAGACCCCTACCATTTGGCTCGGGAGAGCCTGTGGTACATCCACAAAAATCCCTCATATGCTCAACCTCCCCTCCAGCGTCTCCTTCACTCTGTCGCATCGAAAGCCTGACTCTCCCCTGAGGCCCGCTCTCTGTGCAGCCTGTGAAGTGGGGACCGGTTTCTCCCCGATCCCCCGATTCCCAGGTGGGTGATTCCCAGGCGGGTGTGGGTCGATGTCCTCCTGGCTGTTCTAGATCATAATCCTCTCTCCTCCCTCAAAACCCTGCCTCTGACACTTCTTCAACCCCTCGGGGTCTTTGTACAGCTCTGTTTGCTGCCCCTTCACCACCCTGCATCTGAACACCCCCTCACAGACCTCAGGGCGCCTTTAAACCACCACAGCAGGCCCAGTCAGCTCCCACACTCGGCCCTCTCCCTTGGGAACTTTGTTTGGCAAAACCCCAAACATTGTTAAAAACAACATTCCAGCACAGCACGATGGAGAGAACAGCACAGTCATGGCCATGGGGAGGGCACCCCTGGTCCTTAGCTTCTCCCCTTAGGCACCCACGTCACGTCTCCTCTCTCGCCACACCTCTGCGCTCCTCCCATCCTCTCTTGCCTCCTAATTCACAGAGAAAACAGAAGCCCCTACCAGAGAGATGGTCCGCATGCTCCTGCCACCACTTCGCCCCCACCTGGCATCTGCCCGCATTTCAGGGGGCAAACTGTCCGGGCTCCCGCCAAGGCCAGGGCCTTGTTCCCCGGCCGGGACACAGCTCTGGCCGACCCCCTCTCTGCTCCACACCGCCATACTCCCTACAGCATCATCCATCCCATTAATCTATAATTACGTAAGGGTCCCCATCTTAAAACAAATCCTCTCTGTCCGCACAATGAATTCGGTGTCAGAAGCATCTCTTCTCTTTTTTGCTTCCTTAATTGGAAAAAAAAAAAATTTTTTTTAATTTTTCCTTCCATTTCTGTTTTTATTTTTTGACTATCTGATTCTAGGTTTTCTTTTTGTTATTTGTCCAAATAAGTCTTGTGCTTTGTAGTTGGTTTTAGGGGAAGAATTTTCATCTACCGAAATGTTTTAATTTGCATTTTCTGTTTACTTTTTTTTTTTTTTAATATTTATTTACTTGGCTGTGTTGGGTCTTAGTTGCGCACGCAGGATCTCTTGTCATGGCGCGTGGGCTTCTCTCTAGTTGTGGCGTGTGGGCTTAGTTGCCCTGCCGCATGTGGGATCTTAGTTCCCTGACCAGGGATTGAAACCGCATCCCCCGAGTTGGAAGGCAATTGGTAATCCATGAAATGGAGGATACTTCCTCATCATGATAAAGAATAAAGAGCAGCTAATGTCATTTATTTATTTATTTATGGCTGTGTTGGGTCTTTGTTGCTGCGCGCAGGCTTTCTCTAGTTGAGGCGAGCGGGGGCAACTCTTCGTTGGGGTGTGCGGGCTTCTCATTGCGGTGGCTTCTCTTGTTGTGGTGCACAGCCTTCAGTAGTGTGGCACATGGGCTCAGTAGTTGTGGCTCACGGGCTCCAGAGTGTAGGCTCAGCAGTTGTGGCGCACGGGCTTAGTTGCTCCGCGGCATGTGGCATCTTCCCGGACCAGGGATCGAACCCATGTCCCCTGCATTGGCAGGATGATTCTTAACTACTATGCCACCAGGGAAGTCCCGGCAGCTAATGTCATTCTTAACCTTGACATATGTGGCTAACACTTCCCAAGTGAGTCCTCAGAAAAGGGGATCTGGTGTTTTTATTTTAAAAATAGTATCATGGCGTATTAGTTAGGGTAATGTGACAAAAGCCAACATTTCAGAGGCTTAATACAATAGAAATGTATTTCTTGCTTCTGTAATAGTCCCGTGTGGACGTTTCTAGTTGGTGGACGTGTTTTTCCGCTCGGTGGTTCAGTGACTCATTGATGGATTCCTTCCACCATGTGGGCTCTACCATTTCCCAGGGCCTTGAAATTGGCTTCCAGCTGGTGGAGAGGAAAAGAGAAAGTGGAGCATGCACACCCTCGTCTCACTTCCCTTGGATGCACACATCACTTCTGTTCACATTCCAACAGCCAGAGCTAGATTCACAGACTTCACCTGTCGGTGAAATGTGCATGCGTGAGACCCGGTGGGGGATGGGAAGTCGCCCCACGTCGGGGATAGGCATTCTTGTTTATAGTTGGCAGGAGCTGAAATTAGGACCACCTGATGAAGGGCGTTTTGGTAAATATCTATCAAATTTTAAAGTACACTTATCCTTTAACCTCATAATTCCACTTCTAGCAATTTTTCCTACAGATATAATCACAAATGTGTGTAGATTTACATTCTGAGGATATATTTATTGTGTTTGTTTCTTGTGGCTGCTATAAATTACCACAAACTTGGTAGCTTAAACAACAGAAATTTATGATCTCACATTTAGGAGATAAAGTTCGAAATTGGTGTCACTGAGCCAAAGTCAAGGTGTCAGCGGGTCCGCACTCTGAAGACAAGTCCTTCCTTGCCTCTTCCGGCTTCTCGTGTCTGCCAGCCTCCCAGTTTCTTCTTCTGTCTTCACATCACCTTCTTTCTGTGTGTGCCTTCTCTTCTGTCTGTACCAAATCTCCCTCTGCCTCTCTAAGGACACACATGATTTCACTCAGATAGAGGTTCCCCCCACTATCCAACAGTAGAGCATTGCTATGAAATCTTCCGCAAGCCGAACTGGCATAAAGTAAAGAAGCAATTACCTTAGGACACATCTTGTTCATGAATGCACAAAGTAAGTTGAGCATGGATGCTCAGACAGTTCAAAGCTCTGGCGGCTTGATGCTGAGATGCTGAGTGGAGTTCCTAGGGAAGGAGCGTGGTGGTACCACTCTAGCTGCTGAGGATGACTACCTCTATAACAGCTCGCTGCAAAACAAATGCTGAATGTTATTTTTCAATTTTTGCCTTTTTTTTCATATAAATGAAAACCCTCTTCGAAATTCTTTCAGTTAGCAAAAACAGGTACTAACGTAGGTCTTTAGTAAAAGCGAAGTGGCCTAAAACGAACTTTCAGAAAGTGGGAGATAGATGTAATCTAGGATCATCTCTTCATCTTGAGCCTTAATCACACCTTTAATCACATCTGCAAAATTTTTCCACATAAAGTAACACTCTCAGGTTCCAGGAATTAGGGCTTGATAAGTTTGGGTGGCCACCATTCAGTCTACTACACCTAACAGCACTGTAATAGCAAAAGATTGGAAGCATCTTGAATGTTCATCAAAAAGGAATGGATGGATAAATTATTGTACATCCACATAGTGGAACACCTACAACCACCATGAGGAACAAGGACACGATATCAAGATACAAAACTATGTGTATGCACTCAACCATTTGTTTAAAAAGAAAAATAAATACATAAATGCTCATATACTCATAGACTCTTTGTGGAAAAATCACAAGAAACTGGTAACTGTGACCACTTGTGGTTAAAACTGTAGAGAGGAGGGGAATGGGATGGAAGGAGTCACGCTTTCACTCTATGCTCTTTTTTTTTTTTTTCTTTATTTGTGGTATGCGGGGCTCTCACTGTTGTGGCCTCTCCCGTTGCAGAGCACGGGCTCCGGACGCGCAGGCTCAGCGGCCATGGCTCACGGGCCCAGCCGCTCCGCGGCATGTGGGATCTTCCCGGACCAGGGCACGCACCCATGTCCCCTGCATCGGCAGGCGGACTCTCAACCACTGCGCCACCAGGGAAGCCCCTATATGCTCTTTTGTACCTTTTGAAGTCACCTAACCAAATAAACACGAGAGCCAGTTATAGTACACCATGCTCGTAGCATCATCATTCACTATAGCCAAAAGGCAGAAGCAACCCAAGCGTCCATCAAGGAAGGAATGGATAAACAAAATGTGGTCTATCCATATCATGGAATATTATTCAGCCTTAAAAAGGAAGCAGACTCTGACACAGGCTACAACATGGATGAAACTTGAGGACATTCTGCCAAGAGACATGACTCAGACGCAAAAGGACAAATACTGCATAATTCCACTTATATGAGTTTCCCAGAGTAGTCAGAGTCAGAGGCAGAAAGCAGAGTGGTGGTTCCAGGGGGCTGTGGGGGGCGTGGATGGCAGAGTTAGTCTTTAATGGGTTCCGAGTTTCGGTTTTGCAAGATGAAAAGAGTTCTGGTGGTGGACGGTGGTGATGGTTGCCCCAAAATATACTTTATACTCCTGAACTGTACACTTGAAAGTGGTTAAAATGGAAAATTTTATGTTATATATATTTTACCACAATAAAAAATAAAGAAAAAAATTTAAAAGTCAGTTGTAGAAGTACAGTAAATAACATGGGAAGATAGTTGTAACGTATTGTTGCCACAAAGTGGCTTACTGAAATTATATATAAATGCGACTGCATTTATGTAATAAATTAAATAAATAAAAAATTTAAACAGCATATTAAAAAATCCTCTCTTGACCTCTCATCCTTCTCTAGCTCTTGTCTCCCTTCTCTGCTTTCCTTTATGGAGAAGCACCTTAAAATCATTGTGCACACCTGCTGTTCCCTCGCATTTTCTCCTGAACTTACTCCAGGTGGCCTCTAGTCCACACAGCATCACGGAAGTGGCTCTTGTCACACCGCCGTTGACCTCCATGCTGTTGGAAATAGAGCCTTTGCAGATATAATCTAAATTATGGACCTCGAGACAAGATCATCCTGGGTTATCCAGGAGGGCCCTAAATCCAATGACGTGTCCTTTTAGAGACACACAGAGAAGGAGACATGGAGAGAAGGGAAGGGCATGTGAAGAGGGAGACAGACACTGGAGTGATGCAGCCACAAGCCAAGACCACACGGAGCCACCAGAGGCTGGAGGAAGCCGGGGAGGATCCTCCCCTAGAGCCTTCAGAGAACACGGCCCTCGCGACCCCTGGATTTCTGGCTTCTAGGGTTCAGAACTGTCAGAGACTAATTTCTGTTGTTTTAAGCCACCTAGTTTGTGGTATTTGTTACAGCAGCTGCAGGAAATGGATCCACAACCCAAAGCCAAAGTCCTTCTCAGAGGTCTACATGGCCCTAAATGACCAGCCCCTGCCCTCCCCCAACCCGACTCCACCACCCTGACCTCCTGCTCTCCTCCAAACAGGCTGAGCATGTTCTCTTCCTCGGGGCCTTTGCACTTACTCTGCTTCTTCTGGGAGCCCTCTTCCCTCTGCTTTGTGGCTTGTTCCTTCACTTCCTTCTGGTTTGTGGCTTGTTCCTTCCTTCCTTCCTTCCTTCACTTCCTTCCTTCACATGCTACCTTACTAGCAAGACCTTCCCTGACCATTCTTATAAATAGCATCCCAAGGTCTCTTCCTCCACCTTACTCTGTTTTATTTGTCCCCATAGCATTTATCACAAGATGGCCTACTGTGGGTTACTTAGAACGTAAGATCCATGCGGGTGGGTTGTTTTCTGTTTTGTTCACTCCCTAGAACAGTGCTCGGCACAGAGTAAGCCCTCATATTTTTTTAAAGTCCTTATCTGATCAAGGTCTAACATCTGAAATATATAAAGAGCTATTAAAACTCAACAATAAGAAAATAAGTTTATTTTGCCAACTAAAAATAGGCAAGAAATCTGAACAGACACCTCACCAAAGAAGAGATGGCAAATTAAAAAAAAAAATTATTGAATGAAGAAATGAATGGAATTTAATAAACTGGGACATTTTCTAATTTCTCAAGGAACCTGTCTGGGTCCTTTTTTAAAAAAGTAGTTAGCCTTTATTTACCCGTATTTTTTTTTCTTTTAAATAGATTTTATTTTTTCGAACTGTGTTAGGTTCACAACAAAACTGAATGGAAAGTACAGAGAGTCCCCATAACTACCTGCCGCCACACATGCACAGCCTTTCCCATTATTGAGACCCCAGACCAGAGGCATACATTTGTCACAATCAATGAACCTATGCTGACACATTATTATTACCGGAAGTCCATAGTTTACATTAAGGTCCACTCTTCGTGTTGTACATTCTATGGGTCTGGGCAAATGTACGACACGTAGCTACATTATAGTATCATACAGAGTATTTTCACAGCCCTAAAAATCCTTTGAGTTCCATCTATCCATCCCTCCCTCTCCCCTAACCCTGGCCACCACTGATGCTTTCACTGTCTCTGTAGTCTTGCCTTTTCTAGAATGTCGTATGGTTGGAATCATAGCATAGGCAGCCTTTTGAGATTGGCTTCTTTCACTTTGTAATATACATTTAAGTTTCCTTCATATCTTTTCATGGCTTGAAAGCTCATTTCGTTTTAGCACTGAATAATATCCCGTTGTCTGGACGGACCACAGTTTATCCATTCACCTACTGAAAGACTTCTGGTTGCTTCCAAGTTCTGAGGATTATGAATAGAGCTGCTCTAAACATTCGTGTGTGGGTTTGTGTGTGGAGATAAGTTTTCAACTCCTTTGAGTAAATACAGAGGAGCGTGGTTGCTGGAATGTCTGGTGAGATTGTCTGGGCCCCTTTAGACTCCAATTTCCTACCTATCCCGCTTGGCCCGCCACACTCCCCCATATCCCTGCACAACCAGCACCCTGCGACTCCTTTCCTTTGTCTGTTTCTCATGGTGGTCTCGAATACGGGGTTTTCCCACCATGACTTCACCACAGGGTAGAAAGAGCTGCAGCCTTCATTCTAGAAGGAGGTACTCCGGCTGTGAAATGCGGGCTGAGCGTGGCTGAGGAGACCTGAACCAATCACTGGCAGAGTCACACAAGTATTTTGTTTCATAATGTTAGCTTTTCATTTTTAAGTATGAATATCAATGTTTACGTATACTTTTTGACTTGTGATAAGATACACAAAACACAAAACCTACCATCTTAAACATTTCCAAGGGCACAGTTCAGCGGTGTTAAGTACATTCAGACTGTTCTGAAACCCATCTCCAGAGCGCCTTTCATCTTGCAAAACTGAAACTCTATACCCATTAAATAACAACTCTCCCGTTCCCCCCACCCCCAGCCCCTGGCAACCACCATTCTACTTTGTCTCCCTGGATTCGACTACTCCTATAAGTGAAATAACACAGTATTGGTCCTTTTGTGTCTGCCTTACGTCACTTAGCAAAATGTCCTCAAGGTTCACACATGGTAGCCTGTGTCAGAACGTCCTTCCTTTTTAAGACTGAATAATATTCCGTTGTGTGGACAGACCACATTTTGCTTATCATCTGTCAGTGGACACTTGGGTTGCCTCCCCCTTTTGGCGCTTGTGAATAACACTGCTATGTCAATGTTTATGTTTTTATATATAGGAATGCCACTGCCTAGCACATTCTAATAGATGTTTTTTCTATACACTAATGTGTTACTTTCACTGTTTTCCTAGATGAGCCTTAGAACACAGGATTTAACAAAGACTTTCCATCCTGTGATCTCCCTGAAGGGCTCTGGAGGGCTGGGCAGGGCGGGGTGACGGGCTGTGGTCTTGGGGATGGTGGGTGGGCTCCAACGCTGACCAAAAGGGAATCATTCTTGGGGCACAAGGTGACATGAGCCGGGCCTTCTCCAGGGAAACAGCCCAGGTGGCCGAGAGGGCCCCTGAGCCCAGGGCCTGGCCAGGTGTCCATGGACAAGGCTCCTTCCATCCTTTATCTTCTCTCTGGTTTCCTTTTCATTAAAGACAAACTTCCTAGGAATTCTGTATGAGTAAACTTCCCACTTTCTTGACCAAAGCCAGGCTTTTCAACAAGCAGTGGGGTTGGAGGGTTGCCTGTGAGGGTGGGAACACCTGGAGAATCCTCAGGTAACAGGGCCTCCCGGCTACCGTTCCCCGGGCACTCTGACACCTGGGCCCTGTGCAAGCACTTGGCGCTCCCAACCTCATTTACTTCCCGCCACAGCACTCTGTGGTTGTACCATCTCTATTTTCCAGAGGAGGAAACAGAGGCACAGAGGTGCCAAGCCAGCCACCCAAGGTCACGCAGCTACCGAGTGGCAGAGGTGGGGTTTGATCCCAGGTCAGCAGAAGCCAGCACCCACCCTACTGACCTCTACGCCAGCGGCCGCTATTCAAACTTACACGTGCAGACCTGCAGAGTGGAAACGACGCCTCATGCCCTGGCCACTTGGCAACGTGCTTTTAAGGGCAGAGGGAGATAAGACACACATGCCTGCACACACACATGTACACACCCACAGGCATACACGCACGTGCACACACGCGCATACAGATGCACCCATGCACGCACACCGTGTTCTCTTTGCCCTTCAAATAGCTAATGATTCTGATGGAAAGAACAACTGAGCAAATGAAGATCTGAGAGGGTGAAAGCCTGGTTTCTGCAGCTCTGGGGCCGGGGAGCCTTTGTGAGCGGGGTGGGGTGGGGGGATGCGGTGCTCTGTCCCTGGGTTGATGGGGCTGGAATTTGAAGGTGCTGAGGGATCCTTCTGGCCCCGCCCACACGAGGGCACCTTGTGTGAGAGCCAGATACACTTTCACGCTGGAATCGGGGTGAGGGGCTGAAGCTGAAACGAATGACGCTCGTGTGTGAAATGAGTTTAAACAGACCCCGTGAGCAGGAAGGGGGTAAGATGGGAGCAGCGCCAGGCAAGGCCGCTGGACCGGACCCTCCCAGAACCCAAGTCCGCCAACCAGCCTGGGCAGCCTCGCAGGCCCCAAGGAGCCCACGACCTTAGAAGCACCGCGTTCTCCTTTCTTGTTTTCTAGGGTCACATTCCTGGGATCGCCGAATATGTCAACCTGACATTTCATGATTCAGGCATCCAAGCGCAGAAAAGGGCATTATTTTAGACTGAAAAGGTGCATTTTATATTCACACACTTGACTTTCAAGACCCTGAATAAATTTTGCTGAAATAAATATTCACCTTTGGGTCTAGTCCAAGTATGTGAAGTTTCAGTACCAAGGGCCTTCTCTCTTTCTCTCTTATATTGAAAGGATATTAAAAGTGACTGAAAAGAGGGATTTAGAGATGAATGGCAGCTTTTCAACATGTCTTATAAAACGAAAAAGAGCAAATGCTATAATATTTCTTTGGGACATGGATTTAAGGAAAACGAGATTTAGAACCCAGTGGCTGTTCGTTGCAACGTGAGATTTCTATCCTTGCACTGCCTGGTCAGAAGGAAGGTGAGAATTAGGGTGACCACCCGTGTGTGTCCACCCATCGCGACTGCCCAGGATGACGACCCTGGTTTTAGCGCTGAGACTCCCGCATTGCAGAAGACCCCTTGGCCCCCAGCAAACCAGGATGGTGGGTCACCCTAGCTGAAATTACTACAGATACGGGAAGTGCTTGTGAAACCCACTCACCTGAGCTTCTCACCAGCCCTGTAGGCAGACACCCAAGGATACCCACTGGGTCAGCGGGAGCTTTTAGACAGGCTTACAGGAGGGTCAGGGGTTTCTGGAGGCGTGAAGTTGAGCTGTCTTTACCTGCTTGGCTTCCTGCCCCCTGCCTTTCCCAGGTCAAGGACCTCTTGAGGTCCTCAAGGACCTTGTCCTCAGCCCATCTGCAGCCCCCGCCCAGGGCTCTTCACATTGTCTAAGAGGATAGATTCCAAATCCCCACCCAAGAGCCACTGAGTCTCAGGGGGCAGGGCCTGGGAATCTGCATTCTCATCACAAACTCCCCTGGGTTTCGTTCTGTTTTTTTTTTTTTGGCCGTGCTGTACGGCTTGTGGGATCTTAGTTCCCCGACCAGGCATCAAGCCCGGGCAGTGAGAGTGTAGAGTCCTAACCACTGGACTGCCAGGGAATTCCCTCCCTGCGGTTTCCGATGGGCAGGCGGCTGAGAGGCCCAGCCTGGCCTCTGCCTGGGCTTCCTGAGCCCTGTCACCTACCTGCTTATATCTTGCAGCCCAGGTACCCCCCATATTTGGGCTTTTTGTTTGCCCTTGTACAGAATCCCTTCCCTTCGCCCTGACCCACCTGCTCTCCACTCTCTTCCAGCCTTCTCCACCCTGTCCTTCACCCCAGTGCCTTGCCAGCCACCCTGACTTCCTACAGGGCTGGGCCCCCAGCAGGAGATCACATACTTAAGGCTGTTGGGGGCATGGATGGAACAGGGAATGGACACAGGAGCCGTGTCATCCACACTTCAGTATGGGAGGCCCCTCCCAGGGAGGGACAGAAGGGAGGTGGGACTCGAAGGGAGGGTCAGGGGCCAGAGTATGAGACCAGCCCCCTCCTCCCCATGCAGCCGTGTTGCCGCATCAAACCCTGAAAAGCCTGAGAATTCTGTTTGAACCTGGGCTTCAAGGTCGTTATAAAGGTATATGTGTCAAGGAAGGCAAGAGAACATTCTTTATATAACTTTATATTTTCGGCCTGATGTCGATAACATTTTAACGCTTGGCTGTTAGGTATGTAACACTCGTTCCTTCTCTCCGACCTGCAGATGTGAGAGGCAGACCTATAGATTTCTATGCATACACAGAAAAATATAGTTTTATGTGGGAGTCTTTTCCTTTTACATAATGATATCATAATCTATGCATTATTTTCCAATTTGCCCCTTTCATTGAATAGGACTTCAAGAAGTTTTCATGTCTGTATGTACAGATCTACCTCATTTAAAAACACAGTACAACCCGTCTTTATTCTAATTTTTTCCGAACAGTTGGAATTCCTCCCAAGACATCTTCCATAAGAAAAGAAGTTTTCCACGTGCCTGAGCTGAGTGATGTAGGCAAGTCTGATTTAACAGAAACCTCGGAGGAGGCGAGCCTGGCTATAGCTCCTGTGAGTCCCCCTCTGCTGACAGCACATGCCTTGCTCTCCCAGGGTCCAGAGGCTTTACAATCAGAGGTCAAGTTCTAAGGAAGGAAGTTCGGGGAGCTCAGAGCTGGGAGGCAACTCACTGGGTTTTGTAGATTCCTAACACATTCTCTTGCTCGTTCATGGTGAGTGGGTTGGGAACATTTTGCTTTTTCTCCGTGAGGGAGGTAATATCATGATTCTACACATCCCTCTAATTGCTACTCCCTCCCTTCCTCGGAAACTAATCAAGCATTTTCCAGGTCAGATTGCTGTTTAGTCATCTGAACACGAGTCCCCTTCCTCTTGCCGTAATCTTTCCCAGGCTGGATTTTGTCTTTGAAACAATAGGAAATGACAAGGTCTATTTTTCTTTTCTTGAAAGAACTCCATGCATGGAGTCATGAGTTGCAACAAAGTACGGGGAATTAATATGCAGCCCCGATCGGAAGTGACCAGCCTTCCTGTCTTTGTTCTACTGAGTCATGCAGTCTGAGCTCATGATATCGTGGGCAGTTTGCTTACAAGCAGGAAGGCTGCATTTTCATCTCAAGATAAATCCCCAATTGGATTTTCTGTCGGACCCATCTGAAAGAAGGGCAGTTGGGCCGTGAGCAATCTTCAGGCAGATTGGGAACATTCCAAAGAATGGCTCTGCTACAGATCATCTGTCAGGTCCTGGACATATATTTGTATCATTGGAGAAGTTCATTGCATCTTTTTTTTTTTTAAGAGTTTTTTTGATGTGAACCATTCTCAAAGTCTTCAATGAATCTGCTACAACATTGCCTCCGTCTATGTCTTGGCTTCCTGGCTGCGAGGCATGTGGGATCCCAGCTCCTCCACCAGGGATCAAACCCACACGCCCTGCACTGGAAGGCGAAGTCTCAACCTCTGGACCACCAAGGAAGTCCCTGGACCGCCAGGGAAGTCCCCACTGCATTTTCAAGCACCCTTGCGAGTCAGTCCCTGGAATAGCTTTCTAAGAACGTTGTTTAATTTCTCCAAGAGAAAACTAAGCTGTAATTTGGTAACTTATAAGATAGTAAGACTAGCTGGATAGTCACCAGCAACCTTAAAATCAGGAGCCATTACTATTCCAAGAGTTCGAGGCCCAGGTTTGAGGCCAGGCCCAGTCCGTTACTGGCTGTGGGTGCGCTGAATGGGCAAGTCCCTTACGTGCTCTGAACACTGGCTTTTGCTTCTTGGAGATGGAGGGATCCTGCCCAAAGTGGGTGATGCCCCCTACAGCCAGTCCTGCACCCTGGAGTCCAGACCCAGCTCACGGTGTTCTCTACCCCGTCAGCCTGATTTCCCATGGCGCCCCTCACCCTGGCGGCTCCCCATTCCCAAACATCCCCTTCCTGTTCCCACCTCCTGGCCCACTGCTGCGGCTCCCGTTTCTCCCTCAGGTTTCCCCACCTTCACCTTTTAAAATTCTGCTCATGGGCTTCCCTGGTGGCGCAGTGGTTGAGAGTCCGACTGCCGATGCAGGGGACACAGTTTCGCGCCCCGGTCCGGGAAGATCCCACGTGCCGCGGGGCGGCTGGGCCCGTGAGCCATGGCCGCTGAGCCTGCGCATCCGGAGCCTGTGCTCCGCAACGGGAGAGGCCACAACAGTGAGAGGCCCGCGTACCGCAAAAAAAACAACAAAAAAAATTCTGCTCATTCCTGAGGACCCTGTTGAGCACCGTCTCCATTAAGCATCTCCAGCCCATTAGGTAGAATCGTTCTCTCTGGGCTCCCATGGCCATTTGGTTTGACCATCTGATGTCATTCTTTTTTTCTTTTTTCTTTCTGGTCCCGCCCCGAGGCTCGCAGGATCTGAGTTCCCCCACCAGGGACTGAACCCAGGCCTCAGCAGCGAACTGGACAGTCAGGGAATTGGGCTAATGTCATTCTTATACTCTGTCTTGTGAAGCTAAAACCTCCAAAGGATAAAGAAGAGGGCCTCTGCTGACTCCACTCACAGGTTCAGCAAAAAGATGGAAGGTCCTGAAGGTTACGAGGAAGAGGAGGGTAGGAGGTGTGGGCCTGGTGGACCAGCCACTGCTGCCTGGGAAATGGGGAGACAGGCCTTGGTGTGAAGAGGGCTTGGCCTGAGGTTCCTCTGGACCCTTCCTGGGGGTGCCGCTAGCCTGCTGGGCCAGGAGGAAGGGGCGCTGGCTCTTCTCGGAAGGCGCACTCTTCTCAGGAGGCGATAATAAAAGGTGAATTGATAGCAGCAGCGGTGCCCAGAGGAGGGCTGGTGGCAGCAGCTGCGGCAGGACAGGTGGCCAGAGCAAAAGGGCGCCATGAGCTGTGTGCAGCTGGGGCAGCAAAGGTGGACACGACGGCTGCGGGCGCGGCTCTGCAGGGGTCGGTGCCCACAAGGGCTGGGCTGCACCGAGGTGTCCCCGCAGGACCGAGCCCTGAGGGCATGGAGACTAGGGACGTGTGAGGGCATCCCCAGGAAGGTGAGCCAGGGTGGGAGTAGGAGGTACTTTACCCCATGTTTCTGTGCCTGGGATTTTGATCTGATTACCCCCTCGGTTGGTAATAAAATATCTGCTCCATTTCATTGCAGTGAGTTGGGCTTGTGTCTCCGAGTCTGACTTAATACACCAGCTCAGCATCGCCTAAAAGAGCTCTCTGCACCATCCAAGACGGGAGCCGCTGGCCACGTGGCCACTGAGTGACTAGCGTGATTGAAGAGCTGACTTTTACATTTTATTAACCGGACTTCCCTGGTGGCGTAGTGGTTAAGAATCTGCCTGCCAATGCAGGGGACATGGGTTCGAGCCCTGGTCCGGGAAGATCCCACATGCCGCGGAGCAACTAAGCCCGTGCACCACAGCTACTGAGCCTGCGCTCTAGAGCCCGCGAGACACAACTGCTGAGCTCACGAGCCACAAATACTGAAGCCCGCACGCCTAGAGCCCGTGTTCCGCAACAAGAGAAGCCACGACAATGAGAAGCCCGCGCACCGCAACGAAGAGAAGCCCCTGCTCGCCGCAGCTAGAGAAAGCCTGCGTGCAGCAACGAAGACCCAATGCAGTCAAAATTTAAAAACTTAAAAATAAATAAATAAATAAATGTTATGAACTGATTTCAGTTTAAGATTAGCTAAGCACACGTGGCTGCTGGCTCCCTACCAGACGATCAACGTGGTGATTAGTACCGTCTCATTCATTCTCCAGGGAGCCCAGCACTGCCCCCACGGGGAGGTGCCTGTTGATTCGAAATTCCTACAAAGGATGTGATGGCCTTGGATAATTATTAGCTGGCTTCCTGAATTCTCCCTTATCTGGTTGATGCTATCGCGCTTCTTTCTTGTCTTACTTCCAGCTATAGGCCAGGGTGGCTTCCAATTGACAGGGCATTTAGTTGGAGTATTTATTTAGGATTTAATCTCTGAGGCTATCGTCCAGTCATGGGATGGAGTTTGGCCAACTCTGCATTGGTGGTCAGGCTTACAATGGGCTTCTGAAAACCCAGTGACCATAGTTCCGGGTTTACAGCTATCCTGCCAATACTGGGCCTGGCCTTTCAAGTCCAAGTGTGGGAAACTTCACAATGGACTTGGCTGAAGACTCCCAGCAAGGTCAGGCCTTGACACTTTCCTTGGAGCTCTGCACAGTCATTTCTCCTCCAAACTCCCCTCTGTGGTGAGGCTGGAGGGGTGCCTTGTTCTCCCCCTCAGCAGCTTGTTCTTACTTTGCCCTAGAGCTCTGGCTGATGCCCTGAATGTGGTAAAACTGGAGAAGTTTTGGCCCTGCTGGATGCTGACCCTCAGGAGGAAGAAATAATCAAAGATAAAAGCTTTCATTTACGGTGGTTCTTATTAGGTGTGAAGCACGGTCACTCTCCACACCGCTAGGGAGGAGTTACTATTATTGTGCCCATTTTACAGATGAGGAAACTGAAGCACAGATAGATCTTCCTGAGATCAAGCTAAGACCAAGTCAGACAGAAGTTGGGAAACAAGAGGGCAGCACAGCAGGAGGGGGACCCTGAGGCCAGGGCTGGTGCAGAGGCATGTCCAGTCTGGTTGACATCAGTGTTCCAGGGTCTGGGTGGGGCAAGGAGTGGGGTGAAAGTTTCAGGGCAGTGGTGCTTTCCAGGAGGCCCCCACTAGACAATATGGGCTGCCGAGAGTGGATCAGCCCTGGGGAAAGTGGATGAGAAGGTTCATGCAGCTCCCCCCGCTGCCAGGGAGGACTCAGCGTCAGACCTTGGTCCCCCAGGTAACCTGGAGCCGGAATAGGGGGTCGCCACGCATGGAGAAGGACAGGGACAGATTGAAAGGGGGCCCTTGTGGGCATCACTTTTCTGAGACTCACCAGATGCCAGATGTATGAACCAACGGCTAACTCTTCCCTGACATCGCTTGCTAGTGGGGAGGCTCCCCCATGTTCCTTCCACTCTGGCTCCCCCAGAGGCTGCGGGTGGCATTGTGCCAGCAGTGTGGGCCGACAGGGACCAAATAGGTACCCCCAGGCCCCTCACACTGGATGTCTCAGGTCAGTTTCCGAGATCCTTGAATGAGTGGTTTATTGAAACAGTGCTCTCAGGGGAAATACTTGTAAGAAAAGTGCTATGGTCTGAATGTTTGTGTCCCTCCGAATTCATATGTTCACATCCTAACTCCCAAAGGTGATGGTATTAGGAAGTGAGGCCTTCGGGAGGTTTTTAGATCAAAGACCTCATGAATGAGATTAGTGCCCCGTGTGCCTTCCATCATGTGAGGACGCTGCGAGAAGTCTGCAGCCCAGAAGAGGGCCCTCACCCCACCATGCTGGCACCCTGAGCTTGGACGTCCATTTCCATAACTGAGAAAAAAAATTCTGTTGTTTATAAGCTACCCTGTCTGTGGTAGTTTTGTTATAGCAGCCCACGCAGACTAAGACAAAAATGGTGAGGGGGCAATTCTCTGCAGAAGAGGGCAGCTGTGGGCCGTTAGGTCACCCTCGCAGCAGCTGGGGCAGGTAGCAGGCTTGGTACAGGGATCTGGGCGGCCACAGCACCGCGCACTGCCCATCTGCGGGGTCGGCAGTGGGACCGCTCACAGGGCCGCCCAGGAACTGTTTGGTCCCTGGGTAAGCACGGCTTTTTCCTGAAGCGGCAGCAAATGCCCCAGCATCAACAGAGCGGGAGCGGCCCTGCTAACAAGTTCCGTGAATCCATGAGGGCTTAATTTTACAGCAGGCGGCTTGCATTTTGAAAGTCAGCATTTGCAGCAAGTAACTGAGGTAGTGACACGTGCAAACCTCCCACCGAGAGCTGGCCTCTTGGCACAGGACTTCCGGAACCCCACAGCTTGGAAACAGTGGGGTGTCTGTGGCCCAGAGAAACACAGAACTTAGAAGCAGCAGCCCATGTGTGCCTCACACTCCCCGGGTGGAATTCCACCTGGGAGCTTCCACCAGCCACCGCGCTCCATCAGAAATCCTTCATCCAAATCTGGTTTGGTCCTTTTCCTCCTGGGCGTGGTGCCCGTCCAAACACATTCTCAGCAGGACCTCTCAGGCTCCTTCCATGAGAAGACCGTGACATTCTTCTCTTGGGCTCAGAAAATGCAAATAAACAACTCGTTGCTTTTGATCAGGCCAAAGACTGCCCCTCGCTTTGGCCGGCCTGTCTTCCAGCTGCCTCCTCGGGGGTCCTGGGAGGAGTGTGCACGTGGGTTGGTGTTGGGGGGGAGACGCAGATAAGGGAAGATCCAACGCGGCATTCAACAAGAGCTTTGAGACGGAGGTCAGTGTGGGCACAGCTCTTCCTCCAACTGGAAAAGTGAAAACCTTCAGCTGGCGCGTGCTCTCTCTTTAGCTGCACAAGGTCATCGGAAGGACAGCGGTTACATTCACGGAGCCAGAGAAGATGCTGCTTGGGAATTAGAACTGGAGACCATGGCGGAGGCTGTTCTGGGACCTGAGACAGTTTCAAAGTGCTTCAAAGCTCAGGAAATAAAAGGACAAGGATTCTCTTTGATTAGAACAAAATCCTCATGAAGAAGTTAGACAATGGGGCCATATGTTCATTCTCTGCTATGACCTAGAACAGATTTATCTCTAATGACAGACTGAAGGCGAGTCATCTTCGCCCTGTCAACTTCTCCCAATTCCCTCCATTAAAGATGGAGGACTCGGGTTCCTGGAGGTGCTGAGGCATTTCAGCTCTGCCCACACGACCCCCGCCTGTCCATATGGTACCCCTCTGGACCAGTCTCTACTCTCCCACCTTCGCAGGTAAGTGTAAGGGAAGCACCCTCTGAAACTGGCAGAAGCGGGGGTGAGAAAGGGGGTTTCACTCTGACTCACCTTCACTCCCCCTTCCCTCGGTTGAATGGAATCCGCGAGATATCTCATCAACTTTATCTGCGGTTGCCGTTTTATGTGGTTTCACTGCTGTTAAAATACCACACGAGGGGCTTCCCTGGCGGTCCAGTGGTTAAGACTCTGTGCTGCCAGTGCAGGGGGCACAGGTTCGATCCCTAGTCAGGGAACTAAGATCCCACATGCTGTGCAGTGTGGCCAAAAGATAAAAAAGAAAAAGAAAACACACATGAATGTTTACAGCAGCACTATTCACAGTAGCCTAAAGTGGAAGCAACCCAGATGTCTACCAATGGATGAATTAATGAACTCAATGTGGCCTATACATATAGTGGAATATTATTCAGCCATGAAAAGGAAGAAAGTACTGATTCATGCTACAACGTGGATCACCTTGAGGACATTATGCTACACGAAAGATGCCAGTGACAAAAGATTACATTTATATGTGTGATTCCCTTTATATGAACCCTCCAGGATAAGTGAATGCATAGAGACAGAAAGTAGAGAGGTAGCTGCCAGGGGCTGGAGGGAAGGCGGAATGGGGAGTGACTGCTGAATGGGTAGGGGGTTTTATTTTCTGATGTTGAAAATGTTTTGGAACTAGATAGAAGTGGTGGTCCCATGACACTGTGAATGTACTAAAAGCCACTGAATTGTGTGCTTTAAAATGGTTAATCTTACTTCGTGTGAATTTCATCTCTGGCGTAGACCAAATGTTTGTGTTCCCCCCAAACTCAGAGTAAATCCTAACACCCATTGTATTTGGAGGTGGGGCCTTTGGGAGGTGATCAGGTCATGAGGGCAGAGCCTCCCTGGATAAGATTAGTGCCCTTATAAAGGAGACCCCAGAGAGCTCCCAGCCTTTCTGCCACGTGGGGACCCAGTGAGACCGCCAGCTACGAGCCAGGAAGCCAGGCTCTCACCAGACCCTGGCCCCTTGATCTTGGACTTCCAGCCTCCAAAACCGTGAGAAATAAATTTCTGTGGTTTTATAAGCCACTTGGTCTATGGTGTTTTTGTTATAGCAGAATGAATGAACTAGGACAAACTGAATTTTAAAAAACAAACAAAACTGCAGCCCCTCTGCCCTCCAGGCAGCTGGGCTAGTTGATGAGAGACAGGCCCCTCCCTCCACACCACCCCCTCCTCTGGATTCCTCGGATGGGCCTTTCGCCCTCAGGATCTGGGGGCTGAAAGAGAAATGCCTCCTGTCCTACCTGTCGTTACTGGGGTTCCTGAGGGAACAGCTAGTATTTCCTGATCACCTTACAGCTGAGCCAGCTCCAGCACTTTGTACCGTATGACTTGGCCCCAGTACTGTCAGCCTTCAGCTCCCTCATCTACATATGCCTGCTTGCAGGGCTGATGTGATGATGAAGTAAGATAAGGCAGGGAGACCTCATTCACAGTCAACACCATCATTTTAATGCTCTAAGCCCCCTAGAACAAGAAAGAGAAAAAAATTCTTTTCTTATTCTCCACAGCTATAAGCCTCCTGTCCACCAGGGGGCGCCTTCTAAAAGAAACCATCACCAGTTCTCCCACCAGGAATCTTGTTTCCTCAACTCCTTTTTCTTTTACTTCTTCACCTGCCCCTCCCCCTAATATGGCAGGACCTATTTTTTTGCAATAATTTGAAAGGTAGCTCGACTTGATCCTTGCCCACAGGCTGCTGGGGAATCTGGTCGACTGTTTTTTTACCACTAGAAATTCTGTAGTTTTCATCTAAGTCGGGGGTCAGCAAGCTTTTCCTGCAAGGGTAAATGTTTTAGGCGTTATAAACCATACTTTATTTACAAAATCAGGAGGCAGGCCAAATCTAGTCTACTGCCTGTAGGCTACTGGACAGCCCATGAGCTAAGAATGGCTTTTACATTTTAAAATAATTGATTAAAAAACGAGAAATATGTGACATACGAAAGTTAATTTCAGATTGCAGTTCCCACAAATAAAGTTTTATTGAAACACAGCTGTGTTCATTCATTACCTATTAGCTGTGGCTGCTTTTGAGCTCCAGGGTCAGAGGTGAGTAGTTGTGGCAGACCTGTCTGACCTACGATGCCTAAAATATTATCTTTCCCTTAAAAAGAAAACAAACTTTGCCAATCCCTTCTCTAAACAAATTATGTTAGTGATTAAAGTCTACCACCAGTGAACGTGGAGTGACTGAACTCACGCTTGCCATTGTGAATATTAGTATAATTCCTTTATGGATAGATAGGGATCTTCTGTTTACCCATCTGTAAAACGATAATGACAGCACCATCTCCCGAAGTTGTCGTGAGCATTAAATGACTTAATACATGAAAAGCAGCTAGAACAGTGCCTGGCATTATAAGTGCTCAATAAATGTGAACTCTAGTTCTGTTAGCATATAGACATGAATTTAAATAAATACAGAAAACCAAGACTTCTTCCCTCCATATTTATTTTGAAATGTGCTGTAAACAGTTTGAAATGTCCCTTTAAGAACTTTCTGGCTTCCTCAGTATTGGATGACATGACAAGTTCTCCTTCATAGAAGGTACGAGTGAAACAGAACTGGAGGGGCCTTCTCAACCCTTCCCTCTTCGGAAAGTGTGATCACATCAAGATGCATCTGGTTTCCAGTAGAACTGGCTCATGTTTCTTGGGAGGGAAGTGTCCAGACCACTGTTCATCCATATCTCCTGGATGATTTGCTCCCTGCGCTCAATCCTTTCTGCCAGCTCTGCAGCCTCTATGGAACTGTAGACAGGATATGTAGTCCTACGAAACCCCGACAGTTCCCCCGGAAAGTCGGAGTCGGAGGAGTCCTCCTCCCCCTCCTCATCCTGGCTGTCCTCCCCGGCTTTGTCGCTTCCTGGCACCAGGTGCTCCCTCGCCAGCTGCAGCTCCCGGAAGTCCTTGGTGCAGGACACTCTGATGACCAAGGCACACAGTGTGAGTGCAAGACCAATGCAAACACTGGACACGAACAGCAGGGCAGCTCTTTCAGGGTGGGCTGTAAGGGAAAGAGAACACGTCAGGACGCGGGGGAGCTGTCAGTCTTCACCAGGCCAAAGTCGCACAGAAGCAGATACGTGCAGTCCTGGACAGCGTCTCCGAGACCATCCACACCTAACTGATCATATACCCCCACTAATTAAAAAGAAAGAAAAGGTTTGGAGCATATATAGTCAACATGTGTATGTTTATGAGAGGACACATAGCAAAGGACCTGAGAAGCTGGGCCCTCCTGAGTTCAAATGCAGATCTGTCATTCCCTAGTAGTGTGACGTTCGGCGAATTACATCACCTCTCTGTTCCTCAGTTCCTTCACCTGTAAAATGGGGCCAGAAGCCCCTTTCTGTCAGAGTTAATTCCTGTGAAGCTCTCAGAACACTCAATGACACACAACAAATGTTCAATAAACTGTTAGCTATT
Organism: Delphinus delphis; assembly: GCF_949987515.2. Lineage (NCBI taxonomy): Eukaryota > Metazoa > Chordata > Mammalia > Artiodactyla > Delphinidae > Delphinus > Delphinus delphis. Next base: position 12,384,746 of record NC_082686.1, read on the forward strand.
ATTAATAGTAGTAAATTTTGAAAAATTAATTTACATATAAAGTATACATATGAATGTAAGTACTAATATAGTAAATGTTACAAAGCTTAATTTTAGATTAAAAAATAAATAGAAATAAAAGTTCTGGTAGTAAAAGTTCAACCTCCAAATAACTGTACAATAGAAATAGAAAGAATGCTAATTTGTACTATGTACCCTGGTCTAAATCTTTACATATGTTTAATCCTTACATTAACCCTGCGTGGAAAGGACTATTACTTTTCAGCTGTGTACCCCCTGAGGTGTTAGCACTCCCATTTTGGGAAGTAATGATCCAGCTAACTTCCTAATATAGGTCAGGAGTTGACAGATTTTTCTGACCCTTCTGTCAAAAGGTCAGATAGTACATATTTTAAGGCTTTGTGGGCCGTACAGTCTGTGTTGCAGCTACTCAACTGTGCTGTTGTAACACGAAAGATGATACAGGTGTGGCTGTGTTCTAATAAAACTTTATTTACAAAATCAGCCCGTGGGCCGTATTTGTGGATCACTGATACGGAGACTCAAGCTGAGGTCTAGGCGAGCCACTGTCTGAGCTCAGCTGGCCTCTTTAGCTGCAGCCAGGACAGGAACCCAGCTCCTGAGCTGCAAGCAGCTTGTGAGATGTGCACTGGCCGTTTGCTCCTACGTCTCGACGGAACCAGCCTCCGCCAGGCACGTGGCCTCCTCGTTCACTAGACTCGAATATAATGATGACTGTTGTCTTCACTGCCTCGGTCCCTCCCCAGCGGTGCAGACTGGAGGTTCAGAACTTGACAGTTGTTAAGTTTCATGTACAGTCAAGGGATCTAGCTGCTGTGATCTGACAGGAGAGATCTAAGGGGGGACACGTTATCTCCTTGAAACATGCAACTTCCCTATTCGGCTTCCTTCACTTGCAGCTCAATTCACTGGACCCAAATGTCCTTTGTTGCCGTCGCCCCTACGAGCACCATCTCATCACTCTCTCTAAGACACAGAAGTCTGAATGCAAAACTGATTTTGGCCAGGGGAGGGGCAGTGAGCTGTGTCTGTAGTGCTATTAATAACAATATATTCTTCCTAAGGGTCAAGGTATTTTGAAGATTTGGTCAGATAGAGACACACATCCTTTGTGCTGTGTTCATTTCTGGGAGTGGTGGTAGAACAGGGATTGGAAGACTGGCATTTGGGACGCAATCATTAAACTGTAAACCACAAAATGCTGCTAAGACCCGAGGCCCTGATCTGATGGGGCAAATCGTTTCTCCTCCCCCTGCACATCAAAGCCTCTGCTGGGAGTGGACTCATCACTCCCAGCTTCACTCTCACCTCCCTTTCCTTTGAAACCTCCTTTCCTCTCCCCGCTGCCTCCGGCCCCCCCTTCCCAAGCCTCCTGGCCACTGTCCTCTCCAGTCCTTCCTGTCCTCATGGACTCGGATACGGGCTTTCTGTGCAGCCACAATTCATCTCCTCTTCCTCCTGGGAAAGCGTAAGCCTTGAGCCCACTGACAGCCACGCCTGTAGCCATCACCTTCCTGCAGTGCCTGGAAGGAGCGCTGCCGATGGGCGAATGGAGTCCCATCCACTTGTAACCTTTTCCAGCCAACCCGGTTCAGGACAGGGCCAGCTCCAGGCAGAAAGATCCCATGCTGGTCAAGCTTCTGGGAGACCAGATCACCCACAGCCCCCTTCTCTCCTCGCCCACGAGACCATCATTCCCAGTGGTGGTCTCATGGGTGAATCAGGTACTCAGGCCAGGATCAAGGAGGATTTAAGGTCTGGCTCTGCCCCAGACAGGTGGGTAACTGTGGGCTAGTTACTGTCCCCCATTCCTTTCCCATCTCTACTTCTTTTTATTTTATTTTATTTATTTATTTATTTATTTATTTTGCGGTACGCGGGCCTCTCACTGTTGTGGCCTCTCCCGTCGCGGAGCACAGGCTCCGGACGCGCAGGCTCAGCGGCCATGGCTAACGGGCCCAGCCGCTCCGCGGCATGTGGGATCTTCCCGGACCTGGGCACGAACCCGCGTCCCCTGCATCGGCAGGCGGACTCCCAGCCACTGCGCCACCAGGGAAGCCCCGCTACTTCTTTTTAAAGACTCCAGGTGGACAGAATTAAACTCACCATAATCCTCAGGATATGACACATTCTGTTTATCGGTCAATACGCGGCCTTCCTTTATGTTTATTTATTTAATTAATTACTTTAAATTCTGTAATCAGCACCTGCGCTGTGAATAAGCCCCCCACGTGGGAGTTAGAGCCTTGACAATAACCATGTCTAACCTGTGGGTTCCCCTCCCCCCAGCCTCCTCCCATCAAGGTAACTACCACCTGAATTCCATGCTCGTTACTCCCCCACTTGCCTTTATACATAGCTTATCGCACCTCTATGTATTCCTAAAAGCTTTATGAAAAAGGTGTAACGTTACAGCGTTGGGGGTTTGGCTTGAACTTGACAGTATATTGCTGCATGTTATTCCGCTATCTTGACTACACTGTGGTTTATTCACTCGCTCTCCTGCTGATGGGCATCTGGGGGGCTGCCAGGTTTCTATATGTGGGCCTTGTAGCTGTGACCATTCCTGTACATGTCCCTGGTGAATATCTGCAAGTGTCGGTCTCGGCTACTGACCTAGGAGGGCAACCGGATGAGCTGTAAGGCATGTGAATTGGGGAAATACTGCCAACGTGGTTTCCAAATCCTCATCTTCTCCAGCACTGAGTATGGACAGGCTTCTAACATTTTTCCAATCATATGAGTATAAAATTGCATCTCACTATGGCTTGACTTGTATTTCCCTGATCCCCAGTTATGTACACATCTCTTCAGATACTTACCTATCCGTCATCTCAAAATGCTGTCTCAGGTCATGTGCCCACTTTTTAAATGGGGTTGTGTGTGCTTTTCTTCTTACACATAAAATATATCTGTATCTATGTATAGTTTCTATATATTCTTGATATTGATCGTTAGACGGTATATACATTGTGAATATCTCTGGGTAAGTGGCTTGTATTTTCCTTTCATTAAGGTGTCTTTTGATCTAGTGAATTTATCTGAAAAACAGGAGTGATAACACTTCTCTTCTCCATCCTCCCCACCCCCAGCTGGTCTCCTCTCTCCTCTCTTGCCCCTCTCATCCATCTTCCCCACCGTGGCCACTGTAATCTTTTTAAAAATGCACATCAGCTCACATCACTCCCCTACTTAAAACCTATGAACGGTCCCCCTCCTCCCGTAAGGTAAAAATCAAACCCAGACCACTGCCTACGAAGCTTGCTAGGACCTGGTCCATGGAACTACCCTCCCCAAGTTCAACTCCAAAGACTCATCCCTCTGCTTTCTGCTTTCCCACCCACTGGCCTCTCTCCATCCCTCGAAGGGGCCAGACGGCTTCGCACCTTGGCGCTTTTGCACGTGCTGTTCCTTCTGTCTGGAATGTTCTTTCTCCCCTCTTCATCCAGCCCTCCGTGACCCCACCCCCAGTCTGGACCAGGTCTCCCCTGTCATTAGGTCTCATAGCCTCTGGAATGGCACTAAGTTGCTGAGTGTGTTTTGTCCTCCCCCCCGCCCTTCGCCCGCCATAGAATGCAAGCTCCGTGCAGACTGGGACTGAACAACCTTGTTTTTCACCAAATCCCCAGTGCCTGGCCCGAAGCAGGGGTGACACAGCTATCTGCTGCGTGCTTGAAGGGAGGGGTCATGGGTCTACGGCACGAGGCTTGGTGCCCTGTGGGTTGGGGGCTCCATAACGTTAGCTGCCTTTCTTCCTCTCTCCCTCTGCTCCCGGGGAGGGAGGGTGTGGATTCTATTGCCAGGAGCGCTTCTCACTCATCAGACCCTAGGTGCCTCTTGGCTCCGGTGTACCTCCTGCCAAGTGATCACTCTTCAGGCCATGTTTGCACCAAGTCTGCTAATATCCAATAATCAAAGATGGAGAACATGGCAACTCTTGGAAAGCCCGTTGGAAATAAGGCTTCCTAGTCACCTGAACCAACTAGTCTGGAGTCAGAGAATCACCAGATCTTAGTTAAATGGAGCCCTGGTGGAGAACTGGCTCAACTCTTCCTGTCACAGCCATTTAATGTGTCCATAGCCACTGCTTGGCTGGGACCCCAAGCTCGGGGCCAGGGTTCTCTCCAAAGCCCCAGGCTTTAAACTAAGGGGACACCGTCTGTTTTCTAAAATCAATTGGACCACTTTAGGCTTTTGTGACCCCTTTTCCTATTATACTGAATGCGTCCTGTTAAAATAAAGGCATTAGTCTCCTTGTCAAACAGAATCTTCACACTGTGCTATTGTCGGTCTTATTCTCATTTTAGCCTTAGTTCATCACAGGCTCAAGCGAATGGCTTTAATTTCATCAGCAGTAGCAAGCCCTCGGGAATCTCACCATGGTGGCCCGCGGCCTTTAAGGCCCCTTGACCCTTAGATCCCTGGTCTGGAGCCAACACAAGCTCCAGCTCAAACTTATTTGTGTCCAAATAAGACACCGAGAGGCTGGGGCGAGGGTTCCACCCCTTGGGGCCCTGCTACCGTTGGGTGAAAGCACAAAGAGTATTGGGCCTGGTCTGACAGCACTTAGGGATGTGATAATAACTTTCTGTCATGGAACCAAAGATTAGAGGCCGTGGGAACACTTCAGAATCCACACCTCTGTGACAAGGCGGCGCTGATTTCCCATCGTCCTCCCTGACAGGGGATCGTGTAACTTCAACTCTGGAATGTGTTATGATACTTTCTATTTCAATGGGGGTTTGCCTGATAGCCTGGAGTTCCTTTCATATGAAACAATGACGCCCTCCCAACTCAGGAGAAGCGCTGCTTTCTCACCCATGGCCCCAGTTACCCCATGCACCCCGCAAGTCCACAGTGAGCGCTTCCAGAGGCCGAAGACACACACAGGCCCAAGCCCAAGGCCGGGGCTGAAATATTGGGCCACGAGGGCACCCAGTAAAACACTAACTAGGTGGAATGGAGGACATCAAGCTCTGAGCCAGGCTGTCTAACTAAGTCTCCTTGAGAACAACCTGCAGAGGTACAATGGCTGAGCCAGCTAACTGCCTTCTGCAAGCCTCCAATACAGACACACACACACACACACACACACACACACACACACACACAGGCACACACACACAGGCACACAAACACACACACACACACACACACACACAGGCACCTCTTTCCATTTCCCGAATATCAAAAATTCTCTATGAGTTTCTTCAGACCCATGATCAAAATTCTAGAATGAATTCAAGGAGTAGGTCTACATTACTGAGAGGAGGGTAAATTCTAACACTCCTAAGAAAATGTCTCACAGATCATTTAAATGGCCCAAAGCAGAATCATTCACCAGGGACCCTTGGTATCCTTGTGTCTGTTCCAGCAGCCTCTGTGTCTCAGCACCCCAGGACAGGCCCCTTGATTCTAGGTCCTGGTCTGCTGGTCCTTCATGTGAACTTGGCTGCACTAATAGAGCAAAGCTACCTACAGCCTGACCTGGGGAAACATCCTTCTGGATTTGCTCAATCTACTGTCTGTTTAGCTGATTTTGCCAGAATCTTCCCAGCTCACTCTTGGTGGCTCCTGTCGGGGTCCCTCCTGTAGGAGGGTCTCCTCCCTTTGGTGGGTGCCCAGGGAGCCCAGTCCAGCCTTCAGATCCTATCCCTGCAACAAGGGTAAGGATGCCACTGAGAGCTGGCTGGGGCACCGCCTTCTAACGACGATGAGGGTGACGCTCTCACGTGTGACGCTCGTGGTGAAACAGCTCAGCCTGACGTCCTGCCCTTCGCTGCAGTGTGCTGGCCTGCCTCGTGAGGAGGACGAGGTGGGCTGGGGACCTCTAGAGTGACCACCCAGAGGGAGACATGCCCAGGAAATTCACCAGCAAGTGCAGATGTCCCTGTTTCCCTACGACTTGGTGAGCCTCTGTGATTTGACAAATGAACTCCTATAGCAACTTCATTTCACTAACACCTGACACCACACGTTCAGAGCCTCTTTCTCTCTGTCATGAAATTTCGGCCTAAACATCCCTCTATAAAACCAAGTAACAACCCACCAAGTCCTCACATTCCTTAAAAATTTAATACCTACAAACAGCAAATACAGGGAGATGATTAGGCACAGGACAGCTCAAGACACCAAAGGAGGACTCTTCATATGGTCACTTATTAAGTGACCATCTTAGGGTGCACCTACTCTGTGCCAGCTCTGTCCCAGGCAGTAGGATATGACAATGACTAAGGTGACAAACATCTGTACTTGAAATAGTTAATGTCTAGTGGAGAGATGGGTGTTTAACAGATAAATCTCTCCAACGACTTCTGGGAGCGATGAGTGTGTAAAAGGTTAGACAGGGATGGAGGCAGTCTAACTTAGATCACTCGAGGTCATGAGGTTTCCATCCTTCAAAATTCTGAAAGGCATGCATCTCTCTTGGAGAAGCTGGAGGGCAGGTTTTATATCTGCTGAGTCTGAATCCTGCCCTGTTGCCAGCCACTTGGTGTCCACAGGCACCTGGCTCAACTCCTCTGAGCCTCAGCTTCCCTGTGTGCAGAATAGGGGATAAGAGTCCCTCTCTCAAGGTCACTACTATGGACTGTATTGTGTCCCCCTCAGATTCATGTGTTGAATGAATATGACTATATTTGGAGATAGAACCTATAAGGAGGTAATTACAGTTCAATGGGGTCATACGGGTGGGGCCCTGATCCAACAGGATTAGTGTCCTTATAAGGAGAGACACCAAGGGGGACCTAAAATATGACATAAATGAACATATCTACGAAACAGCAACAGAGTCATAGGCATAGAGAACAGACTTGTAGTTGCCAAGGGTGAGGGAGGGTGGGGGAGGGATGGACTGGGAGTTTAGGATTAGCAGATGCAAACTATTATATATAGAATGGATAAACAACAAGGTCCTACTGTATAGCACAGGGAACTATATTCAGTAGCCTGTGATAAACCATAATGGAAAATAATATGAAAAAGTATGTATATATATGTAGAACTAAATCACTTTGCTGTACAGCAGAAATTAACACAACATTGTAAATCAACTATAATTCAATTTAAAAAAAAAGAGAGACACCTAGAGCTCTCTCTCTCTCTCTCTTTCCCTCCCTGCTGTGTGAAGACATAGGGGGAAGGCAGTTTGTTTACAAGCCATGAAGAGAGCCCTCACCAGAAACCAAGCCTGCCAGCTCCTTGATCATGGCCTTCCAGCCTGGAAGAAAATACAGTTCTGTTGTTTAAGCCACCGGGCCCATGGTATCTTGTTATGGTTGCCTGAGCTGACCAAGGCAGTTGTTGAGAGGAACTGACAGGGTCCAGAATGGCCGCATCACATAAGCATCCTCCTAGTTGCTCCTCTGAGTGAAGGATTTTCATGATGTCTTTCCTCCAAGGGGCTCTCCGGGGACTTTGAAAATATGTGATATTTTCAACAGTAAAAATCCTTACATCTCTTAACTATGACAATTGTCCGGAACAGCAAGAAACAGAAATGGAAGGATGGTTAGAAAAGAGAAGATTCTCAACAACCACACAACCACCACACAGGGAGGATATTGGTAAGGAGGTCCCAAGACTGTTCTATCTCCTGTGTTGAGATGTTTCCTTAAGCCTTTATTTTCTTCTGAGGAAGGCTTACTCCAAACAGCCCCAGCTCTGGCAGGCCTTGAGTAAGTAATGCCGTAATGCATTGTATTACCATGTATTTTACAAAAGTCTTCTGAGGTTCTGGCTCTCTGAACAGAGTCAGGCAGGCATTGTCGAAACTTGCAGAGTTGACATTCCAAAATACGGTCTCTCCAGAGGTGAGCAGTGAGGCTGGTGAGGAAAGGTAGCATGCACCTGAGCAACTGGGGCTCTGCTCATTAAGGAGGGCTGAGTCTGACTGATCCTGAAGGGGAAGATTATCAAGGGAAACCTTGGAACCGTGAGAAGTAACGCTGGCGACTCAGAAAGGGGCTCTCCTTTCACAGAGCATGACCTGTTTTGTTCACCAAGTCATCTTTCAGCCCAATTTTCTCCCAGCCAAGGGTGGAATTCAATAATCCTATGCCCTTCCCAAATTTTACAGCTGGAAAATGCATTCCTCAGCTTCCTACTTTGCAAAGTGGAAAATTCCCATGGAGCCCAACTGCTACATAGTGTGACTTTAGCCTTTGCTACTTCCCTGTGTGGTTCTCTCGTTGGTTGCCAGTGGCAAGCATACCTAAATTCAGGCCTCTGTGTTTCTGGATTGTTCAAGATTGCAGTTGCTGTGTCAAACTTAAAGTCCTTTTTCTTTAGCCAACCAAGTGTTGTAATTAAACAGAGCATTTGTGAGTAAGAATTCAGTAAATCCGTTATTAATTCACTGACCTACCTCGAAGGTAAGCAAATGCTGCCAGGGAGTGGCTAACAATAGCTCCATCTTTCCTCAGAACTCTTGGTTTCCTTGGGTCAAAGTTTATACCTGTTTCGTAAAAAATGCAAGATCGATTAATCACAACTGTTCACAGTATGCATTTTTTCCTAATCCAGGACTGCCATAATACATAAAAAGTCATAGAGATCCAATAAGTGGGCCTCTGACAAAATTAGGGAAGACTAAGCCAGGAAGAGCATTTAGTAAGCAGTCTCTGAAAATATTAAGTGATAAAAGGGATTCAGAAATTCTAAAGTGTGTTGGTTCCAACTTCACTCATCTACTCTACCGCAGAAGGGAACACATTTATTTTCCCATTTTAAGGCAATGGCACTCATCACGCCTCTGGGAGATTTAATAATGTCCCACTTAACCACAGAGCTGCTGTCTGCTCTGTTCACCACAGATAAGAAGGCCTGGAATTATGGAGGGAGGTTGTGTTGGGCTACGTTTTTGGAAATGAAGCAGAACACAGGGCAGCTCTGGCTTCGGATGCCTGGTTAAGCTGCTGCGATGGAGCTTAGGGAGCCCCTGATGGGGTAGCCTAAGGGCCCTGGGGACCCCTGGGAAGGTCAGACACGGCTCTCAGGCCTCCACTCCAGGGGGACCAGGATATCCATGGGATCTGGGTGGGAGCCCTCTTAGAAGGCCCTCTTAGAGGGGCTGGGAGAGGCTGGGAGAAGCAGAGCCTGGTGGAGAGCTGGAGGGCTGGAACTAGAAGAACGTAGGCTACTAACAATAGTTATCTCTAAGCTTTGAGACTAAGGGTGAGTTCTATTTCTTGGTGCTTTCCTGTGTGCTCCATAACAAGCACACTTTAGTTTTATTCTTAGGGGGAAAATTTCATAAATGTAATCAAAGTAACACAAGACCAATTCTCAACCTGCAAAGTGCAATACCTTATATAGATTGTCTTGTGGGGGGGGGGCTCTGTAATTTCTATCAAGAGCCCCAAGGATCTGGGTCTGAACTCCATTCTAGATTTGATAAGAAGACCAAAACGTTCATCCCCTTATTTGCAAAAGGCCGGTGAAAACCTCAGGAAGAAGGGCACCTGTGGATAGAGGCACACGGGTCCAGCCTGGGTGCGGCCCACCCAGGCTCCCTATGGCAGAGGTCCCCGTCCCCTGGGCCACAGACTGGTATCAGTCTGTGGCCTGTTAGGAACTGGACGGCACAGCAGGTGGTGAGCGGAGGTGAGCAAGCGAAGCTTCATCTGTATTTACAGCCGCTCCCCATCGTCTGCATTACCGCCTGAGCTCCGCCTCCTGTCAGCATTATGGTGAGGTGTATACTTACTGTATTATATATTACAATGTAATAATAATAGAAATACAGTGCACAATAAATGGAATGCACTTGAATCATCCCGAAACCATCCCCCCCACCCCACAAGCCCCGGTCTGTGGAAAAATTGTCTTCCACGAAATTGGTCCCAGCTGCCAAAAAAAAGGTTGGGGACCGCTGCCCTATGTGATCCTCTTTCCAACAAGCTCGTCGGATAATCCAGGAACCCCAGATTTATTTCGGAGCAGATCTCTTTTCAAGGTGACTTTTCTTTTAGGAAATAAGACAGGGAATGGAAGGGGGATTTATCCTATTTATAATTTAAAGCACAAAATGCTGGCCACCGTTTGCAACCATCCGCCACAGCACTGCCATCCTCAGAGCTGGCAGCTCACACACCTTCCATCCCAACCAGCGTGCACCCACCTGCGGTCACATGGGGCTGTTCACCTTCTCTTAAAGAGAAATGCTGCGAGTAAGTATGTATGGTAACCTTACCATAGTCACCGTCTTTCTGTTTCACAGAAGGTTTTAGATTAGCAACGGATGGATCGATCGCTGTGAGTATATTCTTGGGAACTAAAAACCAAAAAGAAATATTTTAAATACTTTGTACACATAATACAACTTTAAAATGCAATGTAGATAAGACAAAAAGAGATCAAGTTTCAAATCAGTACATAAATCACTCTGCTTGTCCAATACACTCACATACATACACCAACGGTACCCATGTGATCATCAAATGTCCCAGAAAGGTTAAACTTTAGGCCTATCTTGCAGTATTTAAAAAAAAACAACATAGAGAACAAATAAACAAGATATGGCATATCTATCCAATTGAATGATATTTAGCAATAACAAGGAATGAAGTATAATCATCTTTCGGTATCCTTGGGGGATTGGTTCCAGGACCCATCTTGGATACCAAAATCCACAGACACTCAAGTCCCTAATACACATAGCATATGGTTTGCATGTAACCTAGGCACATCCTCCCGTGTACTTTAAATCATCTCTAGATTCCTTACAATACCTAATATACTGTAAATGTTATGTAAATAGTTGTAAATACAGTGTAAATGCTATGTAAATAGTTGTCAGTGTGCAGGAAATTCAAGTTGTGCTTTTTACAACATTCTGGAATTTTTTTCCGAATATTTTCTGTCTGTGGTTGGTTGAATCCACAGATGTGCAACCCCCAGATACAGAAGACCGACTGCCCTGACACTTGCTACGACACGGATGAACTTCAAAAACATTATGCTCAGTGAAAGAAGCCAGACACGGAAGACCACATATGGTATGATTCCATTCCTATGAAATCTTCAGAAAAAGAGACAGAAAGTAAATTCGTGGTTGCCGAGGACAGGAGTGGGGATGGGGACTGACCGCAAATGGGCGTGAGAGAACTTTGGGGATCTTGGAAATATTTTAAAATTGGAGTGTGGTGAAGGCTGCACAGCTCTGTAAATCTACCAGAAATCACTGGATCATTTTTACTTACAACGGGTGAATTTTAAGGTATGTAAATCACACCTCAATAACGCTGTTCACTCTGAACATCAACTTCCCTGAGACACAGTGAAACAAAATGAATGGGACCAACTCAAAACTCATCACCGACCTCTCCCGGCTGCGATTCCACTTTTTGTTCACTCTCTCTAACTCACTCCTTCCTTAATAACCCTGAGAGAATTCGAAGTCTCTGTGCTAGAATGCAGCTCTCAGTATTATAAGAAAGGATGACAGAAGGATGGAGAGAGAGGGCCGTGAAACAGACTCCCTTGGAAGATGGTTAAAGATTCTTCCAAACTGACCTTAAGAATAAACCATCCGGATCTCAAGACCCCCCAGGCAAAGCGGACAAGACGGTAGCAGGAGCTGAGCAGGGGGGCAAAGCAAGAATTCTGAAGAGCCAGTGCACTGCAGCCAGCTGGGAGGAGGGAGAGGAAACCAAATGTTTTCGCTACAGAAAATTATTTTTGTTTGTTCTTCGGCTCAGCTGGTATCTGGGAGAAGTGGCAACAGGAAATAGAAGTGAAGCCAATACAAACCGGGCAAGTTCAACTGCACTGATTTTTTGGAAAAGAGCTGGTAAGCCATCTTCAGCAGCAAGAAAACCTCATTTCCTTTCTCAAAGTGCTTAACAAAAGTCTTTTGGGGATGTCCCAGGATCAACAACCAGAGGACGTTCCTAAATTGTGAATTTTCCACGTGCAGGAGGCCCTGGCGCCTTTGTGACCGTCAGCAGCGAGGGTCACTTTCCAGGGCGGCACAGTGATGGGGACAGAGGCGGCGTAAGCTGTCCACCCCTCCCCCCGGGAATGCTCCTTGGCCGACCAAGGGGCAGGCACACTGCTGATCCTGGGACGCCGGCGGTGCCCCAGACAGCTGGGCTGTGCTGCCCCGGATGCTTTCTGATGAACAACCTCTCCATCACTTCTGCGCCCTGATTCCTCGGCAGGAGTTAAGTCCTCTCTGCAGGGGTGGTGTTTCTTTCCCACGTCTGCCTCTTGGCCTGTAGTCGAGATACAGCCGCAGGAGGGCTGGGCTCCCTACAAATGCCAGAGGCTTTCCAGCGCGAGGAGGAATTGCTTGGGAGGAATGAGCTTTGCAGAATAAAACATTAAATCGCCTCTGTATGCCGTAGGCTCACGTCAGGGAACTTGCTGATTTACTATGTGAAAATGGCTCTCGTCCTGGGAGAATCTTTTAGGATCTTTAAGGTAACAACAGGTGTCAACACACCTGTCAGATTCTCGCATCTCCTGTTTCAAACTGATTCTGAATGAGGACAGGGGCTGCGTGTCATTTACTACCACCCCTAAACCCGTCCCTCTCCACTTGAGGTCCTTTTGTGAAAATGCCAGCAAACCCCTTTTCATGGAGCTCCCACCACGTGCCGAACCCTGTGCTCAGCGTTTAAACAGTGCCTCTTGTGCAGTCCTCTTAGTGACCCCATGAAGATGCGTGTCATTCCCATTCCCGCAGATGGGAAAACTGAGGCTCAGAGAGGAACCATTCACCTAGCAAAGGGCGAAGCTTCAACTCCTGGTCTCACTCACATATGCCCTTACTCTTTTCTGTGATGCTGGGACGTTCAGCCTTTGGGAACCCGATACAGGATTGTTTTAAAGGATTATAAAGATGGCAAAGCAATTCCCACTCAGATAGTCCCCCTCAAGCCTCTTAGGTGGAACCAGAGATGATGATTCTAATGGGCTCCAGTGGTTCGCTAAATTTAGGCAGGCCCCCTTCCTGAATTTTTTTTTCCTGAGTACATCTGTGTCAAGCCTGGATCCGGGTAGACTTTAAGAAAGAAGCCTCCACAGGTTGAAATTAGAGCCCCACATAATTTTTCACATCAGAGACAAAAAAGATCTCTGCTTACCCTCTCAATAGGTACCTAGATTGCATGAGCACCTCTGAATCCTGTCATTCCCCCCATCCCGCCTGTCCCAAACCTGCAGCACCTACTCCTCCTGTCCCCAATCCTAGCACCTACAGAAGGGGGTGCCCCAAATTCTGGTACCACCATCCCTCTTGTCCCCAGATCCTGGCATCTATTCCTTTTACACACAACCCTGGTACTGAAACAGAGCAGGACCTTACGGTCTTTCTCCCCTATGTCCTCTGCCTGCCTTTTGCCTGTGGAAAACCTTTAGCCAGAGAATAAGTTTAATCAGAGAAGTGAGAAAATGCAGAAAGAAAGGAAAACAGTCAAAGGAGACCAAATAATAATAGTTTAGTCATTAAGCATAGTCAAGGACCATTAGTTCCTTCTCAAGGGCTATAGATATTCTGAGCCATATCCTGTGAGCTGTCTTATAGATACTGAAACCCCCGCCAGGCGAGAGAAGTTAACTACGTGTTGACCAGACTGTAGCCATGACGTAAGGTGTCACGATTCCAAGAATTGGCCTCAAGGAAATGGGAACACACTGACCCTGGAACTGAAGATTAACTGTACTTAAAACAATCAAGATGACGCTGGTCAGACCACCGATGACCAATTTCAAGATGACCGTCAGAGCTGACTGTGCTGTTTCTGCACGTAGCCCCTCCCTCAGCCTATAAAAGCTCTTGCCCACTGGATGTCAGTGGGGGGAGTCGGCCTTCGGACAGGCATCCCCTCCCTCCCACCCCGCGTAGGTTGCCGGCATCCAAAAGAAAGCACACTTCCCTTTCCACCAACCTGGCCTCTTTATTGGCTTTTAAGCAGCGAGCAGCTGGACCCCACTTTCGGTTACAGTACCACCATCCCTCCTGCCCCCAAATCCTGGCACCCATCTCCTGGGAGGAGCTGCAGGCCCCCGGCTGAGGTCCATGTGTTTCCTGTCCCTCTCAGGAACTGTCAGGGCGGGGATGCTGGCTGTCAGGGCGGGGATGCTGGCTGTGCCTCTGTCTTGGTGACCCTCAAGGACCAGAGGCTGTGGACCCAGGGAGAAGCCCTCCCCGTCGGGGTGAGGGGAGAGCAGGCCGTTCTCCAGGTCTGCCTCCTCCTAATAGGAGGAAAGTCTGAAACCTATCCTGTCCAAGAGATGTGGCTAATAATAAAACCTGGATAAAAATTGAGAGCGAGGGCCTCGTCTAGCCATGCATTAAAGAAGGGAGCTCCAGCGATGCATCTCCCAGCCCAATCAAAGACTGATTGCTCCGCTCTCTGAGGGGTTTGACATCAACTAGATGCACCGCCTACAGTTCAAAAGGCAAAAGGCCCACAGCCTGAATCATTTCCCCGAGGGTTCACCAAGACGCTGAAATTCTCCACGCAGCCTAGAGCAATGAGGGAGGGGAAGGCAGGGTTAAAGGAAGCTATAAAATAGGGAGGGGTGTTCCTATCAAAATGCAAATTACTTATGTCCCCAGAGAACACCCTCCAAGGGCTCCCTGCTGCCCTTAGGTACAAGCCAATCCTTAGTCGCCCATCCCCCAAGGTCCCTCCGTCCTGCTCCTGTGCTCACTTCCCAGCCTTTGCCTGCCCGTCACCTTGCTGACTCCTTACACGCCTGGTCTCACTTGCCTCAGACGCCACTCCCCTGGGAAGCCCTCCTGGTCCCCCAAGTCACCAGAGCCTGGAATCACCACATTCCATCCTATAGCTCATGAGGGCAGGGACCACATTGCTCACAGCACTGAGGCAACCTCTCCCCAACCCAAGGGGCGGGGTATTTCCTGGGTGGGCGCAGCAAGATTGCTGGGCAGAATAGCGAAGCCCGGTTGGACACTGCGGTCAGAAGCCAGGTAGTGGAATAGATGTCTATAGGGGTGGCTCTTCCATGAGCCTCTTAGGTAAGAGCATCTTGATTTGAGTAGGGGGTTGGCTGGGCCCCTCTCTAGCAGCCATGTTTATAATCACATCACATGGTCTCTGGCCAAGGCAGATCAAAGGAGGGGGCTACTGGACCCCAGCCCAGCCAATTAAATAGCTCTCTGTTAGAAATTTGGAATTAAGTTGCCAGATTGCCAGTCTTCATGTTGTTCGAACATAAAAATCTAACCGAAGAATCACTCGGGCTGTGGGGATAGCTGCATGGCATCCAGCCCAGGGTCAGAGGGCTGTCTGCAGAGGGGGGAGAGAGAGAGACAGAGACAGAGAGAGAGAGAGACAGAGAGAGGGAGGGAGAGACAGAGAGCAAGAGACAGAGAGAGACAGAGAGACAGAGAGAGAGAGAGAGGGAGAGAGGGAGAGAGACAGAGAGAGAGGGAGGGAGGAGAGAGAGAGACAGACAGAGAGAGACAGAGAGAGAGACAGAGAGAGGGAGGGAGAGACAGAGAGCAAGAGACAGAGAGAGACAGAGAGAGAGAGAGAGGGAGAGAGGGAGAGAGGGAGAGAGACAGAGAGAGAGGGAGGGAGGAGAGAGAGAGACAGACAGAGAGAGACAGAGAGAGAGACAGAGAGAGGGAGGGAGAGACAGAGAGCAAGAGACAGAGAGAGACAGAGAGAGAGAGAGAGGGAGAGAGGGAGAGAGGGAGAGAGACAGAGAGAGAGGGAGGGAGGAGAGAGAGAGACAGACAGAGAGAGACAGAGAGACAGACAGAGAGAGGGAGGGAGAGACAGAGAGCGAGAGACAGAGAGAGACAGAGAGACAGAGAGAGACAGAGAGAGAGAGACAGAGAGAGACAGAGAGAGAGACAGAGAGAGACAGAGAGACAGAGAGAGACAGAGAGAGAGAGACAGAGAGAGAGACAGAGAGAGACAGAGAGAGAGAGAGAGAGAGAGAGGGAGGGAGAGAGAGACAGAGAGAGGGAGGGAGGACAGAGACAGACAGAGAGAGACAGAGAGAGAGAGAGGGAGAGAGGGAGGGAGAGAGAGACAGAGAGAGAGGGAGGGAGGAGAGAGAGAGACAGAGAGAGAGAGAGAGGGAGAGAGAGAGAGAGAGAGAGAGGCAGAGAGGTGAGGGACGGCTGCCATCGCCATGAAGTCTCCAGCTGGGCCCACCTTGAGGCCTTGCTTTCCGGCCCTGGCTTCTGGAGACGGCCTTCTGGCCTCAGGGTACCTCCCCAACCTCAACCCCCTTTCGGCTTAAACCAGCTCAACTTGGTTTCTTCATTCACATCCAGAGAGTCCCAAGTAAGACAGATTCTCTTAGAAATTAATGCCCGACATCCTCTGTTTTTGTATCAACTCCCACATCAGTAGAACTCATGTTTTTAAAATGTAAAACTTTTCATGCCCATTTGGTAATCTACAAAATATGCAGACATTGCAAATCATGTTTTCATGATTCAGGTTTCACAGTGAAGGGTCATCTGTCAGGGGGAGAAATAATTTTAAATGTCAACCACTTAGAAAAGAAAAAAAACATCAACCACTCAGAAGGTAGTTAGAAGTTGCCTTAGAAGGTGTCTGCTTGGACAGTCGGGGCTGGGCTGGGAACATTAAGTGGCCTCAGGCTGAGGGTCACCACCTCCCTTTGGGATAACTCCTGGGGAACCACGCCGACGACAGGGGGCCACTGTCCACGGTCCCACGTCCGAAACCAAGATGCAAGGCCCCCTCTCTGACCTCGGCTTCCCACCCGCGAGCGGACTCACTTGGATGCCTCCCTCTGCCATCCTTCGACCTCGTCCAGACCCTTCCCCGTTGCCCAGTGAGGCTGGAGCAGCCCTCTGCTCCGTGCCGGCCCTCAAGAAGCTGGTCCTGAGGGAGGGACCCACCCCCGGGCAGACCAGGGTCCCCCAGAACGCTGACCGCTAACCCCCTGGGCTCTCAACACACCCAGCTCCG
The DNA here is from genome assembly GCF_949987515.2 of Delphinus delphis. Lineage (NCBI taxonomy): Eukaryota > Metazoa > Chordata > Mammalia > Artiodactyla > Delphinidae > Delphinus > Delphinus delphis. The sequence continues at coordinate 12,401,695 of NC_082686.1, forward strand.
TCACCACCGCCCTTTCCGAAGTCAGCCTGCCCCCACGGCCCTTACTTCAGACCTTCTCCCATCTCCTCAAACCCCTCTCTCCTCCCCCAAGTCCTCACAGCGGACCACCTCAGCTCGCACTTATCTTGAGAAGGTTGGGAAGACAGGGGCCATGCGGTGGGAACCCCAAGCCCTCCCTCCATCCATCCCCAGAGCCTCTGCACCACCCCATTGGGACAAGGGACAAATCTTTCCCACCCTTGTCACCTTCCCTGGACCCCAATCTTGCCCAAATAGGCCAGGTCTCTCCAGCGTCTCGAATGTCTTCCTACTTTCCCAAACCTCTCAAATCCACCCAGTTTTGACCACGTCCTCTAGCGCCATTCGGGTCCGAGTCATTGCCTGCCGCTGTCTGACTGGTCTCTGCTTCCATCCCGCTCTAGCCCACCCTCCACCCTCCAGCCGGAGTGGTCCTCTAAGGGTCTAATCATCACCAAATGACTCCCTTACTTAAAACTCTCCAGTGGCACCTCCTCCCAGGACCCTGTGGGATCTGGTCCCGGCCCCTCCCGTGCCACCTCACCCACTGCCCTCGTCTCCCCCACTCAGCACCTGCCAGCTCACGCCTGCCCACCCCTCAGAGGACAGGGGCAAATTCGCCCCAGAGGAAAGTTCTCTTTGGAAAACGTCTCCGTTCCCCCACCTCCCACCAGCTAAAAGGGCCCCTCCACTGTTATCTTTCCACACGGCATCCTGTCCTTCTCAGAAGCATCAGTTATCATGGTGGGTAACGACACATTTCTCTGGTTATTTGTTTAATGCCCATCTCTCTCCCCCAGCTGATAATTCCATGAGGACACGGACAACGTCTTTTCTTTTTTAACTACAACACGCCCACAGTGTGCTGAACGATTGAATGAGGGAGAGGAAGCTTGGACTGGAACACGTGACCCCTAGGCTCTGAAAGTCCACCTTCTCTTCGCGAAGAGCAGCCTCAGCTGGGAACTGCTCTGGCCTCGCTTTGAAGGCGCACCAGGAAATCCACCTTATTTGCAGGTTAATGTCCTGCCCTTCCCTCAACGCTCAGCTGGAGAGGCCTGGAGTTACTAGAACTTCAGAGTGATCTGTCTGGTATCTTGGGGAAACTCAGCCAGAATGGGCTCCATGCTACCCAGAGCTGCTTTACACGGGAGCCAGCATATAGACTGGAGAGCAAATAAAACCGTGCTTCCTGGAATGTGAGTGTGGGTGCTGTTACTGGGTGCCGTTACTCTGGGAATACAATCCTGTAGTCACTGCACTGTGACTATTACAGCTTTGCTATTGCAGAGGACAACGGTTTGAGCTCGGGATAGAAAAGGCTGGGGATGTCACGAAATATTATTGGGCCATAAAAAGGAATGAAGTACTGCCACGTACTCCAAATAGATGAACCTTGACAACATATACTAGGTAAAGAAATCAGTCACAAAGAACCACGTATTGTCCGATTCCATTTATATGAAATGTCCAGAAGAGGCAAATCAGTAAAGACAGAGAGTGCTGGTTGCTTTGGGTGGGACTGGAGGGTGAGGGGTGGGTCGGGAGGTGACTGCTGAAGGGTCCAGGGCTTCTTTGGGGGAGTGATGAGAATGTTCTTAAATGAATTATGGTGGGAGTCGCACAATTCTGTGACTCTACTAAGATCACTGATTTGTATGATTAATGGGTGAATTGTATAGTTTGTGATTTATAGTTCAATAAAGCTCTTACCAAAAAAAAAAAAAAAAAAAAGACAGGCTAGGGGTATCTGGCAGGGGGAAAGGGGTTTCCATGAGCAAAAGTATGGGGTTCTTCAGTTATGATGTTCTTTGCTTTCCCTTTGCTTCTATACGTATTTCAAAAAAAACAAAAACAAAAACAAAAAACACCTCTAAAAACCAGTTCACATGTCAGGATTACAAACCAGAAATCCACGGCACCCTCTGAGGGTAATTAACACCTGATTTTTAAAGGCGGCTTTATAAAATTAGAATCAAATGAATGAGCAATTTCATTTTATTATTTGAAGACACTAGGAAAGCAAAGTGATGCTGTCATGTAACATATTTAATGGCTGTGGGGTAAGCATTTGATCTGTTGGTTTAACCCCGGGGGTACGTCGATAAAACGGCTGTCGGCAGCACAGAGAATTAGTCATTTTACAGCCTAAAGGCTGGGATGGAAGATTAGCTGGGAGTCCAGCAATACTGAGTGAATTTGTGTGACGTACCCATACATTTCAGAGCCTCCTAAGAACCCAGCTTGAAATCATTCTTCTCAGTGACATCCATTTTATCCCATTTGCTTGTTCTTTTCCTGCCCAGCCCGCTTGCTGCCAATCTGATTGCTAAAAGCACTTTTAAAACAAATGTGGACCAGAGACAATTCGATCGCTTATCTGAGGCGAATGTCATAAACAAGGCTAAGGGATAGGAGAAGAGGCTCGCCAGTATCTGGGATGACAGCACAGTTTCAGGGTAGAGTGAATGCAATGGTTTGTTACCGGAAAACTCCTGTTCACATGCTCACCACCTCCCCAAGAGGCAGGGTCTCCAAGCAGCTTGGGGAGGGTGGATTCTTACCACATGCGTAGGCGACGGTGAGGTATTTCTTCACTCCCGGAAGACAGGGGCTTCCGAAATGGTGATTGTTGACGAGAATTTTGCATCTCTGCTTCCCATAACACCTCCTGGATAATACTTGCAAAGCCGAGTAAGACAAGCAATCTGAGAGGCAAAAAAAAATCAAGAACTTCATGTTGGTTGGATTCCACGTATGGCCACCATGTAGCTACTGTTATTTTCTGTAAATAAGGATACTGAGCTGGATCTCACATCTCACGGAGATCGTTTCTCTGATTATTTTCTGTCTCATCAAAGCACCCCGCATGGGCTAGGTATCAATACTACACAGGCAGGCCTGGAAGGGCTTACTTTAATCAGACTGCTCGAACGCTCTGCTGTCACTGGTCGGAAATCCTTATGTATTTTTGAACAAGGGGCCCTGTATTTGCATCTTGCACTGGGCACTGCCCCTGTCTCCCCAGTCAGGTAACGGGCCTCGCATATAGAAGAGGCAAAGCACGCAGAACACTGAATAAAGATTCGTATTTCTTTTGTGAGCGTTGCCTCTCTGAAATATTTTAGTTATTGGTTAATTCTGAGAATCCTTCTCCCTGTGTGAGCATAAGCTCCATGAGGACGGGGACTATTTCTATCTTGTTCCTTATCTAATTCCCACAGCCTGGTCCACTGTGGAAATCCAGTAATAACGAATGAATGAATGAACAAAAGGATAGATGGATGAATAAACACAAGGATGTGGTTTTCAGCACCCTGGCATGATGCCATCACAATTAGTAAATATTAATTGAACACGTACGGAGGACAAGGCACTGGGCTAGGTACCGTCTGAAAAACAAGTCAGAAGAAGCCTGCCTTGCATTCGCAGGATGTCGGATGGGGCTGGAGAGACAAAACCCACATTAACCTGACGGCTAATAATGTGAAACACGGAGTGAGTGTCAGCAGTGATTGGTCCAGACAAGAGGTGATGGGGTTGGAGGCAGGAGAAGTTGCCGGGGACCGGAGTGGTCAAGACAGGCTTTATGGAGCAGAGGGGCTTGGTCATGGGAGAAGCAGCATGAATTGGACAGAGGCAGGCAAAGAGAGAAAGGTAGAAACACCAAGGCAAGTGGGCCAGAAGCACTTCGTGGGAGTCTAGGG